>NC_085047.1:109207547-109515359 GCF_963662255.1 Cinclus cinclus
GAGTTTCTGAGCTATAACATCTACCTTACAGGCTGGGATGAAACTCAGGTAACCACACAGGAGGATATCACTGCCATAAAATTGGGGTTCATGTAAGAAAATTTGTTTTCATAATTATTCAAATGGTCTTTTATCCTGGGCACCCATCTGGCTCTCAGAGGTTTTGAATGCAGACAGGTGTTATCCATCAAAAATTACATGGGATCAGCTGTTAATGTGCACTGACTTCCTCTCTGGTTTCCTTTGGCTGTGCTCTGTGGGAAGCAGGCTTTGTTCACAGAAGGAACCTCAGCTGACCATGTACAAGTCTCTAAAACAGCTGATGCTGCCTAAAGCATGTAATTAAGAGCTTTAGGAACCAGGGAAGCCAATGCACAAAATTTGAACAATAGCAGCATATTTGTTTCATGACTTTTGAGTTCTCTGGTCCTGTGCTGGTAGGTTGCTGTGAGGATGCAAAAGAGCAGACACTTGAGAATGTGGGACTGAGTCAGCAAAGGCTCTCACTCTGTTGCTTTTATTCATGTTTTTTATTTATCTCACCATTGCAAAACTCACCATGTGCCCAAAAACAGGGGGGGGGAGCAGCAAAGAAGTTTTCACATACGTAAGTCAAAAAAAAAAACAGAAAGGAAAGAAGAAAAGTCCCACTTTTTTTTTTTTCCTTGGGGATAAAGTTACCTGGAACTTTTTTTTGTTTCATATAAAAGGGCTACAGAACTCTGTAAGGCCTGAAATTGTCTTTAACTACATCTTCTCTTCCTTGCTTTACTTAACTTAGCTGGTCTAGCTGGTTGTTACATAGATAAGACCTCTTCATAGGCAGGATTTCATTATGGTCAAGGGAGTCATGTCATTGTATTTGAAGGGAAGGGATTTTTTTATTTGCAGTCCTATGTTAGAGTTCTTAGACTAAACCTTTTCATTGAAAAAAACCCCTACAATTAGTTGCTGTGCTTAATGTTTCATAGCTTTAACTCTTGAGATCACCCAGTCTGAGGAGAAGGGATAGACACTGATAGTCAGGATTTTACCAGTATTAGCTTTCCTTGCAAATTACCATAAATTCTATAATCTCATTAGGGAAATAATTCAATCAGTATTGACATTATTATTTTTTTATCAGAACACAATGCTGCTGTATTTTACTGTCCTTTGTCTTTCATTTCCCACAGGCCACTCACTTTGTAGTACATCATGAAGAAGAGAAAGATGTGATTACAGGACTGAAACAGAAAACCTTGTATGGAAGACCCAACTGGGAAAATGAGTTCAAAACGATTGCAGGGAAGCATCCTGGGTGAGCCTGTGCAAATTTTTAGTGTCTGTGGACTTCCTCTATCTAATGGCCTTACACACCATACAGCACAATCTTGTTCCTTTGGCTGATAAAGTTTAAGGAGCATTTTTTCCCCTTACCTATCTCCAGGTACCTTCTATTCTGTTTTCAGCCATGGACACAATCTATGATCTTGACCAAATTATTCTGACCTACAATTTTTTTTTAAAAATCATCCATTTTTTTCACAAGGTACTTCTTGGAGTGTCTAATTACTAGAAGAAAATTTAGAACAAAAACTAACCCTGTCCTTCCAGCTGAAGTAGATAGGAATATCGGGTGGTGTCTAAATACCTCCAAAACTACTTTCTACCTCTAGAAACACAAAATCCTTTGACTATAGATGACCTTTAGCTAACCACCCAAAATCTGAAGGAAAAAACCAGACTAAGTCTTCTCAAGAATTTGTGCTGTAAGCTGTTTGAGTCTCTGTTTGCTTGATTCAGTGAGGTCACTAAACCTGTCTTCACTGACTAAGGCTGAGCTGAGATTTAGCCCAGCATTTGTTTCAGGAGCAGCAATAAATTTTAAGGGATTATAAGGTTTAGGGGATAGGCATCCAGTTCTACTTGAGTTCCTGTAATTGAGAAAAAAACCTTACATCTATAGAACATAAAAATTATTTACATGGAGAGCACCCAGCTGCTCCATACCTAGTTTCTGACCATATTTTCATTTTCTTAACATAAAAATTATTTACATGGAGAACACCCAGCTGCTCCTACCTAGTTTCTGACCATATTTTCATTTTCTTAACAGCTCCAGAATAGGTGTTTTTCTCTGTGGCCCTGAGGGCCTGGCTGACACACTCAACAAGCAGAGCATCAGCAACTCAGAAGCTGATCCACGAGGAGTACACTTCATTTTTAACAAAGAAAATTTCTAATTCCCAAGCATGTGGGAGCCATTAAATGCAAAGTCTGAAGACTGAATCTGTTTTTCTGTTTGGAGTCTGGGAAAGACAGCCCAGCTTCTAAATTTCAGCTACACTAACGCAGGTCCCTTTGCTTCTTGGGAATTATTTTAGCTCTGTGGTAGAGCAAAAGAGTCAAGTTTTACCTTAGGGAAGTTTCCACTGCCCTCCATGTGCTGGCTATTTAGTAGAAATCTGTTTTGTTTGTCTGTGTGAGGGGATTTCCCCTCAATTAACTGCATTTATCCTCCAATTATTCACCATGACTGCTGAAGAGTGGAGGCTACCATTAGCTTTTGGGAGCCAATTCACACTCATAAAGCTTAGTGCTATTAAACAATAAAGCATTCTAGCATAGTGCTTGCTGTTAGGAGGCAGCTGGTCCTGGCTGCAGCCAATCCCTGGAACAAGGGGAGTTGGAAAAGGGTGAGTGGGAAAGTGAGTTCCTTGTAAGAGGAAAACTGCACACCAACACCTTCCAGGCTTCCAACATAAGCCTTAAACATCCTCTCCAAGAGAGAACACATGTAAGCTGAAAAGAAGCTGCTTCTCCTCAGGAAAGTGAAGGACTGAAAAGGAACCACCCGGGGTTCTGAGAACCACCCCAGCTGCAGAAGGATGACAAGGGCAGATTCAACCCAAGCCCTGCACCTGGCATGAGAGTCACTGCTGGTCTGCTCTGAACACCCTCCTTTCACATCTTCAGGCTCTCGGTGCAGGGATCCGTGCAAGAAGAGGTTTTGTGTTTTCAAGACTGCCATTTCTGGTTTTGATGGCTGAAAAAAGCTGTTGCTGAATGATTGAATGAGTACTTTCTGAAGCACTCTCAGATGCAAACAGTGCCTTTGTCCCTATTGCTCAGCTGTTCCTCTCTGATGGTGAAACTGGCTTTGAGAAAGCAGTGATCACTTTATTCACGGTTATGGAATAGTTGTGAGTAAAGTTTCTGATGTGCGCAAGACTCCCATACACAGTGCCTCTGTGGGGACACTACAGGTAGCAGGTTCCTAAAAACAAACAAGAAAAAGGAACCAAAACTTTTAATACTGGCAAGAGAGGAAAACCTAAAATGTTAAAGCCAGCAGCATAGGAAAAAAATGAAAAAGCAAGTGCAAAAACTCTTGAAAAAGCTGCAGTTTAGTATAGTATGTCTTCCATTCATCCCAGTTGCCAGCTTAGTGACTTTTAAACTCCACAGCCAAGGCCTGCAATAGCTCCTGCGCAGCTCAAGACCTTCCTGGCAGGTTCTTGCAGCCACAGAAGAAAGCTGTGGTCTCCTGCAATTTCAGACAACTTTGTGCAGCCATCTGGTTGCATGTAGCATATTTATACCTCAGCTTGCCAGACAGGATATGTGTTCTTCCTTTACAGCATTTTAAAATGTTATCCAGGCTCTGAATGCTACTTCAGAAAAGCAGCCTACCAGTTTGTATTTATTAATATCAGTTATCAATGAATGTTGGCAAAGATCAACTCTTGGTGGGGAATTTTACAGTTCTTTCCCTCAGAAGGGCCATATTCAAATCCACATAATTCTGTCTGAAACACAACTATTAAATCATATCAGAACATGAGTATAGCCAAAGAAACTTCTTCTGTGGAGTAAATATTGCTACTGAAATATAACAAGGATCTCATCCTGTGCTAAGAGCACTGAAATATTTGCCCTTGATTTTAATGGAAATTTTATCAGGCTTTTATAATCTTATGAAGTGGGCAAAGAGGAATTGCAAGGGGTCACATGGAGACAGCATATTTATAATGAGAATAGTCTTGGAGGGGTGTATTTTAATTCACCATTAATTTTCTATACATTGCCATGTTTGTTCTTAAAACTTCAGGGGTCTTTCCTTACTCAGTCAGTTGCAGTAGCATTCCCTGACCGGCTGCAAACTTGTACCAGGGCTATTTGTCACCTTGAACTCAGAAATGGTTGTTCTGTGTTTATTAATAAATCATTGTCTTCCTGAAACATATGAAAGAATAAGTGAGAGTTTCTCAGTTTTTCACCAAAAGTTAGTTATATTAAATCCTGCTAAAATAGCAAGCCATGCACAATCAGTCATGGTCTGAATATTTTCTCAAATCTAGGAAAAGATTGAAATAGATAGCACTGAAATACAAATAGAAGAAACAAACTAGCTTGAACTCAGGGCAGCAGGCTACAAGTGAGCTTCAAAGACACTCCTTTTTTGTAGCCAAATGCCACTGCTTGCAATCTGACCATTGCTATCACCTGGCCTCTGGCTGAAAAATTCCTCCTTCTGTGTATTACAAAGTGTACTGAAGTCTGATCTCTGCTTCAGTGCCAAAAAATTACCTACTCAAATGACAAATATTCTGCTGACAGCAAGAAAAGCTAGTTGTTGGATTATTAAAATAACTGTTTCACACAATGGAAGCAATTAGGAGTTCCATTAAAAGTTCACTTACGGCATCAGCATAAGATGTTTTCCTTCCCTTCTCATATAATATTTCCCCTGTCTTCCCATATGTAGTCACCTGAAGTAAACAGTTAGTTAATTCATCAATATCCTCACTCTCCAACCCAAGGTAGTCAGCCTTACATTTAAAGACTGTGACCCTCTGGGACACTGGGCAGCTCTGGCTCTCACTGGCCTCACCTTGGCTTTGGAAACTGGAAAGGGGCTTTGGAGAGGACGTGGAACTGGGCCATGCTCAGACGATGTATCCAGGCAAGAACTTGATATGACTGGGTTTCATCTAGCCCCACTTCCTTCTCTGTTCCCTACTTGCCAAATGTAAATACGGGCAAATGAAATCCAAGTTTTCCTAAGTTTAAGGCTACAAAAAAGTGCTACTGTGCCTGTTCACCATCATGGTGGGAAACCACCCCAGTTGCAAAATAGATCTTCCTCTTCAAAGACATGTAAGACTTTCCCTGCTGAGTGGGGATTTCTGCCTTTCAGTTCTCAGATGGTGAGTTTAACTAAATTAGAAATGGGGGGAAAAACCCACCCTAATAAAAAGCTGCCTGTGAAACACAAGGTAATTTTGAAGAAAAAGAAATAATGTTGGGATCTTATTATGGTGCTTGTTCTGAGGATCCTACTCTATATTGGAGTGCTCTTAGCAAGTTAATGTTGACTGATTATATTTTTTCATGTTTCAATGAGTTCCTTGTAAAATTCAGAGACAAGTGTCTGAACACATAGTTATATATGTTCAAAGGAATTTAGGAACACATATTAAGATGCTACAGCTGTAAATGTTGACAGGATCAAGATCTTCGTGCCTTACTGTGTAAAAGAGTGTCAGTTGCACAAGCCAGAGTAGTTACTTGTCACGAACCAGACATTCAGTTTTGCATTTGGTACAGACCTTACCAACCTACTGGTGTCATTTACATTCACCACATACAAACCAGCTCAGATTAACAGCAAAATTAATCACAGTGGAGTGGAAAATTGTTCGAAGACTTACTGAAAGATTACAAATGCTTTCCAGTCCCATTCTGCACCTCTGCTGGGCCCATTCCACCCCTTTCTTTGGGTACTCTTCTGCCTGGCAAACTGATGACTTTTTGTCCAGGGAGCTACCACTGATTTCTTTCTGTCCATTTCTTCTACTAATTGCTGCTGCCCCAGCTTCGCTTGTCCATTCACTTCCTTCCTTCTCCCAGTCTCTGCAAATTTCCTCTAAATCTCCAGCTATCATGGTGTTTTCTCCATGTTTTAAGTGCTTGTGCCCAGTTCAAGTTTAGGGAGAGGCAAGAGTGCTTCACCCCAAGCTCCAACCACTGCAGTGCTCATCTCACAAAATGTAGTCTGCTGCAACCTCCCCTGTCATTACAAAGTGAGTAGCCATCTCTGGATTGCCAAAACAGACTGTTTTGGACCTCCCCATTAAAACTTTCTCCTTCTGCTTAATGATTTTAATCATCAGTTCTAAAATGAAAGAAATTTATGCTCTATTCTAGATGGTCAACATGTGTGAGTCAATTTATCCTGTAAAAAAATCCTTCAATTTGACCTATATTTAATTTTCATTGCTCAGAAATGAGGGACATGGCCGAAAAAAACCCCACCCCACTGTCCCCCCAAAATACTGAGTCACCTTGCAAATAATTAGCATAGCTGAAGGAAGAGAAGTAGGAAGGAAAGGCCAATGAATGGAGAATCGGACCCTCTGTCCCCCTTGGAAGTGACATTTTCTTATTCTGGAAGCAACCTACAAAGCAAAGTGTCCTGCAAGTAACTCTTTAGTTGAATTTGTTTTATACTTGTAGGTCAAGTGGGTTTAAGACCAGTAAATATGCAAATGCCATTCACACTAAGTTTTTTGACCTTTGGACAAACAAATTGCAGAGACGTGTTTGACCAAGTAAGTAAATTTTTGAAGTAAGGTGTGGATGCTTCCTTTGCTGTTTTTGTCTTTTTATATTCCTGTGAGTTAGACTGGACCATGCAAAGGTCTGGGATCTGCACTGTGGCTCTGTAAGATTCTCTTTGAATGATGGAGAGCACTGAGAAAATTCTGGTGGAATTTTCCTGGGTGCAGAAATGCCATAGGGAAGAGCTGGAACAAGGCAACTGCTGTAATCTCCTTGCAGTTAACAGGCCAAAATGCAGCTGGCACTTAGCAGTGCAAAATATCAGGGCATTTTGGCACAGAAATTGTCCAATTTCATACCACACACTCTTTGTCTCTATAGACCACAGAGTTTTCTAACCTGCAATGCCATGGAGCCAGGGCATAAGTGAATATCCCTGCAGGAAGACCCAAGGCTGTACTAGTTCCCATGAACAGTTAATGCAGGCAATTGCTGCTGAGGTTTTATCACCCTCTCTGCTTTTTTCTAATACTTCCCTTTCATCTGAGGCAGACAGTGCTAGCTCAAGCCTCTTTTCAGGTGGTGCATTCACTCCAGCCCTCTGCAATCTTACCCTTGCTCAGACAGCAGAAAGGAAATAATCATCAAAGACTGCAAACCAACTGTGAGAAACAGCTTCTGAAGCAAATTCCCCTGAGGTGACAGAAAAAGAACCCTGCAGATTGTGAGCAGCCATCTTCTGACTCAAAATTACAAAAGTTCCTCTCAACAACTGTTAGCAATTCATGCAATATTCTTTCTCACTGTAACAGGGCTGCAAATGGTTAGGTTAATATGTGGATCACTGGCCCTCACTCTTCTTCTTCTCACATGCATAAATTAAGGACTTGACAGCAAAGACCTGCGGCTACAAGCCCAAGGAAATGATAAAAACAGTGTGTAAAGGACAGCAACACGAATCACAGTGAAATTCTGCTTACAGAGGACTCACTGATGCTCCCAATATTAGCTTGTATTCACAGGAAACCTCTGAAGACTGCAGTCTCTGCCACAGTTGTTGCTGCACCTGGAATGGAGCCATTTCCCTGCATTTCACATCCTCTGAGGCAGGCAGCTGAGTCTGTGTTGCAAACACAGCCAGGGAATCTTGCATCAGTCATTGTTTTTGGTAATTTAATGGATGTCCAATTGCCTGTATTTGCATTAATCTGCCAGATGATCAGCTGGTACCACGGTAAAACCCATCACATTGAATGAACTGACTATCTGGGGACTGCAGTTTTGTTGTGTAGCCTCACATCACTGCCTGAGGCATTCCAGCAGCTTTTGCCCAAGCAAACAGTCTGAACCTCCAAGCTCTCCTAGGTAACCACAGTGATGTGACTGTTGGTCTGAACATTGCAGTACAGAGCAAATACATCAGTATATTTACAGCATTTCCCCCCGTCCCTTGTTTATAGTCTGCAAAAAGACAATATCCTATTAAAGCCCTTTATGGCCTCTGTAAGTGCTTTATGCTGTAAAACCTCCCGTGGTGGGGTGGTTAACTGTGAGAGAGCAGGGTACAGGTGGCAGTGACAGATTAGAGAGGAGATCTTTGTAGTAACATTTGGGGAGAGATCTTGAAGCGAGATGATCACAGAATGTGATGGAAGGGGAATTGGGTTGGAAGGGGAATTGGGTTGGAAGGGGACCTTGAAGATCATCTCATTCCAACCCTCCTGTCATGGTCAGGAACAACTTTCACTGGACCAGGTTGCTCAGAGTCCAGTCCAACCTTGCCTTGAACACTTCCAGGGATGGGGCAGCCACAGCTTCTCTGACAACTACTCCCAGGGTCTTACCACCCTCACAGTAAAGAGTTTCTCCTTTATATCTAGTCTAAACCTACTCTCTGTCATTTTGAACCCCATTCCCTTGTCCTGTCACTCCAGGCTCTTGTTAAGAGTCTTGCTCCATCTTTCTTGTCAGCTCCCTACTGCTCCTGGAAGGTCACTATTAGGTCACCCCAAAGCCTTCTTCTCTCCAGGCTGAACAATCCCAGTTCTCTCAGCCTTTCCTCACAGCAGAAGTGCTCCAATCCCCTGGAGTCCTTGGTGGCCTCCTCTGGGCTCTCCCCAAGGTCCATGTCCTTCCTGGGCTGGAGCCCCCCGTGCTGGACTCAGCACTGCAGGTGTGGTGTCATCAGAGCAGAGCAGAGCACAGAATCCACCCCCTCACCTGCTGCCCACGCTGCTGTTGATACAGCCCAGGATGTGGCTGACATGACAGACGCTGTTTGAGTCTTAGCTTGAGAGACTGGGTAGAAAGAAACAGCATCCCCCAACTATTCACGCTTCATCAAAAAATCTGCATTTCTCAGGCTTAGTCAGAGGGTGATAGATACAGGCAACTGACTACTAGGAAAATGTACCAGACACACTAGCATTTATGCAGCAGAAACCAGCCCCAAAACCAAGAAAATTATGAAAGTCTTCATAGTCACTTTCAAGTCATTTGCAAAGACTAAGCTGTAACCCATTAAGAGGCCACTTCCCCTTTAGGAGTAACAGATGTTTCTTTTTTTTAGGTCATGTCCATAGCCCTTCAATTTCTTTCAAGCTGCTGGGTCTTCCCCTACCAAGGGATGATCACTGTTCATTGCCAGCTAATGGGGACAGCTTTTGCATTTTGTAACTAGGTAAGGAACGGCATCAGCAGAGAAAATACTGGCAGGACAAGCTGGCAAAGAGCCGCTTTACACGCCAAGTAGGTATTTACTCCTGCTGAGGAAAGTGTCTATGGGAAAGGCTGCCCAGGACTTTGCATACCTTGTAAATGTCACACATGCTACAAAGGGAACCTCTCACCTCGTTGTCTTGCTCTCCACCCAACTCAAGAATGCTCTCATCTTTTAAAAAACTAATAGAAACAATTTCTAGCTAATACATCTCTTATAATACATCTAAACTTTCTTCTCCTCCAGCCATACCAGAACAATTATTTCATAATGTTGTTGATTCTCCCATTTTCATCTTAAATTTTCTTCTGACTTCTAGCTCTTTGTGACTCTCAATGGTGTAAGCAAAGTTTCTAAGCAGGGAAGTCCCTACCCCTCAGTTGTTTGGCTCCCAACAGCCAGAACCAACATATTCAGCAATGTCTCCTCAGACACTTTATCTTTGTCCTCATCTTGAGACTACTGTTGGGCTCAAATTCCTTTCTAGGACCTCTGGGTTTGAAGTGCCTGATATTATTTCTTCGTGTTCCTAAGACTTCCTGTATCCATCCACTTCAGTTTTCTCTCCACAATGAAACTGAATGGAGTTGGGACTACAGTTGGGATTTTCTTTTGTGTTTGAATAACATCCAGCATAGCTGGGCGCTGTTCCAAACTTAGTGCTTCTGGATGATCCAGTAATAATAATGTGAGAACTACAATACTACTACTGCTACTGCTGTTCTGGAGAATCAGAAACATACATTCCAGTGGCTACAGTTTGAACAATTGGTTTCCAAGTTAGGCTTATTTGTTTTATCTGTTTTCCTAAAAAAATGAGGAGCTGAGGGAACAAATGGATTACTGAAAAAGAGAGATGCATGTCAGGGTCAGCTCTAGGAGTTGGAGTGTAGAAAATAAGAAGTACATTGGAAGCTCAATTCTTTCTTCAGTTTCTGTTTCAGCTGTTGTTTTTTTTCCTTGCCCCTTCACACTGCCTGTCTGCTTTGTTTTTCTCAGTTTCAAGTTTGGCTTATAAGAGAGAAAGTATTTAGATTGTGCAGTGGGTGAATGAAGGAGGTTGACAATATGTAACACCAACTTAATATTTAATTCAGTGTCAATAGATATCATTACTCTTGTAATGATATTACAAGTTACTCAGTCCTAAGTTTCTTCTCAAGGGAAGGCATTTTAAATAGTAGCAACACTGATATTAAAAGTGTATCATGTGTGTAGTTAAGCATGAGTACAAAAACTTACTTTTCCTGCCTCCAGCAGGAGGTAGCAGCAGTTCAGTAATACCAAACCAGCCCAAATCAGAAGACAGACAGGTGATAGTCACAGCCAGCTCACAGCTGCAGCTGTGGCCCTGACTCTGGAAATCCCAGTGGGAAAAGAAGAAGAACATCTGTGGGGTATCTGCCAACCAGCAGAGACAGGCAATTTGCAGCCTTGTGTTTCCTGGAGGCTGTGACAATTTCACAGAAAACATGGGTTTCAAGAGGAATGGCACAACCACAACTGCTCCTGGCTGTTGTGTAACAAATTTCTGTCACCTGCCATAACTACAACTTCTAAGCCTGCAGCCAGGGCATTTCCTGCTTGGCTCCACACCAGCCACCCTGGCCCACTGCTCTCCTGCTGTAGCTGTCCCTGGAACAGGCAGCAGCAGAGCTGCCTCTTCAGAGAGGTCTAGGTTTGCTTCATGTGGAGCACCCCGTGGAGACCAAACTGGAAAGAATACATTTTCCAGTTTTTGCTCAAACGAAGCCTAAACTTTGCACAGACACACGCCCCTAAGGCAACTGTGTAAGTTGTTTATGATGTCAGAGCAATGCTCCAGAGATGAGCTTGGAAGATCTCAGGTCTGATCCCTAAGCCTCAGCTGATCCAGATATAAACTTTAAATTTAAGCCTCTCAATTCCTTCCTTTCTAAAGCCAGTTTTTGCAAGGTTTTTCCCTACAAAAAAAAATCATTTCAACTACTACTCATAGGACCTGAAATCTGTGCCATGAAAAAGGCAACTATAATTTGCTCACAACATCACCAGACCACCCAGCTACAACTGTGCCTACAATTTAAGATTAAATTCCTGAAACATCTAACTCAGGCATGAACACTATACAGCTATTACAGCATTAATCTGTGAGGTTCTTACATAGTCATGAATATATTGCAGACTAACAAATTACCTCACCTGAAACCCTGCAGTAGATTTCTTGTGAGATTTGGCCAGACCACTTCCAACAGCTGCTGTAGAAGCCCAAACAAGAAAAAAAAAAAAGCCCCCAGAGTTATTGACAGAGGTTGGATGAAGTCATGACTGCTTGGAGCAGAGTGCTGTGAGCACCAGTAAAGGCAGCCACAAACTTGCTGTTACCTCACCCTCTCATTTCTGCTGGCTAATATCTAAACGCTGAATTGTATTATCTCTGTTTGGATATTTGTTTGCAGGAACACTGTTGTAGTCCTTGTCTTGATACCTAGACATTGGCAAAGTAGAAATAAGCGACAAGAGATGAAATTTGATATGAAAAATATTGTCTCTGACTCAAAATTGTTAGGAATATGGATAAATAAAAAGGGATGAACACATTTAGAAATATATATATATGTGTGCACATGTATGAAAGTTCCATAGAAAAATCATATTACTTTTTGTCAAATAAGGACTTAATTTCATTCATCCTATTTCGCCCAACCTCTAATTTCACGCAGCTAGTCATGAATAAACACATAAATAATGTGTACTTCAAAAATTGCACTACAAAATCCTAGAGCAGGGAATGCTTGATTTCCTCCTAAGGTGATTACACATGGGTGGATGTTCTGCAGTTAGGATGATAATATTTCATACTCTAGGAGGTGCTGTGCAGAAATTATTTTAATTACATCCAGCATAGGCCTGTGAGGAGGAGAACCTGCTGACTAGAAAGAAGTTTCAATGTGTTGCAGATGAGCCAGGGATTTTGATGGCTTTGGTTCTGAACTCTGTCATCTTCATGCTGTGAAGCCTCATAAGCATAGATCACAAATTCTCTTATTAATTTACCAATATAGTAAAACTGTGAAATTTTAAAATGTTAGTGTCACTACAAAACTTGCCTTTTCTTCTTTTTTTGCATCAAGTACTTGTGCTCTGTGACCCCAGTAGCTCCTTTGAATGAGGGTAAGTTCCTGACACACCATAATGACCAGGGAGGGGTTTCTGTGACTCTTATTCCCCTCTTTGAGTCATTTTACATCAGAGGTTGGATGGGAGTTTCAGAGGTGTCTACAGCTATCACTCTAGCACAACCCTGTTTTTTTTTAGAAAACTTTTATGCAACAAATAAAGCTGCTGCCACATATGTTTCCTGTGTCTGAGAACAGATGCTTGGTGGTACATGGAAGCTAAAATCTCCAGTTACTCAGTGGTGATTTAGATTCATTGAAATAGAAAAATCTCCCTCGGGGGAGCATGTGGTGTTTGGCTGCAGCTTTCTTTGAGGAAGGGGGAGAGAGAAACTATTCCATACATGACCAGTGTTCAGACCCCTTACCTGGCATAGACACAGCAGGCAGAGCAGTTCACAGGCAACACAGTAGAGATGTGACTGCACAGCTTTGGAGCCTTGGTACAGCTGGTTTTATTGCTGCATTTACAGGATAGTGCCTCTGAGCTGATACTCCCCGAGAGACAAACTGGGGCTGGATTTGAGCTGGGAAGGCCCTGCAGCACACAGACAGAACTTCCTGACTCAGGATACTCTAATGGGAGCGTAGACTGGCTCTGTGCTTTTATCAACACCATGACTGTGCTAAAAAATCCCTCTCCAAACTGAATGGGAACAAAATGTCCTGGTCAGACCACACAGGAGGCAGCAAGGCACATCCCAATGATCAGCTAAGAACCGCTCATTACAGGAGCTGCTCTCTGTATTAGAACAAACTCTGTCTGTCTCTATACGGCAGCCACTCTACTGGTGCATACAGGCTCCCAGGAACCAAGTTTCTTTTATGATGTGTTTAAAATATCAGTGTGCTGACATTCACATACAACTCCACATGCTCTAGCTGCAAGCTGGGATTTCAGTGGCTTCTGTGAGTGCTTCAGATGGCATGAATCTGAGCTGAACACACCAGACTTTGTACTGGAGGCACAGATCGAGTGTAATGGGATCACAGCCATCAGAAAGGTAATGAGTTACTGGCAGACACCCAGCAGGCAATAAGAAGGAAAGTCACAAATCTGCTCCCTTTCACTTTCACACTTCTCTGTTTACATTAACAAAAGCTGCCTGGGAAGAACAGCAGGTGTCTTTCATCATGAAATCACACATGGGAACACACAGCTCCCTATACAGGGGGATGTACCTTAATACAAACCCTTCTGTCCCATTAGTAAGATCTCTATGGTTTACCAGAGCTCATACCCCTGATTGCCATAACAAGGAAAATATGTATTGATACAGAAACGCTGTGGGCTTTCATAGTCTGCAATTCATAGATTTATCCTTGAAATGAACTACTCAGAAAAGCAGATAATATTCAGCATTCGTTGGGAGAGTTAAAAACAGCTCTGTGTTCACACAGAGGATGGGGAAAAGAAAGATGAGAAATAAGTTCAATTTACTAGGACATGATGCAGAATGAAAATACTTTTCCCAGAGTTTCATAATAATCCTTCTGCAGTAAAAAAGCTTAAACTTGCACCATGAAGATTTACAATAAGGGAAAGGTGTGAGAAATAGAAGTGTAAGAAATAGAGGTGTAAGAAATTAGGCCAAGCCTGGAGCAGGACTTCTACCAGATCATGTATCTAAAATGCATCTTCAATGTATTTCCCAAGTTCTCACACTTGTAGACAAATGAAGGGAAGTAAGAGGACTATTTTTCTCAGTTACTTTTTATATTGATCAAGAACACAAAGCAAAAATATAACTAAGGCAAAACTTTATTTTTTTAAAATTTTTTTTTGTAGAAAGAAAAATGAAACAGTCATATAATTAAGCAGTATTTTCTAGGGTTCTTCTGCTGGAGGACCTTCACCAAGCCTCATTAAACTGACAGTCTTACTCAGTGCACCTGCTTTTCAAGTAAAGCAAAAATACCAAATGAGATTACAAGTAGCTATGTAGAATATTTCTTCTGATCATTGCACCTCAATATCTGTGACAGGGGCATAAACAGCACCACTGTTTTTACTCACCCACTTCTTTAACCATACTGATCACACCAAACCTTTTTCCAGTTGCTGTCCCATATATTTTTTCACATTGCACAATCCCAAATATGAGTGAAAACAATGTATTTTTGTCAGTTCCACAATTTGGTTCTTGGATGCTGGAACCTAATTCAGAAATTTCTATCCTAACCCAAATAATGCTTAATTATTAATCTCCATTTGAAGGTCAGTACAACGTATACACACACACATTTGCACACAACACTTGCCTTTGGCAAATGCAGTATTACAGTATTAATTTTACTTGCACTTCGGTAAAAGCAGAATTTTATTTGCCTGCAAAGCAAGATATTTTGAACAGTATTGTAAACTACACATACACAGGGCTCCTTCTGTAGTGTCACACCAGCTATATGTATACACAGTTTAAGCAGTAAAATATTCTTTAGCTTGCACTTTGCACAGGACACTTGTTTCATACCCTAATAGTCAGTTATCTGAAAAACAACCCAAACTACACAAAACTGCATAAGAGTGCTTTAATATTAATTTCTCAAAATTCAAAACAGCCCTACAGTACTGTTAGGCTGTTACAAGTCTCTTTCAAAGACATACAGTATAAACAAAAAATTCCATCCTTGAGCAGCATCTGAGAAAACAACTTAATGCAGCTGCCACTTAGTGGCAGCAATCATTTAGGCATTTTTGGTATTGATACATCTCTTTATCATGTAATTTGTGCATTTATCAACAAAAATGTAGGCCCCAATACAGCAAATACTTGCAGGTGTGCAAATGCTTTTCTTCCACATGGAATATTTCAAGTTAACATTCATCAGATGAGCAAAATTAAGAACTTGCATAAATCTTTTAAGGAGGGGAATTCTTAGTGCTGAACTGCTTTATTTCACAGGACAAAGATCCAATTCTAGACTTGAGAGAATGTAGGAAAACTCTTATAAAGAACAGATATGTTACTTTGATAAATGCTTTCGAAGATAACAAGAGCCTCTAGAAATGTGTGTGCCTTCCCACTTTAATCCTGCTTGGATTATGGGTGCAGTTATATTGCCCCAGCTCCTGGCCACTGCATGAGGAATCAATAAAGTGCTTGTCACAAATTCTGTAATCATGGAATAAAAGCAGATTTAAGTACCTTCAGAATGTTTTCAGATTTATAAATGATGAATTAAAGGCTGGTGTCATATCCCCAGCACGTTTCCCTGAACTGCTAACTAATATTATGCTCTTCATTTGAAGACAAATTAGAATTCTGCTAGGACTGGGTATATTTCATCTCTGTCCCAGCCAAGTCCTGCTGTGCCTCCAGGGGAAAAGCTTACCTGGATTTAGTGTCCATGTAAACATTCATGCTTGACCAAAAAGTGATGCTCATGTAATTTCACAAGCACCAGCATTCCAAGGGAGAGTTTGCTTTGTTTAATCAAGCATGGAGAGCCAGCATTGTTTACAGTATATCCACTCTGAATTAAGTTCACAATTTTTTCCCAAAGGCACCATAATCTTGAGGTCTTGCTTGCCCTTTGACATTTCCTTTGATGTGTTTTGTTCCTCTGGAATAAAATATCTTTGATATTAGCTTTGACATAAATTCTACTGAGCTTTGTGGCAACTTCTCATTAACATACTTCTAAACATTTAAATTACTAAAATTTTCTCTTCAGATAGACATATATATATATTAAATTTATTTTGCTAGCTTTCAGATAACTAATCTATGAGAACTGTCTTAGACTGTATGCTCTCTGTAGAGAACTTCTGTATGCTATTCATACAGAAACAAATAATAGTTTGAAATATTTCACCATATGTTAGGATGATTTATTTTTTAAAGGCTTCGGTGTTGCTTCTATTTCTCTTCCAGTCAGCTACAGGATAATAGCAACAGCAAACACATTGACAATGCAGTTCATGGTTCGATTTTCCCATCTCACTGTGCAGGTTCCTGGAAGAGATTATTACAAAATTAAAACAGAATTCCATTTTCTTTACTATAGTCACTTTATTGAAGAGTAAATTATGCCAGATTTGTATGAATATTTAAGTTGTAATTTAAGGGAAATAGTTGTATGTCAGCCTGACTATAAAAAAACTAAAATTCTTAAAACATTAACTTATACATTGTTTGCTGCCTAATGTGAGCCTTGTAAGCTTAAGACAGTTAACAGGAAAACACCATTCCAGTATCTTTCTTTAAAAGCTGGACTTGCAAAAATCCTTGAAATTCCCATACTGAAATTGGCATGACAATCAGACAAGAAATCAAAAAAGGGACTGGATCACATATATTGCAGTGTATTTACCTTCTGTTGTGTCAATGCCTTACAAGCAAAAGAAACATAAAGATTAAACTGTGTTTACTTAATTTTATACTATGATTTCTTTTTAAGCTTGGTTGACATTTTGAGGCTCTCTCTGTTTCAAACTTAAACCTTGGCACCCTTTTTTAGAAGAAAGACCTTTCTGAATCTGTGACAGACAAATTATTTTAATATTGTTTCCCTGTGATATTCTCAACCTGTGAAAAAATCGATTTGGAACTAATTTTGAAGCAATACAATGCATCCAAAGCCTGGCTGACAGTTACGCAGCTGAAACACACACTGTAAGTCGATTTCTATTTTTTGCTAAGTTCTTTTCTCCTCCAAAGTAGCTGTTCCCTCACAGCAGGCAAATATTTTTAGGGCTACCCACGTGTATTCACTTGAGCAACACTTTCTGCCTCTTTAGCTGAGAGGATTAAATGTTTTGACTCTTGTTTCAGAATGAAATGTTTTTCTATTCCTGCTTCTCATAATTCAGAAAGCAAATGCTCTTAATGCTGGCACTCACTGATAACATTTTCCCTGGGACTGTACACAAGCACCTCATCCTCAAAATTACTGCTTCCACAGCCATTCCCAAAAATATTCAACCCAACTACTACAACTGAGCAAGAAGTAGCATTTCTCTTATTACAAGTTTTCTGTTTGGATGGGGAAACTTACCATCAGTTGTGGTATCCCAGAAGCATGAGCTTGCTGTGTGGAGACCAGCTCCACTCCTTTGCATCACCGCACAGGTAACTGCAAGATACAGTCATAAAACCAGGGAATTAAAGCAGAGGAGGTGAATCATTCAGCATTTACAAACTTGAGACTGTATTACATTTTCAAAGGGTTGGCAGGTGGCATTCAGCTAAGACAAAACCTTTTTTTGACAATGCCTTTGACCCCCATATTTTCCTCAAGAACTTGTTACTCATTTCCTGATTATTTTTACTCACATGAAGACAATGGCTTGAACAAAGCACTGGCTAATAAGATTATGGTTTTTATCTTTTAAACTACTTAGATATGGCTTATGGCCCTCAGAATGGGATTGCAGGTACTCTCCTCACAGATACAGCAGAAGTCACACTTGATGAGAGTTGTTTCCCAAAATTACTTGCTGACCCCTCTCTGAAACCACACTCCAGAAAACGTGCAGCTTTTCTAGACTGACCTGCAATGGTCATAAAACCACTGACAACCTGAGTCCAACACTTTCAAAACAAAACAGAGTGCAAACACTTGGTATTACATCAACACTCCACAAAAGGACCAAAACAGCTTAAACTTTCATTTTTACCTTTTTCCTTCCACAGGTATACACATAAATATAATGGGACATGACTCTACATATAGGACTAAAGTCCTTCAGATGTTTCTATTTAGAGAAGGATTATTCTGATTGGAAAATTTTATTAAAGATAGCAATTTTTTCCTGAACTGATATTAAAAGGTTGATATAATTGTCTTTGGGTTGCTTAGCAATCAGGAAAAACATGTAACATGTAATCTGTGTTAAGTGTCAGCAGCATGCTCAGCCCAGGCAAAACTGCCACAGCTTTATCACAGGTATTACTAAAAATCTGTGTAACAGAAGAGTTCAGGTACCTGCTCCGTTTTCTTTATAGCATTCCCCTGAACTTTCAGCAATTATTTATTATGACTGCCTGTGCTACAAGTACAGCTGCTTGTACTTACCAATGTACTTATAGGTTTTCCCAAGTTTCACCAGATGGGTCAGTGACTGTTCTACTATAGCAGCAGTCCACTGGTTGACTTTGTTGTGATTATAATCTGCCTTGCCTAAAACACTTTCTATGCACTAGAACAGAGGGAAAATATAGTTACAGTAAGCACACTTCTAAATGTAGAATTATGAAATGCTTTGCATAGTCTGAGGGATCTTTTTCTGGCAGTTAAGTTACTTTAAATCACTCAAGCTCATTAGGTATCAGCTACTGAATGGGAAGTAAAATTATCCTTCTTGGATATTAATTTTTGGTACATATTTACCACAACATTACAAGTATAAAAATGAGGCTCTGACTAAAAATTTCTTGCAGAAAAGGCCTTTGCCATATGCTTTGGATACCAAGTGAATGGATCTATTTACCAGTGAAGATCCTAAGACATCCCACAGCTCCTAATGCCTGCCAGCTCCAGTTTCAGAAGCTGCTGTAATGGGGATAGCACTACTCAAATCAATAATATAATATTGGACTGACCAACTTTTCAGAGCACATAAACAAGATTCCAAAACCTTCAGAAATAGAGTGACTACAGTGAAATGCACATCCCTGCTTAAAAGATGGGGAAGATACTCAAGGGTCATATCTTGCAGCATAAGAAACACCTAAACTGCTTGAAAACTGCACGTTCTCCCACTGCTACAGATTGGCCACCACTTGCTTAAACTTAAAATGATTGAACAAAAACCCTTCTCTCAAACTGTAACTCTTAAATTGCATTCTCTGCTCCTTAGAAATTCAAAAATATGTGCTGACGGATACTTCTTAAAGTTGAGGAATTTGCTTAAGAAACACACACGTGGGAAAACATAAGAGAAATAAAACTCTTCTTCTCTGATCCAGTAAGATGTATCCCGTGCACTAATCCCCCACTAACAGGCTTGTAAGAGACCTGCGTCCCAGATTTTGAAAAGCCCAGTTAATTCTGACCATGCTGCACAAAGCTAGCAAAAGGAGGCAGTGGCAACAGTCACAAAACACAACAGAAGACAGGAGAGGGAGAAGACCCTTCAGGGATTTTGGTCCTTCCAGAGATGTACCCAGCGTTGGAGCTCCTTGGCCCTGGTTAAACTTCCAATCAGAGGCAGAAAGGCTTGGCTGTACTCCCAGAGTCTGGAGACTGTGTCACACCGTATTTGGCTTTACAAGGCAGGGACAGTTACATAAAGGGCTGAATTGTTGTTTATCCAACATCCAAGAGCTTTCTGCTGTATACTGGAGCAGCTTCAAAAAGTGCAGGTGGGAAAAGACCTACAGAGCCCCTTCAGAAACCCCTGTCTCAAAACACTATTTCCCTGCAAAACCCGGGAGCATCTGTGAGCCACAGGCTTCCCATTAATCACTTCCTAGTTACTAGGTATTTAATTTAGACTATCAGGCTACTCACTTTCACCCTGTTCTTTCTCTGTAAAAAATGTATTTTAAAAGCTAGAACAAGGAGTTCATAGAGTGCAACCTCCCACACATGCCAAGGCTAACTTCCAAGTCTGGTAACATTGCCCAAGGCCTTGTCAAGTTTTAAAAATCTCTAAGGATGGAGATTCCACAAGCTGTCCCTGCAACCTCTTCAGTGATTAGCTTCTTTCTAACTGGATAAAGGAGAAAAAATAAATTGGAGTGAATTTCCCTTGCAGCTTTTGACTGTCACCTTAACTCTTTCCAATGTAAAGCAAATCTGGCTCCCCTCTCATCTACCTTCTCTTCTTTAGGTAGTTGAAGACAGCAATTAGATGAAGCTTAAAGCAGCTCCAAGTTAAATTCTGTCTTTATATAAATACTAATTCTATATAATTTTATATTTATCTGGGACGGTCAAGGAAAATAACTACTGTGCAAGGTATGGTGAAGAATTTCTTTGAAATACAGCTGTTAGCTAAAACCTACCTCCTTAACTATGTTGTGGGCCTCATCAGCATTGAAGATCATCTGCAATAGAAGTGAATTATTATTATTTCTGTCAGAAAAGTAAACAAATTATAGTTTTACTCTACAGAACATGTAATGATTAGGCCTTGTGTCTGGTTATTTGCATTGTAGTCTGTTAGTATAATTTTAAAATCTTATTTTCTTTCCCTCAGCTCCATACATTTGTTATTCAGTACTGCTTTTCTAGTGATGTTTGAGTGCAGCCAAAGAGCTCAGACCTCAGTGAACTCTGAAACAGGTTCACTTTACATTTTCTGTAAAGATTAAATTCCACCAAGTCTGTGCTTGTAACAGGAATATTCTCCAGGAAAAATTAAACAACAATTTTTTTCCTCTGGGTCTTAATCTGTGTTTTCACTGTAGTCACTAACTAGCTAACCCACAGGTTACATCTTGCTTCCCAAGGGCAACACACGGTTTTGCAAACCTAGTATCTGAAAGACTGCTTTGCACAGTCATTATCTTACCCAAATACTCTTCGCGAGCACGGAAAGAGCTTGCAGGTTTTATTTTCTCCTATTTTGTACTCCTTCCTGTTCAGGGGCACTTGGCTTGGCTCACAAAGGCACCACGGCACATTCCCTTGTGCCACAAGCCTCTTCACAGCCATGAATTACAAACACTCGGGCAGGGGCAGAAACCTCAAGGGCATTAATGTTTAAGTTGCTTGGAGCTTGGCTTGATATTTAAATGAAAACTGGCGGTCAGAGCCCTGAAGCGGGGCCCGGGGAGAGATCGCCTCCTCCGCTCCAACGGGCGGGACCAGCGGGCGCCGCTGACCGAGCCCGGCACTTCCTGGGGTTTTCCCACGGAAATGGGGCTTTATCCCAGGAAAAACGGCCGCGATCTGACAGCTCCAGCGGCAGCACCCCGTGCCTTCCCGGAGGGAACATCCGTACGTCCATCCCGCAGCCCCGGGCAGGCCGGCGGCTCCGCGGCCTCGGCCCCTCTGGGCAGCAGCGCTCGGGCTCGGGCCCGGCCCGCTCCGGCCGGCACCGCTCGGGCCCGGCCCCTCGGGCGGGCGGAGGGCCCCGGGCACAGCGCCGGGCGAGGCGGCGGCCCTACCTCATCGTTGTGGGGGTGAAACTCCTCCATGGCACCGGCGCGGGCGGCGACGGTTCCGGCACTGGCAGCAGCGGCGAGTCCTGCGCGGCTCCGCCTCCGTCTCCGCCGGGCGGGCAGGGCCGAGCCGGGCCGGGCCGGGCAGGGCCGGGCGGGGCTCCCTCCGAGGGCCGGGCTCCCTCCGAGGGCCGGGCTCGCCCTGCCCAGCCGAGAAGGGAAGGAGTGGAAAGGTTCCCGGAACGGCGCAACAAGGACCGGGACAGGTTGGAGCGAGTCCAGATGTGGCCACCAAATTGATCAGAGGGATGGAGGAAAGGATGAGAGAATTGGGATTGTTCAGCCTGGAGAAGGCTTTGGGGTGACCCAATTGTGGCCTTCCAGTGCTTGAAGGGTGCCTAGAGGAAAGATGGGGCAAAACTAGTTACAGAGAAAGGACGAATTACTTCAAACTGAGGGTGTAGGTCAACATTAGATATTAGGGAAAAATTCTTTACTGTGTGATTGGCGAGGCACCGGCACAGGTTGCCCAGAGAAGCTGTGGATGCCTTATTAAGGCCAGGCTGGATGGGGCTCCGAACGACTTGGGCGAGTGGAAGGTGCCCTTGGCCACGGCAGGGGGGTTGGAACAAGATAATGTTTGTGTCCCTTCCAACCCAGATCATTCTATGATTGTGTGACTCTGAGCCGGTTCCTCTGCTGGGCACAAGGGAGGGCAGGGCAGCCTCAGCATTGCTGGACAGCCCGGCACAGTCCCCCCAAAGAGCGGAGAATTGTTCTCTGCTCTGTTGTTGCTGTTGGGAAGTCCTTTGCTGGATATACAAAGCTATCCCGGGAGCTGTAGTGCCCTGGGGCCCGGGGTCCAAGCCCTGGCTGCCGCTGATGTACCCGGATAGGGAGTTCCGCAAGGAACAGCCTCTCCTGCGTCTCAGGTAGGCTTCAGCCACAAGGTACCAAGATGCAGGCAGTGCCTGGAGTTCAGGATCAGCTCTTAGAGTGATTTCAGCTCCAAGTGATTTCAGCTCGGCTTGCAAGGTACCTTTGGCCGGCGCAGAGAAATGAGACCGGGAGCGCTGTGTAGAGGTTCCGCAGGGTTCTTTATTGTCTTCTGAAAAGGGGAGTCCAGGGACAGCAGCAATCCACTGAACTGGGTAGAAGTAGGGTTTTTTATAGGGAAGGTATAGCTTGACAGAATGACCAATGGTTTGGGGCTAAAGAAATATGACCAAAAGTGTTACAAGGAGATAAAGCAGGGTCCAAAGCGAGGAGAAGGGTCTCTTAGCCTAGTCACCATGACTAAGTAATTCTTATCTGGGGGTAGTTCTCCAAGGAGGCCTTGTGAGGGATCTTGCCCCCTCCACAAGGAGCAGCTTCTCCAGAGGAGCCATCACACACCTCGGCCTTCCTGTGTTCCCCTTTTCCCTCCCCTAGGAAGGAATTTGTGTCACTTATCTGACAGAAAGTTATCATTAGTTACCGATAATGTTGCCACCAAAGTTACAAAAAAGGCTAATTTAAAGTCAGGTTCCTTAAATTCTGCTTCATTATGGAGAATTAGCCTGAGTTTTATTTCACTCAGCACATACACACACATACATATATAAATTCATCATATCTTTGCTGTCTCTGAAGTTGCCTGGGAAACAGGACAGACACCTCATACAAAATACAGAGTTTTCAAAGGGTGAGGTTTTTGTTGTTTCAGTGTGTTTTTCTAAATGATTACTACTATTTTTACTTTGGGGAGATCTGGGAATCTTGTTTCTGTCCTGTGATTTCTCCTGCATTTTTTTTCTGTACTACCAAACCAGATTAAAAATGACAGAGAAGACCAAGACTTCTAGTTTCAGTATCAGGGGAATATGTTTGGAAATATAGACACCTACTTTACAAAAGGGTTTCTTGTTCAGTCTTTCTTGAACATTAATTGGAAAGATGGCATTTGAAAACCGTGAAAGTACAGAGGGAAGAAAAACGAAGCATTTTTTATTGTTGTACTCTCAACATAGCTTTCCTGTTTAGTATTTGCTACTGGCCATGGAAGGAGAAAACTGAAGGTGAAGACTAAAGCTCTACAAAAGCAGATCTTTATGAGCAAGTGCAGAGGTATGTGTCATAGGAAAGCACATGAAAGAAAATCTCCTGCAGTATAAAGGTTTCTTTTTTTTTCTGTGACCTCTACAGTATTTTTGTGAGCTAAGCTAGGGATGAAATTTCATGCTGGTTTTTAGTGAATTAAAAGCTAGTAGAAACATTTGTTACATATGCACTGGCATCCTGTAGACAAAGCTAACAGTGCTTAAATAACTTATCCTTGCATCATGTGGAACTTTTTTATCCTTTTTATCTTCAGAGATCTCACATCTTTACATCCCTATCTTTAGATGCAGTATAGTATCAAACAAAAGTAATTCCTAGGCTGTTTTTCTGTTCTGTTTGGAAATATTCAAAGAAACAAATTTGTTTTTAATATTAGCAATAATTATGTCACTGAATGACATGGAAAATAAAAAGAGTTCCTGACTGACTGATGAGTGTGTGTGTGTGTGTGTGTGTGGGGGGGGTTCTAATGAAAAACAAATTACTTACCCTTCCTCTCCAGCTATCCTTTGTAGACAGGAGGATAGCAGGAGGTCCAAGCAAATGCTGAGTCCATCAGGTTGAGCTCAACATCCAGAGAGCCACTAGAAAAATAACAAAATGACAAAACAATATTAACCCAGGAAGTTTTTACAATTAAACACACAGCATCACCCATGAGCGTCCAACACATATGTGTCAAGAGTATATGTCAAATAATCTGATTTTATTCTTTGCTAGGAAAGCTGGTTTAATGGGTGAAGAGGAAATGCAGAATTGGTGTGTTATTTTGTAGTAAATTTGTCTTTTTATGCTCTCCCACATAAGAATGTGTAATCTGGGGAAAAACTAACCAATCATTCCTAATAAAGGTTTATAAAAGTAGGAGGAATATATGCAAGAAGATGGGTGGGTTTTTGCTCTAAGGGCTAATTAGTATTAGTCACAACAACTTGGATAATGGAATAAAAAGAGTGCTTATAAAAGCTTGTTATTGACTACATGTTGAAAGAAGTTGCAAGCACGTTGAATGACAGGATCAAAACTAAAAATACTGAATAGGTTGGAGAAAACAACAAGATATTTCATAAAAACCAGGACATCAAATGCACAAGTACAAAATGGGGCCCAATTGTCTAGGCAGCAGTGCTGCAGAGAAAAATACGTAATTACAACAAATA
This sequence comes from Cinclus cinclus, assembly GCF_963662255.1. Lineage (NCBI taxonomy): Eukaryota > Metazoa > Chordata > Aves > Passeriformes > Cinclidae > Cinclus > Cinclus cinclus. Next base: position 109,232,287 of record NC_085047.1, read on the forward strand.
GAAACCCAAGTATCATGTTGTAAATAACTAAATAAATTGAAGGATACCGTGAAGGGCACAGAAAGCAGTCATTTTGTTCTGCCTGATGTTTATCAGGCTTTGAATGTAACTCTCAGCCCAGTGTGGTGGTGGGATAGACAGAAGAGTAATTCTTCCTGAAGGCAGCACCAAAAGGAAGCTTAGAAAATATGATTTGTGGAGGAACTGCATTTATTTTATCACCCTTGCCCAGACTTCTTTATAGATGTCTCTGACTGCATAGTGATTTACTGGAAAAGGTGATTTACAAGCCAATGTGTGATGAAAGGTAGGACCAGAAATAATGCATTTAATTAGAACTCTGGGAGATTTATATTCACTATTAAGAAAAAAAAAATCAAAGGATAAGAATAATAAAGCACTGAAGCAGACCTGCTTTAGAAATCACCTCCCCTGGATCAATAACATATTGTTAACATCTGCCAAGCATCTAGGTTGCCTTTAGAGAGGAGGAAGTATTAAATGATGCTTGAGCTAAATTTAGACACAGATTTATTCAACTTTCACAAATATCGAGAGGTTATTTTCCTTTCTTTCCCAATATATTCACTATTTTTTATCTAAAATCAATAATCTAAATCACTTTTTTTTTTCGCCCTGAGAATGACTAATGTTCCCAGTGATTTCACAAGAGAAACACAAAATTTTAACAAGGAGCCAGCACACTTCTTTTCAGGAGGAGATACCTGATAACATTGCTTAATTCTTTATTACAGTACTGCAAATTGCAAACTGGAAAATGTAAATGGATTGGCAGTATAATCAGGTCCGAGAACTATAAGAAATGTGAAAAGTGCTGAGAGTGGTGGCTCAGAAATACAACCCTAAATGTGAAAGAACTGTAGGCTTTCTTTCATCTTTCAAATGCAGAACAGGAGCTTTTAACAAGAAAGAACAAACAGTGAGGTTGAAATTACTTGTTGATTAAAAAGCAAATATTTGAAGAGGATTTGTTGCTCTGGAGAAGTGGCAGTCTGTGCAGGCTGTGCAGATCCTACGCTGCCTGAGCACAGCCAGGAAAAATTGTGAATACTAAAGCAGCTAAAATTATCTGCCTCCTGTCTCCATTTATCCTTTATATTATAGCAAACATTTAAACCTCCACATCCACATTAAACTGTGGAATACAAAATCGGTAGAATTCTGTCTAATTTTTCTGACTTATTTCCTGAGCTACACATGGCTGGATGCTGGAGGAAGAATCACAGTGTGCTGCTCTTGTTCTGGCTCTCTTCCTACACACTGCTTGCTACCACAGGGGTTGGAACAGGGGATCAGATGGAATTCTTGGGATAATCTATATGGCACCTTTTTGCTGGCCAGATCAGGGATGCTTGACCCCAGCAGAAATTTTAATTATTTGCTTTTCTGAGTTTTGGGTCTGTTTTTTTAACTGAGAGTTGTTTTAATGTTAGTGCAGTGACTTGCTGGAAGTTCTTTGAAGAGCTGAATGGCCATTAACAATGGTTTAAGAAATTCTTGGTTCGAACACAGCAAGTCAGAAGCATTATTGCTATGCAACATGACAACTCAGAGAGAAAACTTTGAGCTGGAGGGGGAGAAGAGCACAGCCTCCTTCACTTCCTAAGCTTTGAAAGTTGCTTTAGCAGGATGTGGACGGAACAGTGTTTTGTCCTTGTGTCCAGGAAACTACAAACATACTGGGATGTACAACATGCACTTGGGATAAAAACTGATTGACAATTTAAATTTCTATTTCACAGGAAATGCTGACATTTCAGGTGTTAGAGTTTCAGCAGAAATTTGAATAAAATGTTGTTTGTGGGAAATGCTCACCTGCTCACCAAAGGCAAGATGTTTGTTGTGGCTTTCACGACAGGACAAAACAAGGCATGATAAGAACAACTTGCACTCTTTCACACTTGGTGCACGCACTGGAGTTAGAGCCACCTGCCAGCAACAAGCAAATATGGCAATGAAGAAAAAAAAGTGTTTGATGAAGGTAGGACAAGGCACTAACAAGATGTAGAAAGAAACTGTCAAAAGAACTGATTGCTGCTGTGCATGGCACTGATTAACCAGTGCAATGAACTACCTCAGAAGAAGCTGTTACTTGTCCTTAAGGATGTTTTCAGGATTATTCTGTTCATATAGACTTCCATCATCTCCAAAATTAAATCTGGGGAGAATAAGGAAAAATGAAAGGATATGAAGAAGAGCTCTCCTGAGAACCAGATCTTCATTATTTACCTTGGCACCAAACAGAAGAAAATTTAGTGATGTATCTAGGTAATTATTCCAGTTTTTAAATGCAGATGTTAGCCTCAAATAAAGAGATAGAGAGTCTTAGGCTTGTTGATGCTCTCAGTGGTCCTTGAATCACAGAATCACTAAGTTGGAAGAGACCTTCAAGGTCATTGAGTCCAACCCATGCCCTAACATCTCAACTAAACCATGGCACCAAGTGAGAACAATTCTCTCTCTTGCTTTTAGGAAATAGGCAAACTCTTGTTTACAGAGAGAACAACAGGTTTATGGTTTAACACAGGGATTTGATTTCCCACTCTGTTTGCTTCTGTGTTGGCATAGAGGTCCCAAATAATGGCACAAACTCCTGTACTGAGTTTACATGGTAATGTGCAGGCAGTGGCTGGGGGCTGCAGGAGTGAGCTCTGTGAGAAGACACCAGGAACTGCCTCCATGTCAGGATCAGCTGGCTCCAGCTGTTGAAAATGGATCCAGCACTGCCCGAGGCTGGGCCCATCAGCCAAGCTGCTGCCTCAGCCCAGCACACTGGCAGATCACAGCTCCCTCTGCACATCCCTGCTGAAAGCAGCACTTTTCTCCAAGCTGCTGGCTGTCAGCATCACTTTATTCAGTGGTATTCAGCAATTAGAGACATAAAAGACAGCAGGGTGCCAGGTACTACTTGAAGGCCTTTGATTATCAATTTTTTTAGAGCAGGAGAGGAAGATGCATTGTTTATCATTTGCTCCACTTCAGTCGTTTTCCTCGTGTGATAAAAACAGAACAGGAACAGTAGGAAGAGCTCAGGACCAAAATGCTGATTGAAAAGCCTTCACATATCACAGGACTAGGAATTCTCCATCCTACAGCTTGTGTTTCATTCTGAAAGTCACATCTTTGTTCCAGTAAGATAAAGAAATGAGAATATATCTACCCAAGGCAAGGGACATTGCATTTTGGCTATATGATGAGCTTTTTACATCTATGATAAAGTATTATAGAGTATTAACATTTTTGGACCAATTATAGCTGTAACTTGGACTTCAGAAATCCAATATATAATTGTGTGTGTGAGTGGAAGACTTTATTTCCCAAGTAGGTAAAACGAGCACTGTAGAATATATTTTACTTTTCCAAAGCCATTAGCAAAGCAGTGTGCAAAGCAATCTAGTGGCAATTTCTAGTGATCAAAATTTAAAAATAAATGCTGTAAAGCAATTAAATTCCATTATAATGGAATTTTATAATACCAAATTATACACTTCTTTTTATTTCGTAAAGCAGAAATTGGCTGATTTCAATTCAAAATGTCTCCAGATCTATTTGTTAGAAATGTATTGGATGACTTTCTCCTACAAATCAAAATTCACCACAGATAGCTCAGGAAAAATGTGTGATCTCTATGTTGAGATCTCAACTTATTTGATTTAATTAAATACAAGGGTAACCTCCTAAGTCAGAGAACCATACATAAGTCTTATTGGGGATATTCATATGACTATGAAGGCTCACTGTTTGTTTGTCAAGATTTCTGTAAATAGTCATGTGTGGTAAAGAAAATTACCTTCCATGACCTTATTGTGCAGACATCAAAATGTACCAAGACTGCCTATTCAAATTTGTAACTCTCCATTTGCTTCTGGTAAATATTAGATAATATGTTAAAATACGTGGAATATGGTGGTTTTTTTAAATGTTATTCAAGCAGTCATCATAATACTGTTGTAAGATTATAAATTTTGAGAACATGTGCCCAAATACTCCCACAACACGTGTGTTTGAAGACTACGGATTTCATGATGCATAAACATTTAATTGAAAATAAGAAGTGTTTTTAAAAGGTTTTGTTTAAAAACATCCAGCCTGTGAAATTTGTTACAGTGTGTTGTGAATATAAACATCCTAATCTTATTCTTAATCTTAGTCTTTTATAATTTAGAAATGCTTCAGTATCAGCATTAAAAGCAGGCACACAGCTATGCTTTTCTGGAGTGCAAGACCTTAACTGCATGGAAATTAAATAAAACACGTGGCACTTTACCATGACCAGGGAACTTATGTTTTACACTATTATTTACTTTACTGAGGTGAAAATAACCATTATAGGACTGGGGTGCACTCCTGACATTTTCTTGTTACACATGATATACAATGCCATACCATTAGATATAGAATTAAAAACTGGCAAGAATGTTACATGGATGCACTTACATTTTGGTGAATATATTTTTTTCTTGTGGTTTGGGAAACACCCCAAACACAAGTTATTTTTAAAGTGGAGTAAGCACCACAAGAAGCTGAGCTGATGTGAAGGCTCAGTGCCAACAGACAGACTGGTCCAGCCCCTGTTCCCTGCCTTGTGCTGCTCAGGAGGGGAGGAAGCAGAGAAATTAGGAGTGAGTTTAAGCCTGAGTAAAAGGGATCAGTGGAAGGAAGATGTTTTTAAGATCTGATTTTATTTCTCATTACTCTACTCTGATTTGGTTGGAAATCAATTAATTTCCCCAAATAGTATCTGTTTTGCCTGTGACAGTAATTGGTGAGTGATCTATCCCTGTCCTTATCTCGACCCATGAGCCTTCCATTATATTTTATCTCCCTGTCCAGCTGAGGAGGGGAGTGACAGAGACTTGCATGGGTACCTGGCATCCCCTGCAAGTGCTCAAGGCACCACATTTGGGCTGTGTTTAGAAGTCACTTAAACCATGTTGAAGAAGCACTTGATTCAAGATAATAGAATCACAGAATTATAGAATGGTTTTGGTTGGGAAGGGACTTTGAAAACCATCCAGTTCCAGCCCCCTGTCAGGGACAGAGACACCTTCAACTAGACCAGGTTGCTCAGAGCCCCTTCTAAGTTCACAGCTTTTCTCTTAGCAATAATGACCTCGTAAGAGTACTACTGTGGACAAGTGCGTTTAGCAAAACATCATGCAAACGGAATAAAAAAACAACTTAGAGACTTTTTCCATGTCATTGAGCTTTCTAATTGTGAAGAATTATTTTATAAAATAAATGAAAGCACTTTTTGCTGTTCAGATGTAAGTTTGTCACCCTAGTTATTTCTCTAAACCCTGTTTTAAATGCAGAACACAGCTTCTCTGTTCCTAAGCAGTGTTTCTTGTCAAGGACAAGTTGAACCATTTTGTTTGAGCTAAAATGTTCTTTCAGTTTCTGACCAGAATGAGAATCATTGATGAATAAAGCCTGTCTTAAATGTTTTTTGCTGGTGTTAACGAGTACCTTTGCTTGCAGCAGGATAATTCCATAGAAGGACAAATTTGAGGATCGAAGAGTTGGTACATCATATTAATTCAATATGACCCTGCAGTTCTATTTTCTCATTTTCTTGTTGGCTTATACAAAAGTATTGCAGTGAGTCAGGATGATGCAAAGACAGTGGTGAAATACCTTGGCTTCAGAATAGTTCACTGGCAGCAAACAGTGAAAAAGGAAGAGTTTTGCCTGGATCCACAGAATTTTTTGCAACCCATATATTATTTACAGGCTCTAAGGGTCTGTGTCTGCATTTTCAGTAACCTTGTAGAGTTTTAAGGAGGTTTTATTAGAAGAAATGCCATAACTCTTCACAGGTCCAGCAAAAATACTGAGTTTAAGTGTTAAAAAAAATTAGGGAGCTAGGAGAAGACTGTTTCTCTTCATACTCTATTGTGTGGAATTCTAGGGGTGTTCTGGGGTTTTTCTCTTCATCTTCTAAAAAGTTCTAAATCTTGTAAACTGACAATTAGTTAGAAGACAACTACCATTTAAGTGTCTTGAACTATAGTCTTGATATAGTTATATAGTTGATATAGAACCTTACAAATGTTATATATAGGAAATCAACTGGCATTGTTCAATATTTCTGAAGTTTTTGGAGACCATTAAAATTATTTGCAATAAAAAATTTAAAAAAACACAATTCTTTTACTGATTAATTTGCTAATTAATAGCAATTAGCTACTAATTGTAGCTAGCTATTTTGAAGTAAAATGATAATTCTAAAAAAGTACATTTAGGATGACATTATATGTTTGGGTCCCAGTCTATGCTTTGCAGGTGCACCATAAGTGTTCAAGTTCTTTCAATGGTTTTGTCAGTGCTGCCTGGAGAAATATTTTTTGACATGGAACACCAGGTATCTGGATATTAACTGAACCTTTCTTCATGCAGCTCTTCATTCTATAGCTCTGACTCACTTTGCACAGTTGTTTCTTGTGCAAAAAATGGTGTAGCTGACACCAAAATAATTGTCTAAATAAATAGTACACACAGTAATGGGATTTGTAAAAGCATCCCCTTAGCTTGCACGAGTCCATTCTAGGCAGTAATTGAAATATTGCCTTTATACAGCACAGTGAGGCACTAATTAGTGGCTTCTTTTTCTTTTAAATGTACTAAAGAAAAGCAGGAGAAAGTAAATAGATTCCTCATTTTATGATGTGAGAAAGGGAAGTATGAATGTGTTGCTGCATTTGATATTTATCTGAGTCTGCTTTTAACTTCTCATTTAAAAGGAACAGGAGATTCTGTAATTACTCTGAAAAGCTTTTTGTAAATACCTGCTCTTCTAAATCTTTCAGTGACTGAAACAGAAATGGCCTTGTCTCAGAAGAGGTGATATCACCAGTTCTCCCTTTTTCATTTCTAAGTCTGTGACATGTAATTTTTATTCTGTTGGTGTAGTATCTAACATTAAGAAAAACCTTTGCAAAATGTCCTCTTGTACAAGAGGCTTCCTTCTTCTTGTAAAATATTTCCTGCATCTTGGTTTTGACAGTGCTTATTGAGTATGGAGAGGAAGAAAAGGCTGAGGTGACAGTGAATAACTGGAATGGAGCTTGGGAAATACCACTTTTCTCTTAAAGGAAGCTTGGCTTTGTAATAAGAAAACATCATCATGTCACCTAAGTAAAAACAGTGGGTCAAGTAATCTCAGGGACAAGAACCTCTGACTTGAAGCCCAGTGCCATTGTTTTCAATGTCAAAATCCAAGTCCTAAGAAAAGCAGGTGGGTCTGGATCACAGTTCTACTTGGTTGTGCTGATCACATGAAGATTCATGATGTACACTGAGAAGAAGATTGTTGGGGCTAGGTCAAATTCCAACAAACCCTGTATGACACACACTCACCAAGCAGGAGTTGTGAAGGAACAGTCTCAAATTAAATTAAATGTATTTTTAAGTAAAATTAACTCAGCAGGTATAATAACATTGATTAAATTAAATTGGCTTTTGTCAAGAAGGAACTCTGAGTGAACTGATGAATGGTTTGAAGATGCATGGTGCTATTACTCCTGAAGCAGTTACAGTATTTCTTTTTGAAATATTATCTTCCCTTTTTATTAATTAGTGCATCAAACTAGGCATTTTTTTCCAAACATAAATTTGAGGTTTTTCTCCTTTTAGCTGGAAGTACAAATAAGTACATCAGTATCACAGGCCACATTAAAATTTCAACAGAGTCTTTTTACAGAAATGCCAAAAAGGCCTTAATTTAAAATGCAGAACATACAAGATCTCAAACCACTGGAAAAAAAAAATCAAAAAACCCAAACCACAGAAAGAGGACACTTTCATTGAAATATCTTCCTTAATTTTTTAACTGCTAGAAGGTACTTCTGAGGTCTCTATTTTTTATGAATACCTCCAGGAAGTGATAGCTCAAAAATGCACACTCCTCTCTCCATGATGACTGCAATTACACTTTTGGAAAATAGCCCAGGGAGTGCTCAACTGGATTATGAGAACTTGCATATCTCAGCTTCCTCCACAAAGGCTTTTTTTTTTGTTGTTGTTGTTGTTGTTTTGTTTTGTTTTGTTTTCAAATTCTGCTCCTAGCACACGTATTATCCAGGAGAAAAATGTAAATAGCTATTGGAGAGTAACTCTCACTGCTAACAGCTATGGGTATTTATCAAAAATCTCTTTTTTATCTCATGGCACATGATCTTTTACTCAAAACCTTTAAGTTCATAAAATTGTATCAATAGCCTATTTTTCTGACATTTTCTGGTAGAGGTGAAGAGAAATTTTCAAGGTAAAGAGAAATAAAAGCTTGCAGAACACCCAATGCTACCTGAAATGGGAGCAAACTAGATTTTGTTCATTATAGTTATTGGACTGACCTCCATGTAATTTGCATAAGTTCTTCCCATTTGGAAGAATTTGTGGCTGTGTGAACCAGGCTATCAATAAATGGTGAAGTTCCTTGATTTCTGGTGCATGGGATTAGCAGTTCTGTATCCAGAGAAGAAAACTGCCTGTAAAACTTCTGTCCCAGAGGACATGAGAGTTGTCACAGTACTTTGGAAAAGGGCCACAAGCACTGCAATTCATCCTTACTAAAGCTGCAGTCTGGGACCATAGCTGGCTAATTCTTTACAGCAATGCAAGTGTTACTGGAGATTGGAGTCACCAAAAAAATAGCAAAAAGAACACTTTATCTTCATTCTAAATAGGCCACAGATTTCTGTAATTCTGGTATACAAATCCCTTGGTTCATATGCTCTGTTATGGATCCCAAAGGGTGATTAATAAATATGGGCTGGTATGGGGCAGTGCTGCCTAAATTAGACCTCCAGTTTCTGAGTGGCTGCTTTCTGTCCCAAGGGAAGCACAAAAAGTCTGTGATGTTTCTCAGAAATTCTAATTGTACTTGGGTATCTGTTTGGTAATACTGTACCTGAGCTCTTGATGTGCAAATAACTGTCAGCACTTCCTTTCACCAGTCCTCCAAACAACATTTATAAGATGAAACTGCAACAAACCCCATGTAAATATGGAGCTGTTGTTTTAATACTTTAAATTAAATCATGAATTACGGAACCTATTCACTTGGGTAGCTTTTTTGATAATGATTCACACTGTTATAGAAAGCAATGTGTTATTCTCACAATTGCAGGCAGAGGATGTACCTGAGCATTTAATTTAGAGCAGGTCCCTTCAATAGCTTTCCCTGAACAAGTCAGAAAACAATGTTGTGAATATAACATGTAGCAAAATCAAATTCTCCTCCAAAGGTGGTGTATTTATATACTAGCCAAGTAAAAATTGTACTTCCCAATAATATTTTTTTCCCAACACATGCATTATTTGGAATAATACAAACCCAGCAATTTCTGAAAAATAATGTGAGGGTAATGGGTAACATTACATTGCTACTGTACATAAACTGCAAATTTCATGCTAATTTTTTTTATGTGAAAGCTGAGCAGGAGATTCTGGTTGTATGCATCAGAATTTTTTGAAAATGATAAAATTTCACAGCTGTGAAAAAGAAAGGCTCAACTATATTTTCATGTGGCCAACCTCTGTTTATTCCATTAATTTCAGAATAGTATTTTAACATGTAAGGAAGTGCATGTAAGTGCTAAATTAGTTTCCTTATCTTTCTTAAGTGCCTGCTATGTGAGCTCTTCAGGTACCTAAGGGCGAATGAATCATTCAATTCATCTGGATGAATCAAGATGCTGTTTTTGCTGTGTTACTTTTAAATTCTGGAATAAATACTTGTAGCTGTTTGATAAATCCAGCTCGCCTAAGCCTTTGGAAGTGCTGGTCATAAAGCTTAATAAGCTTTGCTTGTAGGTGTAAGGAGGACAGCTATGACAAATGCCTTTTATTATACTCTTAAATACAGTTTTACCTTTTGGATGCTTCCCTCACCCGGTGCAGATACACCTGTTATTTAATAAAGGTTGGAAAACCGTAAAACTGTAAAGTAAATGCCTTTATTTCCCCCTTTCCAAACCCTTCCTGAGAAATCACAGAATCGCCCCCTGAGCTGCCAGTTCCACACTACTAAACCCCCGCTGAAAACCAGGAGATGATACCAGCGGGATGCGCACCCTTCCCGACCCCATAGGAAAGATGGGGTGACTTGACCTGCGTCCCCAGTGTCCCCCCTGCATGGGACGGCGGTGACACCTCGCGGCGGGCAGCGCGGGGGGAGCGGGAAGGGAGAGGAGAAGGAGGGGACGGCGAGCTGAGAAGAGGGGAGAAGGAGAAGAGGGGAGGAGAGGTGCCGCTGCCGAGGCGCTCCCGCCCGGCCCCGCTCCCGGCAGGTCGGGACGGCAGCCCCGGCTCCCGACCCGCATCCCGCATCCCGCTCCAGCTCCTGTCCTGCGTCTCGGCTCCACTCCCGTCCCGCACCCCTGCCCGGCTCCTGTCCCGCATCCCGGCCCCTCTCCCAGCCGGCGAGAGGCGCTGCGGGAGCGCGGCCGCGGGGCCGTGTCTGCCGCGGGCGAGGTGCGGCGGGACGCGGTGGAGGCGGCTCCGCTCCCGGCGGGGCCGGAGGGGCCGGAGCCACCCCCGGGAGCCCCGGGCTGCGGGCGGAGCGCGGTGGCGCGGGCGGGGAGCGGGGACAGGTTGGCTGTCGCAGGGCTGCACCGTGCCCCGTGCGAGCGGGGCTGTCCTGGCTCGGCTCGGCTCGGCCGTGCGCCCCGTGCCCGAGCCGGGAGCGGAGCCCGGAGCGGGACTCCACCTCCCAGCCCCAGCGGGCGGCGGAGTTGGCAGCAGCGAGCCCTCGGCGGCCGCAGCGATGGTGCTGCTGGTACGTGATTTTCCTCTCCTGCCGAGGCTCCCGGTGAGTCCGTCATTCCTAATAGCAACTGGTTCGGGGGGTTGTTTTGGTTTTGTTCTTTTCCCCCTTTTCTTTACCCGAGAGCAGAACCCGAGGAGGGAGCCTGCGGCGCGGTGCCGGTGCAGACCCTCCCTCCGGCGCCCTGCCCGGAGCGGGGGCTGCGCTGGCCCGGCTCCCCCCGCGGGCACCCGGTGCTTCGGTGTTAATAACCCGAAAGGGGATGTTTGGTTGGGGGTTTACTTCTTATTCACAGTGTGTTACTGTGAAAATCCGAGGTGGTGGATCTTGCCCGTCAGCGATGCCGTCTGGGGTTGCTGTGCCGTGGGAGGGAGGATAAAGAACGGGAGCGCAGTTATCTTCGCCACTGAGCAGGTCAGCGGCTCTGTGGCGCCCAGGCAAAGATCAGCTCTTGCCGTGTGCTGCCTAAATTTTTCATTTTTAAAAAAGTGTCGTTACTTATTCTTAAATACAATAATGTGTAACTTCAAGTTTATTTTATGTCTATACAAAGAATAAATGGTAGAGGATGAGAACCAATTACGCAGTGGTTTTGGATACTTGATAGCTGATGAATGCAGCTAACCACCACTCATTTCAGTATTCCAAGTGTGGAGTCATAGCATGGGAACAGTTGGGGATTCTGCACCCCAGAATTAGTGGTTCTTGGAAAGTCTTGGTAGGAAACATTTAATGTGACTGCCAGGGAAGTAGCCCTTCCAATGAATGTGAGAAAACAGAGGAGCAGGTGGGACAATTACTCCTGAAGTGCAGAGGTGGTACTGTTTTGCTGTGGCAACTTCAGCTGAGAGGTTTGTTGAAGGTACAGCCCATTAAGCATTTTAAAGACCCTTGCAGAAAAGATGCTTGGAGAATATTGTTTTTGGTGGATCCAAAAGGAAGAAGTGGTTGGATCCTTGCCTAAAATGGTTGAGGTAAGGAATGGCCTCTTTACTTAAAAAAAAAAAAGGGGGGGGGTTTAAGAACAGCTAGTGCTGGAAATTTGAAGTTGGACATCCTGAGGCTAGACTAATAAGTTCTTAGAGGTTTTCATCACTAAAAAACTAAAGCAGGAATATTTTTTCCTAAAGGCAGGTTTATTTATAGCAGGACTTTGTATGAGGAAATCTTATAGGCTATACTATATGTGGGGGTGGTCAGAAGAAGTGATAACAATGCACCCTTGTTGCCTCAATTAGGTGTATAGTCAGGAAAACTCCATCATTTCTGAGAGCACACTCTCCATGCATCCTCTTTCCTTTGTTTCCCAACTTCCTTGATGTAAAAGGGCATTAAGATGTAAATAAAACTGAGAGCAGCCCTAAGGAGAAGAACTTCTCCTGAGGGTGTTGGTTGATGAGAAGTTCAGCATGACTTGGCCATGTGCCCTTGCATCCCACAAAGCCAAATGTGTCCTGGGCTCCACCAACAGCAGTGTAGGCAGCAGGTCCAGGGAGGGGGTTCTGCCCCTCTGCTCTGCTCTGGTGAGACCCCGCCTGCAGGGCTGCATCCACCACAGGGGGGCCCAGCACAAAAAGGACGTGGACCTGCTGGAGTGAGTTCAGAGGAGACCACAGAGATAATCAAGGGGCTGGATGACTTCTGGTGTGAGGACAGGCTTAGAGGGTTAGGGTTGTTCAGCCTGGAGAACGCTCTTGGGGGTCCTTGTAGCACCTTTCAGTACCTAATGGGGGCTACAAGAACACTGGAGGGGGACTTTTTCAAGGACATATAGTGATAGGACAAGGGATAATGCCTTTAAGCTGAAAGAGGGTTGATTTAGATTGAATATTAGAAAGAAGTTCTTCACCACAAGGTCGGTGAGGTACTGGAGCAGATTGCCAGAGAAACTGTAGATGACCCATTCCTAGACGTGTTGAAGGCCATGTTGGGTGGGGCTTTGAGTGACCTCATCCAGAGGAAACTGTCTCTGCCCAAGGCAGAAGGGTTGGAACTGGATGAACTTTTAGGTCCTTTTGAACCCAAGATATTCTGTGTTTCTGTGACATCAGTGGTTAGACTTTCACTATATGTTTTTCTGTGTATCTTTAATAATAAATATTCCCCAAGTGCAATTAGATCCAGGGGTCTCCATGCATCTGTTTTCCATCTAAGAAATTTATGGAGGACAAGAGTTGCAATGAGAGTTGCTATTCATAAACCTGAGTAAGGTTTGAGGAATGTGGTTTGTAAGGTTTAGGTGTGGGTACAATTCCCAGACACTATCAAAGTGTTTAAACATTTGAAGTTATTTAACATATTAACATTTCTAAGCAACCTTCAGCACTATGTTTACCCTTAAGAAACAATAAGTAGCATATTTGAGTTTTTTAGATCTCATGGTACTTGAAAGCTTAAGTTCTTTGGGGATGAAGAAATGCTTATTTACCCATAATTCTATGTGAATTTTGGGTTGTAGCTGTATTTTTACAGTAGGAAGACAGTAGGCATGAAGGATCTTAAACAATTTTCAGTGTGCTGGTATAGTCACCCAGTTGTTTGTTCTGTCTGCAAACCATGATAATATAGCATAATGTTCGAAGTCTCCTTATCAAGAGAGATAAATTTCATATCTGATGATTACCTCAAGTAAGGTCTTGCAGGGTGGAGGGAGGAAGGAAATCTGTTTGCTAGAATGATGGCTGAGGACATCTGCAGTGCTGGACTGTGTTGTGGCTGAGCACTGTTTCCCAGTGTCTTATTGCTCTTTGCCTTGCCTACATTTATTCTGCCTTCTCATCAAACTTTGCTCATACCAGGGATGAGCACACTTGTGTGTCTGTTGCCTCAGAGCCTGGAAAGGTAAGAAAGCAGAGTAGACAAGCACAGTGGGAAGAATAGACCTTGAAGACCAGCATGGATTTGGTTCTAAGGGTGGTAGGTAGGGGGCAATTTGTGGTAGGCACAAGAAGCTCTTATGTGTGTATTTATTTGAATTTCACAGTTAATTTTCTCAGCTCTTTTTATTGAAGGAATGCATAGGCATATAAACAGTACGTAGCAATGAAGCTTTCTGCATTCTTTCTGTTCCAAACAGCCGGTGTCTGCTGTAAAAAAAAAAATAAAATCTGTTTTAAGTTCGTCTCTTAGTCTGTCCTAGGTGTGGCTGAGAGACCCCATTTTGTGGGGCTTTCCATATGCTGGGGCACAGCTTCAGGACAGAATCAATTGCTTAAGAATTGAATTTGTCTGTTTTTTTGTTTGTTTGTTTTTGTTTTTCGGTTTTTTTTGTTTGTTTGTTTGGGGTTTTTTTGTTGTTTTTTGTTTTGTTTTTGTTTTTTTTTTTTTTTTATCTTTCTCTGCCTGCACTGAAATTCATATATTCAATTGCTCTAATCTGGACTTTTTTATTTTCTTCATAACTTTTCCCTGGGTATGCTTTTTGTATTGCCTAGAAACAGAAATGGAATCAGAAATGAAACAAAATTCCATTGTGGTTTGAACTGTTTTCCACAAATGAGTGTTAACAAGAAGATCCTTAAATGAGCATTTTATTTATTTTGAAGAGAGTTGCTCTGCACCTTCACTTAAATGCACCTCTGGAATACTTGAATTAGCTGGGGCATCCCTCATTGTTGAAATATAACTTTTGTGTGTGTGTGTGTGTGGTGTGTGTGTGTGTTGTGTGAGATATTATCTTTCACCACAGCCTGTGCTTTTTAGGAGTGGTTGCATTCTGTGTGCGGATGACTTGGGGTCTGCATGCAGCTGGACATAATCCTGTCTCCAGCCTGGGGCTCCAGTGACTTTTGGATCACCCTGTCACCTTTCACCTGTACAAACTGGGCCTGGCAAGCTGTGTAAGAAGCAATGCATCCACAGGTGGGAAGAAAACATGTTCACAGCGTGAGGCTTTCCAAGTTTTTGTATCATTTATAAAATATATATGGAGATGGAGAAAATGTTGGAATTGTGTACAGCACCAATGTGTTTCCAGGGCTTGAACGGGAGTGGTGCTTGGAGGAGATGTTTGGGTTTGTATTTTTTGATGTGAATGATAAAAAAGTTGCAAGTGTTATCTGAATAATGTGGAAGCAAATGTCCATGACCATGGGAACATTGTTTCCAAGGATTCTGCTATTGCCATTTGTCACTTGGAGATTATATTTTTCATTTGCAGTTACTGCACGACACAGCTGATGACTTTTTGAACAGTTATGTGCTTTGAATCTGAGCTTGCCTCCTTGCTTCTGCAGCCATTGCAGAGTTCGAGAGAAGGTTGGTCTTGGGAAGAGTGCTACTTATTACTGGTTCTAAAACCCCATTCATTTTCCTGAATCTCTGTACAAAATCCCTGATGCCTGGTGAGTCAGGGAAGAGAAAAATAGAGGAAATAAAGATCCAAATTCCCATTCTCACAATAATAGGAGAATAAATGGGCTAATAATGTCAAGATTAACAGATGCTTATACACACATGCAAATTTGGAAGGCTTCAGTTAAATACATATTCAATTAAATATATGGTCTAGGAATTAGCATCCATTCACTGTAGACATTAGTGCAGCAATGGCACTAACTGCATCATGGAGTGTGCTAACATCAACAGCCAAGAGCATGAGATTTGTGTGGGGAGGGAAGAGTCTTAATCCTGTCTAAAGTAATCCAGAAGACTGAAACTGAGTGTTCTTGAAGCCTGTAGGTTTGAAACATATTTGAGTTTTGCAATGAAGATTAATAGTAAAAAAAAGAAAAGCAACATTCTGCATGGAAATGTTGCATTGCAAAAGCCACGTTTTCTAAGTGTTTTCTGAACTAGCTGTTGTTCCTGTAATGTTTTCCACAGTTGCCAACTATAAAACAGCTTCCTTAACTCTAGTCATGCAATGGAATAGAAATGAAAGTATATTTGTCTCTCAAGGAGCAATTTTTTTTTCTACAGATGCATTTTAATCCTTTTAAATATTTTAAAATTCAGATGCTACAGTAGTGAAAATGTCTATTAACTGCTGGCATCTTTATCCAGATTAGAGCTCTCTTTATTGTTACTACCACTGTGAAGTTTTAGAGGGGAAAAAATAATGAGATTTTAATGGGAATGTAATTCCTAACTCTGTCTAGCTTTGAAACCCTCACTGTCAGAACAGTATGGATGAGTAGGAAGCAGTTAGGAGGGGAACAGCAATTAATACACTGAAGAATAACGATTTATTAGGTAAGACTGAAAATGAATAAGGGAGAAGGTTGTACCTCCTTGGCATTATGTGTCTGCTGGGGAATTATTGCAGCAAAGAAAGGTGGAGAAGTTTGAGAAACCTGTGCAAACACAAGTGTCACCTGGCAGGTGAGGGGTAAGTGAGGAGTGCCCTGGAAGTGGGGTGGGAATTCTGTGTGCCATGGGGTGTTTGCAAATCCTGTGCTTCCATTAGGGAGTGTTTGCTTGGCTTTGGCTTTCCTAGATGCAGAACCCGAATGGAGTTTATTCATGCAAATTTAACTATGCATTCACCCAGTATCTGGTCTGTCAGCATTGGGCACTAGAAATAATATTCCTTTGGATTTCCTGTTTATATGAATGTATTTCAGCAGGGGGTTGTTTTGGTTATGACTGGGAGAATCTTTCATAGAATTATTTAAATGGTATCATCCACAATAAAGTAGAAATCCTTTTTGATCAAGTTTTTTTCTTGCAAACTCTTTTTGAGACAACCTCTGATTTTGCAGGAATTTGCTGTTTGCCATGAAACCACTTTAAACCGTGACCTTGCCAGTGACATTTCACTTCTGTGGAAGAGAGCAGAAACACATCAAAATGATTTGTAGTACACTAGTTTTGAAAGTGCATATTCTCCATCAAGTGTCTAAATAATTCATGTCATAGTCCTTAAATTTGAATTGAAGTTATGAGCTCATTTCTGATTAATTTTGTGAAAACATTTTAATATTAGTTTGCCACACCACATTTACAAATATTAAAAGACTGTTTTTGGGAGTAAAAGCAGTTAAGAATTCAGTGTCAGGCTTGGTGAAGGCTTGGACCATTGATACCTGTAAAATTCCTCTCTCTGAACACTGCAGTCTGTCTTCTCTCCCATTCATGTGCCCCCTGAGGTCATGAAGGTTCTGGATTTCAGACATTGAACCTCTGCACTCATTCACATCTGGTTTTCTGATGCGATTGATCTGAGCCAGTTCAGAATAATTTCATTAAATTCATTTTAAACATACTGTAGGTTGAATCAGAGGCTCATTATGTCTGCAGTGGGCCACGTTAAAATGCATAGCAATATCACAAATCATGCTTTTTTTCTTTTAGCCTTTCTCCATTTAATTGAAAAAGTAATATTTAAAACAGCAATAACTGTTTCTGAACTTCAAATCTGTGCGATATCATACTTGATTTGATACCAAAACCAGCCATCAGACAATATGTCAAGAATGATTGCCAGTTTGTTTGGGGTGTGTCAATGTGGCTCACTAGCACATGAACAGCTGATCTCAACTATGAAAACCCCATGAGCTCATGAGAAATGAGGGCACTTTAACTGCACAAGTGGGTCATGGTGGAATAGTTTATTGTACATTCTGGGTGTAGCACAGGTTTTCTTGGTTGCCCAAGGCTCAAAACTAGAAGTATTCCAAGTCTTTTTTGATACTCTTGCTTTCTGATTTGATATGATGCTACTGATTCTCCTTGGCAGTAGAGCACACCTCATGTATAAACTTGCATTTTTTCAAACTGAGTTTAATTTTGGCATTCTCAAAAAAGCACTTTTTGAAATTCTGGCTTTTATTAATGGGGAGGGAATGAGTTTGGGCTGAAGGTTTCCACTGTGACATTCTAGGAACGGAGGAATGGCAAGAGGGACAGAACAATGCATCATCATGTGGCAGCCTCACACAGCCAGGAATGTGAGATTTTCGTTTCAGGTTGGGGTTTTGGTTGTTCTTGTTTAATTGGTAATTTGCATAACAAAATAACCGGTAACAAGATGGAATAATTACTGCAGGAGACAGTGACAATTAGCAATCTGTGTTTGTGGTTTAGAAAGCTTTTCTTTGCTCCCAGTGGGCTTCTGTTGAGTTTTGAAGGACCTTGCATACCTGACCAATTTGTGGGTCATTTCAAAAGCATAAACAGAAACTTGCTCTTCTGAAAGAGCACCTAAAAATAGCAGTGGAAAATACCTCTAATACTGAAATGTATTCCCTGTGGTTTGATGCATTTTGTTTACCAGTGACTGTGGATAGTGCAAAAAGAAAATAGTCCAACTGCACAGCAATCTGAAAACAAGAATCTTTTAATTGGTCAGTTGCAAGACAAGCAAATGCTTTTGAATTAGTCAAATGTAATTTCTTTTTGTACTATAAAATGTCTACATCCTTAAATTAAGCAACTATGATAATATTCTTTGACTATTAATTCATTACCACTTTTGTGCTGTTATTTAAGGGATTCCATGGCATTGAAATCCACCCAGCTTATTATTTCTGCATCTCCAGCTAATACCTGATGGAATCTGAGGATGTTGATTTGAGAAATACACAGTATGGTACAGCATAATTTTGGCTTTCTGTCTATGGGTTTTGGGCTCTGCAGTATATAATCCTCACTAGTAGAGGTTGGCTTCTCCCATTGTGTTTTGAAGCCCTGGCATAAAATGAAACGTAAATAGAAGGTCAGCATGGACATGATGGTGTCATAATGAAATGCTGTGTCACACTTGAGCGATTTTGGACTCTTTAGAAATAAACAGAAATTCTACAAATTCTGCTTTTTGGATAAAAATGTGGCCAGTGATTCTACCAGAGGAAGAGTATGCTTTAATGTGCTCAGGGGCTGTGCTGACTTATTGCAGTTCCTTGGCTACCTGAGACCTTTTAGTTTTACTCCAACAGCAGTAATACGACATTGTATTAAAAGTATTGGGTTAGAGGGAAACTAAAAATGGAGCTGAAGCCAACCGAAAAACATAATGACAATTCAATTTCTTCAGCAGAGCTGTATCAGTTTATATTACCAGAGAGGTTGGATCTCTGTATTTTAAGCAGTTCAAACTGGGCTCTTCATTCTTGTGGGCAGTTCTGTCTGGCACAGTGGATAGGGAGAGTCCTTTTAGTGTCCTTCCAGACACAAATTTAAATGGTTCATTCCCTCACATGTGGACACACTGTTATATGTGGGAATGGAACCCTGCACATCAGGAAATCTCCTGGAGGCTGGTAGTACTCAATCTTTAGTGAAAACCCAAAACTGAGATGTGCATGTTCATGGGGACAGATTTTAATGTCAATCTCAACAATCAAATTAGGCTTTCCAAGGTTTGTGGCACTTCTACATTGGAAAAATATCTAAACTGGATTGGTTTGAGGAGGTTTCAGTCTAGAGTGAGTGTGAACAGAATGATTGTTGCAGTCACGATGGCTGAAACACAGAGGAAGTAATAGCTTTGAGCTCTAGCAAAACCAGATAGCTTTTTCACAGGTCTAATTATTTCACCCTCTGAGTCCCTTTTCCAACCCCTGGTACTATTGCTCTTCAATCTTTTATTCCTCTGGAGCACTAAAGACTGAGTGACTACTTTGCCAAAATACTGTTACACCTTCCCCACATTAAATAAATTTAATTATTTATGTATCTAGAGACCTCAAGTAGAGTGAGAGTGAGTGGAGCTGTGACAAAATAAAAAAAAAAAAAAAGAAGAGCAGTAAGTCAAGTGGAAAACAGCAAAATAGTATTTAAGGCTCACAACTTTTAACTGTGATACATTACAATGATGTTTCATGACCTGTGGTAGTTTGCTTGCTCTCTCTGAGTAAGAGCATTTACATTATGCCAGAAAGCACAAAAGGAATGGAGCAAATACCAAGGAATACTTTCATTGTTCCTTCCCACAATTATCCATAAATCAAAACTTAAATGAAACCGGTGCCCCTGTGCTTCTTTAGTTAAATTTGTGTCTGGAGTGTTGCAATTATTAGACCTGATAGTCTAACAATCCAAGCCAGCTTTCTAAATTCTGTGAAACCTCCCAAACTGAGTTGTTTCTACACTGATGGCCCAGGGTATTAATCTTAGCTTTCAGTGGCTTGTTCTCTCAATCTCCAGTTTAATTAACTTTTGCACCATTTAGAGTATTGGTCTAGATGAGAAAGTCATCAAAGGAATTATTTGTTTTGCTGCATAGTGTTCCTTCTTCTAACTAAGCAAATAGTCTCAGCCATTCCAGAAGTTTGGATTTCTTTGCTTAAGGGATGGCAAAGATGGTTGTAGAAGTCTTGAAAGAACCTCCCTTCTATTAAGAGTGAGAACAGGAGAACAGATGGAATTAACTGTTTTGGATGCACTATAAATGGCATAACCAGAAATTCTTATAGACCAGGTTGCCCAATACCTCTTGCACATAGTATAATTTTCATTTTGTATTTATTTTATTTTGTGCTTGTGGTTGTTTTTTGTTTATTTTTGTGGGGTTTTTTTTCCTTCACATTTTTCCAAAATTTCCTAAATTTGACCACTGGGAAGTTTATCTTCATGTTCTTGATAGATTTTGCAACGCTTATTGAACTTGTATGAGCTATAACATCCTCCACAAGCTTAAAATATGGTTTTAACCAGACATATTTGAACAGCATCTGCAAAAAATATTCCCTGATGGAAAATGTTTCCAGTCCTTTTAAGTCTGAGGTCCATGTCCTAAGATTTGTTTGTGAATTTGTGAAAATAGAAATGATGTACACCCATGACAAAGTAAAGCAATGTGGTGGGTTTACTTCCATGCTCTTTTCAGAATTCATCTACCGTCAGTGTGAGTATTGCAAATATACTAATATAGTATACTGTATAATATTATATATTACTAATATAATTAATTGCAAATAGACTAATATACAAATATACTCATTTTTGTTAGGTAACATGGCAAAGTTATTAGGAAATTGACCCTTTATAATGGGGAAAATAAACACATTAATTTTTAGTGGAGAGGCTTCCTGCCCCACCTGATGTGATGTGCCAGGGAGGGATTTTATTACCACAGAAAACAAAAGGAGAATTTTAGCAATTTGATATAATGTCTGCATTTTAGTGCAATGTCTGGTATACCCATAGTATCAGTGAGCCTTGTGGCCCTTGATGTGTTTTTCCTTGGCATAACCTCTTGAACCAGGAGATGGGGTTCTCCCTGTGCTGGCTGCAAGAAGTAGAGTGAAGTTGAGGTGGTTAGATGTGTTGGGTGGCAATGGTTTCTTCTTTGTTCTAGCCTGCTGCTCCTCTTGGAGGATTATCCCTTTCCATATTTCTGCATGTGTTTAGGAGTTCCCATGAGCAGTGGTGAATTGATAATTTGCATCACAAAATATCACAGAACAAAAGCATTCAGGAGACTTCCCAAGAATTTGGGGGTTTTATAATAACTTACATGAAGATTACCTGTATACATGGAACTTTTATTTTAGAAATCCGTAACAAATAACTGAGGAGACACAATCCAACTGAAGAGAGAGCCAAGTGATACTAAATCTGCCTTTAAATGATTTGCAGTGAGCTTTGTTGGCTACTGCATCATAAGCAAATATGTGAAAAGCCGATGAAAATTTCAGAGCTAAATACAAGAAAAATGTTAGAGCAGGTAAATTGGTGCACGGATTTTGAGAATAGTTTCATGGGATATTATATATGTAAGAACATATAAAATGAAATATTGTGTATTCCCCAGAATTCTGCTGAATCTGACAGTCTAAAGCCTTCTTACCCAATTCTGTGGCAGCAGGAAAATGAGAAGTCTGAGTAATCTGTGTCAAAGTGGCCAGCTAATCTTCCTTCTGCAGGATGGAGGGAATGTTCCAGTATCTAAAAGCATTTGTACACTTCATATTCAATCATATCTTCCCTTTGTCTCCACAGCAGGTCATGAGTAATTTTCTTGTCAAATGGTTTGTAAACCAATAAGGCCTGTACTTAGTACATCTAGGAGCAATGATTTCATTTATTAAACCAATTTTAGTCCACACCTAGAGATTTGGAAATTGAATTGTGCCTCTCCTTTTGCCTTCGTGGGTAGGACACCCCTGTTTCCAAACATTTGGACTCTGTATAAGCAATTAAGATTTTTATTATTTTTTTTTATATAAACAGAATAATTTTGAGTATCCTGGCTTACTCACTTCACAAACAATTGAGGAGAACATCCCACATGTGAGATCATCTCCCATACAGCTCCTCAGTGATTAGACAGAGACAGCCTCTCCTTTATCTGCCAAGAATCCCAGGGAGATTCTAGTCTGGTAAATCAGATCTTGTTCACATGTGGGCAAGGTATCCTTGTCCCACACCATCTCCAAACCTCTTGTTTCTCTTCCTCTTTTGTGCAGGCTTGTATCTCTTGCTGTGTCATGGGAACACCTCTGTCCTGAGCTGTGGGATGGGTGCTCCCCATGCACTTCAGGTTATTTGGAAGGGTTGGATCTGCACAGGGACACTGCACCTGGCAACTGGGCTCCTTGGTGGGCTACGACCAGGAGAAATGTTAAGGTGTGGTGCTACAAAGCAGATTTTATCCTCCTCTAATCTCATCTGACAGATGTGTGGTGGGCTGACCTGATGTGTTCATTCACAACTTCAGGAAAGCACTTGGGCTGCTGTGAGGGAGACTGAACAATAAAGGAGCTCAAGGTGGGAGCTGAGTGAATCTTACAGCTGAGATTTGACAGCTCTGCATCTCTGATGGCAAAATTCTTCCTGGGAAAGGGAAAATGGAATGTTGAGAAGTGAAATAATTTCTATAGTGCGTCTGTTTATTACTTTGCCAAATCTATTGAGTAACATTATCAAGACATATCAAAGTTGATCATGTCTTAGGTGAAAAATCCAGTGATCTAAAGGTTGATCCTTTTTTGTAGAAAAGCACAGTTCAACCTGCAACTCTTTTCCCTCACTATGCACCATAAAAGATGCGCTCAAGTGCTAATTCAATTCAATTCAATTCAATTCAATTCAATTCAATTCAATTCAATTCAAAACGTTGTTGTTTTTTTTAATGGAGTGCTGTTCCCTGCTAGAACACCCCATGTTTCCTTAGGGCAGGAGACCTTAGTGAGGATGCTGTGTGCAAAGAGCTCAGCATCCTGTGGGCTCTCTGTGAGTGTTGGAGTTCATACTGTGTTTGACCTATGGGCTGGCACAGCTGCCCTGCAGAGTAGTGCCATCAAACAGGCTGCTAAACAAGGCTGAGTTCAACCAGAAAGTTCTTCCATCTGCCATCCTGAATTGTTTTGCAATGTACTGTGCTTCTCTTTTATTTATAAATATAAGAGATGAAGGAGTGGAGGGAGAGGCTGAGAATCTGAATACATTTGTTAAAAGGTGACTTGGAGTTGCTAGGATTCTTTATTTAAGAGAAGTAACTGCCCTTGCTAAGGGTGATGTATTGTTTCAGAAATGTCTTGCAGTTTTCTCAGTAACAGATTCGAGTACTGAAGATAATGTTGTCTTCAGGTACTATTTTCAGCAAGTATTTAACAATGAATTACCCCCAGAGAGAGATTGCAGGTTGATAAAGGGATCAGGTTATTCTCTCTTGTTTTGGGGTACATTTGAAGCAGTTGAGAAACTTCAAGGATCTGTTTCCAAGTACAATCCCCTCACAGTGGAGGAGGATATTTTATTCTTTCTACGTGCTTTTGATAGCCTGTGGTGTGTTCTTTACAAAGCTGTGTTTCTCATTCAATAAATCATGTGTGGCAAAGACAAAGCTATGTTAGCTGTGTTTAGCTTGTTATATTTTCAGCTTTTGAACAGCAGTTTGTAATGTAGGCTTTTCCTGGATTTACTGCATCTTCTTGTGCATAATACAGACCAAATAACTTTCTCTCCAACTTTTTTTTTTGTTTCATTTTTGCATCTTTTTAAAATCTTACATAAGAAAAAGCTGATAGAAATATGTGCCCTGTAGTATATTCTAAGAAGATGCTGTGTCACAGCTAGAAAGAACATTTAGCTTCTGTGACAGACTTTCTCAGTGTCTCTTGCTGTCCTTCTGTGTGGGAATTATTATGTTTAGAAGAGTGCTGATGCTTTTAAACTGATGTTGCAGAGAAGAGTTTCAGATTTCCAGTTGATTTTCAATGCTCTGTTGAATAGGAATATGGACATATTATCTTGTTACTTGTAACTGGTTTTCCCGTTCATCCATTTTCCTGTTCACAATCACTTTTTATTAAACACAGTCATTGCTCTATAGTTCTGCACTGGTCTGCATGTATAAAAAAATGTAACATATAAATGGTGGGGGGTTGCTGTTAAAAATAGGTTTTGTGGCTTTTTGGAAGGAGAAGTATTTGAAAGGGAAGAAGAGGGTGAGTGAAGGATTTCTGTTCACTACAACAAGGTGAAGAATTTTGTACTTAAGGGCATGACATTCAAACTGCCGTGTGTTCATGAGTTTCTTGAAAATAACGTGGGGTTATGGATACATTATATACTTGAAAAATCAGACTGTAACTGGAGTGTCCGGATATCAAGATATTTTGATTACCAAAATGTTTCCCTTCCTGTCCTGCTATTAACTTATAGGATTTGGTTTTCAAAAGAAAAATTAATACATCAAAATTGTGATACGAAATTAGTGTTTGTAGGGTACTTGGATACACGTGTGCTAGTATGATATAAAAGCCCAAGTCTCCTATTAATTCTGAATTCAGGAGTGAGAAAATGCACCACTAATGACATATGGGCTATATGCTGAATGGTAGAACTTGGAAGAAATTTTGGGCAGCTGCCTTGCCATTATCTTTCCTGACTGTTGAATAGAACAGAAATCCTGTGCAAAAAAAAAGATTTGTGGTTGTGTATTTTTAAAATCTTTTCATGAATAAAAATTGACACATTTTTAAAGTGTTGAACAGTTGAAAGCCTGATGTAGTACCAAAAGCTGTACCCAAGACCTTGTGACTTATGGGTTTTGTTTTGTGAAGAACTCCAGGAATATCATTCATAATCAAGCAACAATTGCTTGGGGGATTGTACACACACATGTACATGCAAGCTTAATTTCTGAGGGTTGGAATATTACCAATATTCACAGGTGGCAAAGGTAGGAGTTACTATAGACTATTCACTTATGATGATCAGGAAGTGTTTTTGTTAAGATGCCTTTTTTGTTTGTGTTTATTTACTCTGGTTTCTGGAAACATTCCTTTAGGGACTTGAAATTAAAGAGGAAAAGGGTGTTTGAGCTTGCTCATTAAAAGTAATCATGGAGGAAAGACTAAAGATGTAGAAGGAGTCAAAACCATGGGCTTTCTTAAAACTGGGAAGGTTTATTCTTCAGTCATAAAATAACAGTCTTCTACTCCTGATCTGTTCTTCCCCTTCAGTCTCTGAGGGGACCCAAATGACTGCCTATGCCCAAAAGGCTGCATGTAGGAGCACAGGGCACTATCCACTGGGGAGTGGTGTTCCAAACCCAACAAACTGAAAAGATAACTTGATCTATTATGGAATAAATACACACAAAAAAAATTGAAATAAAAATCAGTTTTTTCTCTTTCTTAGCCATCTCAATTTATCATGTAAGGAGACATTTTTCCCAGAGTAACTTGGAACTCAAGGTTATCTGCCCCTGACAAAGTGCATTTAGGAATCCTTTTGAGAGGAATCCCTGCCAGGCTGAGAGCAGGACCTGTGTGCAACAGCAAGCTGATACACTGAATAGTGTGGGGAAAATAACAATACTTACCCCAAGTCTCTGCCTGGGTGAGTCAGTGATTGAATAGATAAATCTTATTGACCTTTCAATAGTCCCAAGCTAAAACTTGTATCCTTATCACTCCAATGTACTCCCTGAAGGCATCTATTAAACTATAGCTGCTGCACATGATATGTAAGATATACTCAGCTGTGGAACATGGGTATCTGACATTGGATCACTTGAAAAAATGTAGCCCTGTTCACACTGAAAATTATTAACCAGGCTTCCATAAATATATCCTTAGCACTTAAAACCTGTACTGGTAAATGAAGAAGTTTGCTTTAGAGTCAAGTTGTGATGGGATAACTGCTGTGGGGTAGCAAGAGGCAGCACCAGTGGCAAGGGACACCACTATTAGCAGCTCCTGACCGTGTCCTGGCCACCCTGGAGGTGTTCTTTCCAGGTGAGGACATGAGGCCACCATCACTGCTGGGCTGGCAGATTTTGGTTGCCTTCTCTGTACACACACTGACCATCTCAGAGAGCTTGTTCTGTTCTGTAAGATTTTTCCTAGATTTTCTACTGGGGGTGTGCATCCAGTGTGCTTTCTGTCTCAAGCCCTGACCACTGAGTTGTTTAACCTTCACATAATGATAAATTTTGATATAATTTCAAGAGGCATAAGCTGTCTGTATTGAAAATGTAATTAAAAGGCTGAAACACTTTATTATGCAGATAGCTGCAGTAAATCCTGACCAAAAGGAGGCAGAAAGATGCTTCAGAAAGGTCAAGTTGTGATTGATGCCCTGTGAAAGCAGCTCTGTGCAGTCTTTCTCCTGAATATTTTCTCTTTTCCCACTTCACCTAAAAGCTGGTGTCCCAGTAGTATGTTGCCTGTGCCCAGCACCTGTTCTTCTGGAAATGTGGACAAGCAGAACTAGGATGGGCAGACAGTCTGGAAGTTCACTTCCAGGTTCTTGAACTCTTTTGCTTATGGTGCCACTGGAATTACACATCTAGCTGGAAAGAGGGAGATGTGTATGGTTTGTATGGTGTGATAACAAAGGGGACCTGTAGTGAAGAGACATGACTAAATGTGTGTCTGTGTTGGAGTAGGAGCTGCTTCTTGAGAGCTTCTGTATCTTCCTGCTGTTTGTACAGCAGCCACTGATATTATATTATGGAATTGCCTTGGCAGATCACAGCCAGAAGGGTAGATGAGAAAGTTTGTGATCCTTTTCTTACAGTTACCAAAAAATATCATATTATTGTGTATATTAGATGTCGTTTGTTTGAAAAATTCAGATTGCCAACAAAGACTGGTCAAGGCCTCAGGTCTCATAAGGTATTTCTGCCATGGACATCTGGCATTGTCTGTCATGTGCTCTAAAGTAATCTTTAGCAGTTACACCCAGTTCCTTCTGGTTTGGAGCACTTCCCACACAGTGATCCCTTGTGCAGCTTTGGACTTCACTCCTCCAGCCCTGTGTCCAACTGCTGTTCACTGACCACTGCTGGAGATTTTGTTGCCAAAGAGTTGTGGCTGCTTTTTGTGCAAAGTAGACAGAAGCCAGACAGTCTGTTCAGAACTAACAGCTTCAGCTGCATGCCCTTTTCTCAGCAGACATCCATCTGAGACACTGGATGGGCTGCACTGCAAGGGCAGAGTTTTAAAATGGCAATGAAAGCCATCCCAGATGTTCCTCTGGTTTCAACAACAGTGTTTTCAAAGGAATCTGCCACTTCTCTTTGTCATACAGTGTATGAAAGAGGATGGTGATCCTGTGCACATTGCTGGCAGACAGTCCATAAAAGCTTTTGCTGAAAGGGCTCCTTGGATTCATTGGGGTCCTAAGGAAATCCTACAGCAGAGTCCTGCTCTTTCCTCACTGATCGAACTCTGCTTCTCAGCCATAAAAGATGCATGGGTGCTCCCCACAGACCATCTCCTCTTACTCTGAGCTGTTCTGGATAGACATGGTTATAAATCTCACCTCGGGAAGCAAAGGGAAGACTCCACATAATCCACTACCTCCTCTGCCCTGCTGAAAGGAATCCTCAGGGCTCTGACAGCTGATGCACAGCCCAGACTTCAGGCAGGCAGCAGTGCAACCTGTGAGAATACATTTTCTAACTAGATTTTTGTGGGGTTTTAATTCCTGCCTGCCACAAGAGTTTTGGAAAATGATATTGTTATATATGCAGACTTCCAAACCATATTCATTTTGAGGCAGATGCTCTGAGGGAACACATTGATGCATTTCATGGAAGATTTAACAGACCTGTTAGCTTTATTTGCTGTTTGTAGAGAAAAACATTGTAGTATTGTATGTAATGGAAAACAAAACAAGGCAACATTCCAAGCTCATCCCACTCTCTGATTAAGATGTTTATATCCTTTGGTTGGTTTCTGGACAAGTGTCCTTGTGAACAGCCCATTTTATGCTGGAAATGAGAAGTAGGACATGTTTGCTCACAGGTTTCACATGCCTACATTTGAGGTAGTCATGCTTCATCCCCGTCACAGTCAGTGGAGAGAAATGGATGAAACCAGACTAGGGCTTCTCTGACCTTCTAAAATGTTCCTGTGAACATGAGGTGAGTCATGCCCTGGAAATGCCTGTTTCTCTCTGTTGCTTATAGAGAGGAACTGGAATGATTAGGTCAGAAGAAATAAGAGAAATCATAGAGTAGAGTCATGGTTTGAATTAGAAGGGACCTTTAAAGATTACCTAGTCCAAAATCCACCAACCATCCTGGTCTCCACCCCTACCCTGTACAGGTGAATCTCCTAAAGACTTTTCACACCTCTACAGAGAGAAATCACATAATGTATGATTAGATGCATACCTTTGGTATGTGTGGAGATTGAACTTTGTTCTTTTCATTAAAATGCAAATCCAGTTGCTCTGTTAAATGAAATAGAAAGCCATTGTCAAGAATAGTGTAAAATGACTGTTACAACACCACACTGTTGTGGCAGAAAGGCAGATGAGCACTTGGCATCAAACAGGCTGAAATAATGGGGGAGTGGGGCTCTCATCTCCTACAGACACACACCACATGCACTTTTCCTCATTCAAACACTCACACACCAGGTCTGTGTTGCCTTTTCCCCAAACCCAGACTGGGTTTAACTAGCTTGGTGGATGCCTTCCCTAATGGCTCCTCTTGCAGATTCTACTTCCTTCATCTCTGACTCTGCAGCAGCTCCTCAGCAGTCTTCCTGCAGCCCTCCTGCAGACCTCAGAGAGAATTTAATTTTGGTTTGTCCATGAAGAAAGCAAAATCAATTATTTTGATTTGTTTCAAGTGGACTAAACTTCACATGAGTCATGAGTTTTTCTGCAAAATGAAATGCTTATTGAAGTGAAGGCACATCCTTTAGAGTACTCTTAGTTCAGCAAATTAGTGAAAACATTTGAATTTAAAGATACAAATAGATTTATATTGTGTGTTTGGAGAACCCTCATCCATGTCTGTGTAACATATCTGCTACTGTTTTTTTGGTGAGAAAATTCTGCTGGGGGAAAAAAAAAATCAAAGAAACCTGCTGATATTTCAGTCAATACTTGCTGCAGTTAAAAGAAACCAATACATTTTATAAGGGAGTCTTGTTAAGTGATGAAAATAGTCCATTTGTTCTACCCTGCATTTTCTACTTCATGTCAGATGAAGCTTCCTGTAACAGTACTGCAGTACAGACCACTGCCCCAGGGATCTCCTAACACGTGGTGGGGGCTGCAGCCTCAAGTCCCAGTGAAGAGGAAGGAGACAGGGAATTTAAGCATGATGAATAAAGGTTGTGACCAGATCTGACTAGTAATGGACATGAGAGAGGCTTTCAGGTGTCCTGTGTGAGCTGCTCTGGACACAGAGCACATAACACAATATATATCAATTTAACTTCTCCTAAGCTGTGTTGATGTTGGAAGGAAATGCTAGTGGTTAGAAAGAAGAATTTGGAATCATGTTGGCATTGTATTTGCTTTCAATTTCTACAAGAATTCAATGCCAAGAGGTTTTTTCCTGCTCCCAGAATGCCATGTGTATTTTAATGTGGGGAAAGGATGCTGCAGAATTTTAGAAGTAAAGAATTGATAAATTATCTTCAACTTGTCTTAGTTAAATTTCATGATGGTGAGCCTTAGTTAAATTAATAAGTTATGCATTAAGCAAAATGTGTAAGGTCAATATTAGAACTTGTTTTACAACTGTATTCTAGGCCTCAGTTTACTGCTTCTCTTTCCATTTCATCACAGAAATTACAAAGACACAGGGATTAACTTAAACACATTAAGGTAAAGTTCAGTGCTGAATGAATTACTGCCTTCACACACACTGTGACTAAGACTGAGATGACTCAAGCCCCAACTCATATTTTCATGGCTGATTTAACATTGCACAGATGCTATTTGCTTCACAATAGCAGAAATATTTTTCCTTCATTCATTCTTTGATTCAGATCTGTTTGGTTTATTTGATTTGACAAAATGATGCATTGAATTTTCTTTCCATTCTTGCCCTGGGAAGTGTCTTATTTTCTAGCTAAATACTTAGCTATGAAACCATATTTACCCAGTGAGGAGCAAAACAAAAGAAAAAAGTTTGCCACCCTATTGTGTCATTCTTCCCACTCCTTGCCTCCTGTTTATAAATAAATTATCTTAAACAAGAGAGATTCCCCTGAATATTCTCTTAATATAGAAACAATTCTTAGTTATTTGTTGATTCCAAAGCATCTCTGAAGGAGTTAAATTCTTTCATTGTTTTGTAGGATCTCTAGGGAGCATGGACTTATGTTCACAAATGAACTGTCTGATTCTCTTGCTACCTCTGGTTTGTTCTGAACTTGATCCCCTGCCTGAATGGCTGCTGCATTTTTCCCAGTTTGAAAAATAAGCCAAGCTTGTTGGGGTGGCAGCCAGCAGTGTCTCTCTAGTGAGCTTTCTCTGGGCAGTGCTGAGGGTTGTAACCTGACTGCACACTTGCATGAGCCTAAATTTCTACAGCAGGGAAACAGAAAATGTATTTTTTTAAAAAAATGTGGGGTTTTTTGGTTGAACTTAATGATTTTTATCAAGGCTGAAAAGCAAGCGAGGGAGACATGTAGAAGGAGCAATGTTTAATGAATGCTCAGGTTGTCAGTGCTGAACTTAGTCCTAGCTCTCTAATTTATACAGTCAGGCAAGTTAATTTACTTCTTTCTTACACAGCAAAGTCTGTAGATTTAATGAGCTTAAACGTTATTGCTTCAGTCTTTAAACACTCATGATTTTGGTTTTGAAATATTATTACAGTAATTGTAGAAATTAGATATAGCTTGCAGGCATTGACTGTGGTTGCAGAGATCTGCAGTCCTGTAGGAAAGTACACAACAGCTCTGCCAAGACATTTCCAGACAGCTGGAACTGTGCCCGACCTAAAAAATGAACTGCTTCTGAATCTGTTGGGTTTGTTTGATTAAGAAATATGAGTTTTTCTAATTTCTCTGATGTCACACTCATACTACACTAGTTAGAAGATAGACGTAAGGAATCATATTTTCAGCTTCTCTCTCAGCCTGTATTTATTCCAGTGCAGTGATAGCCATTTGTGCTTTAAATGACTCTTCAAACACTGTTACTGTCACTCAGACATGATCCTTTCTTTATTGCAATACATCACTTCCCAGTTCATAGCCTTCCAGCTCTTACTTATTAAGGTCTTTGAAGATTGCTCTTACTCAAATAATCTGCTTACTATTGACATTGTAGTACTGACCAGAGCTCTCACTTGTTCTAATCCATGTCAATTAACTGAGATCACATTCAGTAAGTGTGATTTGGTTTTCCTTTCCTGCCACTTGACTCCGGTGTCTTGACTGGCTCTTTCTCACCTTACAAATTCGTTGATTTTGTGCACCAAGCATTTCCTGGTCATTCAGGACCTGCTGACACTTGGTTTGCTCACCTGGGTGTGTGCCCTCTGCAAACACATTGCTGGGAAGTGAAGCTGGTTTTTCTTGCTCCTGTTCATGGCATTCTGCAAGCAGCATGCTTAAGTGAGAGCAGGAGGAGAAACCAAGCTGGCCACTACAGTTTCAGTATGGTAAGCTTTACATTTGTGAATTTTTATGTCTTCCTGCCATTTTATTAGAATTAATGTGGGCAGCCCTTCCCCTCCTTCCTCCATCATTTGTTGTCATATGGCTGTGGGCCTCAGAAAAAAAGAAAAATAGCTGTGGATGTGGAACACGCTTTGGTGGCTACCTATTGATGGCATCTTAGTTTTGAATTTTGCTTCAGACCCCCATGTGAATGAACTCCGTGTACAGAGGATTTGTGTGTTTTAAGCAGCACATATATGATATGTGCCTCTTTTCATCTGAGTGTTGAAGCTGTGTGCACTAGATTTAGATTCACCATGCTGTGATCTACAGTGCCAGCACTGAGCTGGGAGGTGGAACCTGTGGCTTCCTGAAGCCTAGGGAAGAGTCAGTAATGCCATTAATCCTGTTCCTGCAGAGTTTCCAGCTGTCTGTCACACTTCATGCAGCTTTGGTTCAAGCAGTGACTGGCACCTTTTCAGGAGATGATCTATCTCAGCTTCTTAGGTGGCAAAAGTCAATTACAGCCGCCACACCATGCTGCATTTGGCTACTCTTGTAAGGAATTTCCTTACCAGTATGAAAATACAGTTTATGCCTATCCTTAATACACCCATGCTAGTAAATGCATGTAGTGCAAGCATTTCTCTGATGGCAAAGAGTTTCCTGCCAGCAGTGGGTGGAGGCTCTATCACTCAAGCAATGTGAGGCAATGCTGTGGTTCCTGTACCACTGCAGTCAGTGCATGTGGAAAATGTTGCCTCTATTGCTGAGTCACTAAATTGTTCCATGTCCTGGCTTCCAGCTAAGTAAACATAATGGGTCACCCGTGGGAGCAATTTCTTACATCAGGCAATTTGATGACAGAGCCATTGAAGAAAAGAGAATAATTCCTCTCCCTTCATCTTGCTTCCTTTTAGCTTTGTCTCTATAGAGCAGGATGCTTCTCCTCCTTCCCAGGAAGAAAAGGGAGAGATGAAGCAAATGTGTGCTGGAGTGCAGATGACTGTTGTCTTGCTGGGCTCAGGAGGATGCCTGTGGCAGGAATATTCATGGTCACTGTGCCTGTGCTAACTGCAAGCGTCACTGATTGCAGTGGATTCACCATAATTCCTGTTTTACCATAATTCATTCACCATAATTTCTGAACTGATGTACCTCAGGGGAGTTCAGTTTTGGGGGTGCTGTAATTGCCACAAAAATCTGTGTGGCTAGAGTTAGCAAAAATAAATGGTGTGTTCTTCGACAATGTAATGCTTTTTTTACTGTTTTTTTTGTTGTTATTGTCATTGCTTTTTAGGCAATTCTTAATTCTTTTGTCTTGGGAAGGTGAGCAAATACTCTCTGGATAGACATGGTACCTGTGTGCAGTGGATACAGTTATATGCAGGATAAACTTTACCTTTTTATTAGTTTTTCTAGTTTTGCTAAAAAGTGCATGTTATTTCTAATGAATCTTCCTGCAACAAGCAGCTTTAGAGAGTAGAACTCTATTCTAGAGATACATTTCTATGGGGGTAAGAGAACTGGCAAAAGCATGGGGGTTAGCCTCACTGAGCATTTTTCTACCCTTCTCGTGAGGCAAGGAAAAACAAACACCTGCTTGAGAAGCTCACTTACATACAGCCTTGGGTTTATGTCACAGTGGAGCAGGAATGAATGAAGTGTCTCCTTCCTCTGCAGTCATCTGACATCAGATCATTGCTTTACTCTGCCATAAGAAATTGATGTTCTGTCTACATACTGAAAGTAGATTAGAACAAAGCCCATCCTTTTAGGGGACATTTGCATTTTTCTGGTGTCCTAATTCACATTTTAGTGCTCTTCAAATGCTCTGTTGTGTGAAGTCTTCACTCACTTTAGGATGAAAACCACTATATTTCCTAAACAGCCTCAGGGCTGCTTAATAAAACATCAGAAACCTGTTGAAAAGAGCATTGTCACCAGGTTTTGTTTTTGAATCCTGGGTTGATTCATGATTCAGCATTTGTCAGCTAATTTATTCCAAACCATTTAGAGAGAGAGCAAAAGTAGTGCAGGAAAGGAGAAGAGCAAATTTTCCTATTAACTCTTAATTTGAAATACAGGCCTGATCTCTAATAATGTGTTTTCTAAAGCAGGAGAGTCTTAAGTGGTAGGTTATTAAAAACAGTGTCTCTTTACTCATTAGTCTCCTTTCCTACAGAGCAAATGTTCTTGCAGGTCGTGCTGTCGCTGTTCTCCTGTTTAACAACTACTGTTCCACAGGAGTGCCCAGCACTTACCACAAAGGGCAGGGGCCAAACCAGGTGGTCTCCTGTGAGGTTGGGGATGTTTTGGCACATCTTGTACCATCACAAGGAGTTTCAACACAGAATCTGTCTAATTAAGCAGGAGTGATGTAGAATGCAAGACCAAGGATTTTTTTTTTTTTTTTTTTTTTACTAGATCTGCTTCCTGAGGGCTAAAGATATCTGCAGTGTCTTCAGTCCAAAAAGTTAGCCTGGCAAGGGTAACATTGTCTAAGAATTATAAAAGAATTGGGAAAGCCTATTTTATGCAAAGTTAACTGCTGCCACTACTTCAGCTAGCCTGGGGTACAGAATATCACCTGTGCAGAGATCATGAGTGTAACATGTTGAGAAAGAGCCTGTCTGAGCAAAGAGGAGCTTCTCATGAGGTATTTGCTGAAGCCTCATCAGGGAGGGAGCATCTGGTTAGGAAATTGTAATTCTGAGTGGCAATTTTATAGTGCAGAAGAAAATCTGGAAGGTGAGGTGAGTCTGAATCTGAATGTCAGTTATGTAGCAGGTGCACATCTGTTGGACAGGTGGCAGACAGGAAAACTGGGATGTTTCAGCATCAGGTCTGTTACTGCAGCCTGAACACAAAACCTGCGTTGCTGATGAGCTCAGTGTGCTGGAGCTGTTCCCCCACCACAGCAATAAGGTAACTGGAGGATGCTGCTTTTTAAGACTCTCATTGGTGAGGTTTACATCTTGCTGATGCTGAGTACGTGATCATTAAACAGGCAGCCATTCTGGTTCTGTAGGAGGATTCTGTTGTTAATTTGCAATATATTTTAATATACATAAAACTGGTTGAACACATAAGCAGGTAAAATTGTATTTCCTGATTGATGGCAAATTCCTCTGTTAGGTGACAATGACAGTTAAAACCCACGAGATTTTTGTATAGATGTGACTGAAGGATAAATTCCGAGGAATGCTCAGTAAAAAAAAAAAAAAAAAAATAAAGAAAGCCACACAAACCATTGTGAATAAAGTTCAACTTCAGTTGACTTTAGTTATTCTACTAGAATAGAATCTACTATAAACATATTTCTGTTACTGTGGGTAACATGAATGTAATTTATGTCTATCTCTACTTCTGGTAAACTTCATAATGCTCTGCATTATTCTTTATGTTGTAAACTCTGATGTAGCTTCTGTTGTCTTTACAAACAAGGCTGTAATGGTTTCTAGCCAAAATTCACTTAGTTCCCCATAATTCAGTTGTCAGCATGAGATACCAGAATTGTGTTGAATAGACCACCGTGGTTTAGGATTTCTTCCCTGTAAGAAACTGAATGGAATCATCTTTCAGCTGATTTATGTCTGGCACAGGAATGTGTAGCACTCTGAAATTTTGTCTGACTTATCTGACAATTCGTGGTTTCATCACTTACCAGTGCTTAGTTCTGCTCTGGGCTCTGTGCATTTGACCCTCCAGGTGGCAAATTAAATAACTAGATTCCCAATTATGGCTTTGGAAATTTTGGATGTCTTGTGTGCCTCCCTGCTTTGATAGAAAAATATCCCAGGACATTCAAGGATCAGCAACACACTTAGCCAAAGGCAATTATCTGAGGCTTTTTTATGGTCTGTACTAGAGTACTATAGACCCTTTAGGGTTAAAAAAAGAGATGAGAAGAAATTACCAGATGTCAAGTTAAACTTATCAAGCAGTTTTTATCTTCCCTGAACTCCCAGTGCCAGAATGTCTTACAAAGTAGAGTGCTCTTGGCAGCCTGCTTGCCATACCCCTGCACCGTGGTTCTGCAAGAACCCCTGGTTGCATGTAGCACATCACCAACCCAATAATGGTGTTGTTAGAGATCATTTTAAACACATTTTTGTCCTGAATTTCTACTTGTTTCGCTCAGTCTTTCCCCTTTACCTCTCGGCTTTCCATTTCCAATAAAATCTGGTCCTTTTTCCCCAGTTAAAAATAATAAATGCCCATGAGAATAAGGCTTCATGTCACCCATGCTACCCCTGCAAGGAAAATCAGCAAAGAGAATTTCAGAGCACCTTGACCAGACAAGCAATGACTCTGTGAGATTTGTGCTGATGCCCCATGCTCCCCAGTCTGCTGATGTTAGGATCTGGTTGGGTTAAAAGCACTTTCACCAGGCATTTTCCTAGGCAGTTCAAGGAAGAACCTGACCTTCCTAATAATAACAAAGAACAGTTCGCATGTTGGATTTCTTCCTTTTTGCTTACAAGTAACTTGGTCTTATGGTATGAAGAGAAACACCTTTTTAAAGAATTGAAGAACACACTTAATGTTCCAGCATTGGGTTTCTTTTGTTTTGTTTTGTTTTGTTTTGTTTTTTTGAGGGGGTGGGGCGGTGGTTGTGTTATTCTTTCCTACTAAAATAAATGTGGAAAATGAAAGTTTTTGGGGTTTTTATGTGTGTTTTTATTACTTAGCTGTTGTACGTCTAAGGGAGCAATCTAACCAAAAGTAGTTGCTTATGGTTTGTTATTTTCCCAATTTTCAGTGATAAGAAGGTCATAACTGGCACTCCTGGCTTGTATTTCTGCCTTGCCTTGACTTGTGTGCTTCAGTTTTTTATCACCTAGGAAGGTGATTTTTCCATTTTCTTGCTTGATGAAAGTGACCTGATAGTTGGACCTGTATTGCAGAAAGAATGAGATTTTTTTACTCTTTCTTAGGAAAAAACACCAAAATTTTGTGCCATTTGTGTGTAAGTAGCCCCTGAGATAATCTGGTAAATCTGTAGGCCATTCTTCAGTGGCTTCCCAACCATTACTAGATTTAACTTTTGTCAAACCAGACTGTGATGGTAATTTCAAAAATCACCCAGACACGTTTGTTTTGACTTTCAGGTAGTTTAATATAAATATCAACCCAGTGATTTTGTGGCTCCAAACTGCAATTATTCAGGAAGCTGATTCTGCAGCTGCGGTGGAGGCAATCTGGAAGCCTGCAGTGAGCATCAGCCAGGACCAAGGGCATTCAATAACCAGGAAAATGACTGCCTTTCCCAAGGAAGAAACAAAGGAGAAACCTGCATTTCTTGCGTAGCTGGAAGGAAAAGCAATACGATCTTGCCACCCAGTAAATTTTAAAGGAGCGTTTTTCAAAATACCTCTTGACTGTGCAGATCTTGTAACTCTGACACCAGCGTGCCTTTGGACTCGTGCAAATAAATCATTATTGATTGGGCAAAGTGGACATTGATAGAGTGACTGTTGAAGGATCATGACAAAGCACTCGGAGATCATCAATTTGTCATTTTTGTTGGAACATGAAAGGGAAACAATATTGGGAGTATTGAAGAGAGATGAGTACTTGAAAAGAGTTGAAGATAAAAGAATAAGGTAACCTTTTTTGTTATTACTTTGAAATATGTGGTTGGTAGATATTTTTGTGGTGCACAGTGAAGGTACAGTCCATCTCAGCTCAGTGAAGTCACAGGTGGCATTTGCTTATCAGTATTTTGGCAAAAGTGGAAGAGGTACCCTAAGAAAATACTCAAATCAAGTTAATCTGAAATATAATGCTAATTAGAATAACTAATGCTGTAATGTGGTGCTTATGCATACTTCTAGCACCTGTGTATGAACCTATTGGCTTCGTATTTTTTGTCACTAGACCATACTTTGGCTGATAACAGTGGAATGTGGAAAGATCCCAGAAATATAAAAACTATAAAGAATTTGATGGTTAACTGCTTCCTAGGAGACTTTTTAATTTTTCTTTCTCAGTACAACTTGGCAAGGATCTACAATCATGGCTTATAAGCACACTTCAGAGGAACATTTGTTGTCTTTAAAATTCCATTTGGCACAATCTGTTACATACTTTATTGAAGTACTTTGCAAAAGAGAAAGCCCCGTTTTATTTATTTTCAAAGCATTTTCCACTCTGAGAAGATGCTTGCTTGTACCTTATTTTCCTGTTCCACTCTTTCTGAATCTCTCTTGATAATTAATTTTTTTTCTCTTCCTATTAGTTTTCAAAAGCCTTTGTAACCTAGAAAGACCTTTCCATTCATTATGAAAGCAACAGTAAATGTGGGAGCATGTTCTAATAATGAAACTGTTAAGGGTTGTTTTTGCTGTCACTGCCTGTGCTCATGTTCTGGAGTGCAGGTGGCTCTTCTTGTGTTTTTGTTTGATGCACAACTATTTCACCCACATGAGAGAGAAACACAGGAGTCATCAAGTTCTTTTTCTGAGGTCTAGTTTTGATAATACAAATAATCAACCTTCTTAATAAAGATTATGATTTATGTTCTTAACTCGAGGTGTGCATCTTGCACACTTAGAAGTTTTTTTTTAATATTGCTTTGAAGCTGTTAATAGATTACTTGTACAAATAACCTACAGAGTTCTAAATATTGCTTTATGATGCTTTTGATGTCAGTTGAATTACCATCATTTTTTTTCAATTGCTAAGATTATTTGAATAAAATCATCAATTCTTACATCAACTATTTTCTTAGGGTTTAAAATATAATGTTCCTTTCCATTCTTTATGGAGCACAGCTACAAATGCCATGATTTTAGAGGAGATAGAGTAATAATTGCTGCGCTGAGAAAGCAAAGAAGGAACTTCCCAGTTTTGGCCAAGAAAAAGGCTTTGATGGGTTGTTGCTTGAACCTCTCCCTCAGGATCTGGGGAAGAATTTGTGTAAGAATTGTGTAAGAAGTTGTGTAAGAATTTGTGTAAGAATTACACCAGCCCCAGATGTGTATTGACCAGGATAGTTAGCATTCCTGTTTTTTCATCTGACTAAAGTGGCATCTTCTAATCAGTCCAAAGAAACCCGTGGAAACAATTTAGGGTATTAACTTAATTATAATAGAGGAGAAATTGTTAGCATGGATACCACCATGTGGTAGACACAAGCAAGTACCTTAGAAAAGCAGAAGTTTGGGGACTGGGAATGGGAAGTGACTTATGTGCCGAATATACATTTGGACTTGTTTGTAAGCACAAAATTGTTGCAGGATAAGATGTAATACGGTGCATGGTGTGTGTTTCAGTAAAACTGCTTGTAAATATTTAAAGGAGAGAGCTCTTGCGTTAAAACACGTTGGCCATCTGTACCTGGAAGTTGCAAAGTTCCTGTCTGGCAGCTCAGACATTTGTGAGGTGTATTTAACACAGTTTAATACATTTCTATCTTTGAATCAGAGACTTTTCCATCAAGGGTAGTTACTATTGCCAGTACTCTAAGGGTAGAGGTGACTGTTTTGCTGTCCTGTGTTCTTTGAGAACCACGGTCCTGCAGTGCTGAAAGAATTCCTCATGGTGTCTGATTTTCATACACTGGGTGCAATCTGTTTTATTGAGGACCAGCAAGAAACCAGAACGGAATCTGTATTGTGTTTATATATATATGTATGTATTTCTTTATTTGTTTTTCAATATTAGTAATCATTTTTATTTGAGAGGATGAATAAGTTACCCAGAAAAAGAAGTTTCACCTCTGGAAGTTTGTCATCATTATGATATCCAGTATAATTTCAGCTCCCATGCCTCCTTTCCTTTTTTTTCACTGAGCTCTGTTCTGCCATTCCTTATGCCAGATCTTTTTCTTTGCAAATTCATTCTTTGCTTGTT
The DNA here is from genome assembly GCF_963662255.1 of Cinclus cinclus. Lineage (NCBI taxonomy): Eukaryota > Metazoa > Chordata > Aves > Passeriformes > Cinclidae > Cinclus > Cinclus cinclus. The sequence goes on from NC_085047.1 coordinate 109,271,692, forward strand.
TCCTTGTGTTGCCATTAATGTGTCTCCATACTTGGGAGCCCTTAACAGCTTTTATCACGATGATCTGCTACATTAAAAAAAAGTGAAAACCTGTGCTTATTAAGTACAAAAAATACTTTAGCTACTCATATTTTACAATTCAAGGAGATCTCAATGGAATTTGGCAATAGCCCAGTTCTTTTTGTGAACTCTCAATAATATTTACTGTTACTTTCTGCATACTGTGCCAGAGAGTAAAGGGAATCTGGCTGAATTTGGAGAAAGTACTGAGAATCAGTCTGGAAAGAAAATTGCCTTTCTTCCTCATATTCAAGTATGCTGATGCTAGTTCTTGTACAGAAAAAATCTCTAGTATCTAAGTTAGCAGTTGCACAGAAACAGAACAAGGATGTTTCTATTCATCTGTGCAAAAGCAATTCAATTTTTTTCCTGCCAAACCCTTTAGTTATAATTGGTTAAGGGAGGGAGAGGGTTGCCCTTTTTTATTTTTAATTCAATTTTTTATGACTCTTTGAACTCTGGAAATTTAGAATGGCAAAATAAAATTAGGTATACTTGGATAAAGCTGCTCTACACCTTCAGAGGAAAAAGGGTTTTGAAATGGGGAGAAAGAATTTCCAGGAGAAATTTGAAAATCAAATTCAGGAATAATGTATGCTATTACATTTGACAGTGGTTTGTTTCTTTGTTTGTTTGTTTGTTTGTTTTTTATGGAGAGGAGATGAAATAGAAAAAAATTCAAAATAAAAATCTTTTAAAAATCCTACTGAAATAGGAAAAAAAATCCTAATCAGTCCATTTGGTATTAAAATGAAAATTTACCTAAATTAAAACAAGTAGATAATAGTAACAGAGTTAAAGGAAATTATGGCATTCATTTAAGTGAACGGCTGGGGCAAAGAACGTCTTGTCTCTTGCAGCAGTATAGATATTTTACTTTTGAGGGATAAATATTCTCTAGGGTAAAGCTTACTTTTAATAAAAAATGGATCTGTTAAGGCTTCTCATTGCTTCCTCTTTGCAGTATTACAGGGATTTGAGAATATTTCATCTCTTGAGGCTGCATTTGTGAAAGACCAAGGACCTTTGCCTCACTGCTTTCAGCATCTGTAGGGAAGGACCTGAATTCCTTAGGGATTCCTGAGCCTCTGGTAACTGGACAACTGTGCCAAGAGCTATGAATTCTAGAGTTGGTTTATCTGTTTGTGGGGTTTTTGTTTGTTTTGTTTTGTTTTGTTTCCTGCTGTATTTTACATGGATCTTTTAGGCCACCTTTGGAAAGACTCAGGTTAAGACATTCAGTGTTACCTGGAATACTTGTTACAACAGAATTCTTCTACAGCATGCTTAACATATTTTCTCAGGCAGTAAAGGGATCTTAATATAATTCATAGTTTAGAAAAATGGCTACATATTCTGTTACACTTAGCAGAATCTAATTTATTTTTAATAGCTATCTTTCATCAAACAGCCATTGTAATAGATGGTTTAGAAACTTCAATGAATGATAGAATTCTTTTTCTCCAGGAGCCTATTGAATTGGCTTCTTCTGAGTTTTATTTTCCCTTTCATATTACTGGGAGAAGATTCATAAAGATTAATTCTTGTTTAATATTTGTAATTAAAAATATCTAGCTCCATCTTTAAATGTATTCCTTTAAAATTATGGCGAATGCAAATGTTAGACTGGCACAAGGAAATTGGATGTTTATAACCCAGCTGGTTCCTGCCCTGGGAAATAAATGTAGTTGTAAGTCAGTGCAGCTACAGGCTACACTTGTTATCCCTTTTCCCTTTTAGTGAAAGCAGTGCAGCTCAGCTGTGCTTGTTTAGGGACTGTTATGATGATGGATTTTTTCAGATGACTCACCCACCTCCTCCTAGCTCTTGAGACAGTTCATTTTTTATTTTCTTAAGATATTAATATATTTGTTGCAGTCAATCAGGAGTGCAGCTAAACAAATAATATGGGGAATCTCAAATGGAAGTTCATATCCAGTGTATCTGTCCATGCACTCTTTGCTCGCTTTTTAATTTTTCTTTCTGATCTGTTAAATCGAGTGAAGAAAGTGTAGGTTTATTTATTTTCTCTCAGTTCCCTGGAAGTCATAAAAGGCAATTTATATTCAAAAATAAGAAAACAAACACTTCCCAGAATTTATGCTGTTAGCAGATCAGCTACCACCTGATAAGAATTTCAGATTGTTTTTCAAATAAGCAGTGGGAAATACTGCTGCAATCACCACTACTGAATAGTAGGAATAATGTCTTTTTAATGTCACAAGAGCATTGATAAGCTTTTCATGTTGATCTCTAAGCAATTTTTTTTTTAGAAAAAAAGTTCTGTTTCTTGTTTTGGGCCTATAGACATTTCCTAATTTTAAAATGGAACTATTTAAATCAGATTGTGTGCCTAACAATACTTTTAACTAAGCACAAAAGGGCCTGAAAGTTGCAGTGGGGAGAGAGAAGGCTGGAGTGGAAGGAGTTCAGTGGAGGCTCTGTTTCACCACTAGACACCTGCACACAGAGCACAGGACACAGTGATTATTGCCAAAAAGGTGGCAACTGCCAATAACTGTGTGTCAAGTTCCTGAATTGCAATGGGTCATGATTAATTTATTTTTTTTCAGTAAAAATAAGCCACTAGAAATAAATCTGTTCTGAAAAAGAAAATAAGCTTTTGCTAGTACACAGTATTCTAACCCTTTTGAGATTTGAGGATTAACAATATTCATCTTCTGAGTTACTCTGACACTGGGGTAAGGATCAGGTGCTTGATTTGCAGACAGATACTCAAGTGCCAAAAGAAACTGAAACTGAATTATTTGTGCCTCTTTAGTTCTCTGGTGGGTGATTCACCAAATTTTTGCAAACCTGGATAAAAAGTAAAAATACAATTGTCTCTCAAAGGCTCTCTGTTGAACATTCATTGGTGATTCTGCTGTATAAAAAGTCACAGTTTTGACAGGAGACCATAAAAAAATGAGATAGAGAATGACCAAGTAAAGAATGATCAAGTAAAGAAGTGGTGGTCCAGTTTGGCAATCAAATTGAGATGAGCAGGAGAACACTGTAATTGAGAAAATAAAGGCTAAAGGAAGGTGAGGAAAGGTGGGGTCTGCTGCTGGGTGGAATAGAGGACCTGGTGACCAGGCACGTGGAAAAGACCCCTGTGCACAAAATCTTCTTGGCTTCAGTCCTTACAGGTCAGACAGGTCTTTGGGAACTCCAGCTCCTGAGGTCATTGCAGAAGTCCAGGGCAAGGTGCATTTGAGCCTGGAAAGTGCTGCAATACCTCTCACTGTGCAAAAGCACAATCAATCTTAACAAATTTCCCCAAGGTCAGCTGGTTCTGCAAGCGGCCATGTAGCACAGCACTTTATCTCTGACGACTTCACAATGCTGGAGGGAGTGACAGTAAATCATTAAGCATTTGTGAATGTTGTTTGATGTTTAGTGAGATGTGAGTGATCATAAACTCGGTGGCAATTAGATGTCTTCACAAACACCTAAAAGTGTATTTGTTATTCAAGTGGATAAATGTGGTGTCTCATTTGAAAATGGTGTGGTCAAGAGCATCCTGGTGGTGGGTGCTGGTGGGTTGCCTTTAGTTCTCAGTCCAAAAGAAGCAGATGAATTCTCATTTGATATTTGGGAGCTAGATCCAAGGATGGGGCTGGCAAGAATAGGGGTCATCCCCCTTCTCTGTGCACAGTGGCAGCACCCAGCACCACTGGAGTTTTCACAGCACAAGTCACCTGTCTGCATTTGGAGCTGGCTGACTCACAGAAGGAAATGGATACGTGCCTGGAACCAAAAGCATCTCTGCAGAAGTGGGGAGATAAAAACTGCAATCAATAATCTGCAAGAACAGTTAGCAAAGTACCAAGAAAGCACCTGAAGCCTGGGCAGAGTTTGGAAGGTTTGGGCATTAGAGAAAGGCTGTTTGGATTGGATGTGGGAGAAGGGTCTAAAGCTGGATGAAGCACTCACTTTTGGATAGAGGCCAGCAGAGGAAAGCCCTTGACTGGGATTTGCATTTGCTGCCTGGAGGGATTGGACATGCCCTTTTTCTAAAGCTGTCAGAGGCTGAGCATCCACAGGTCAGGTGGCTGCAGAGCAGCTGCTGCTCATGAGATCCCAGTGGGAAGCAAAATGCTGGCCAGTCTTTTAGCAAGGCATGTATCCACAAATAACCTAACTCTGTCAGAGCTGGCTCCCTGGTGGCCCAAGCAATGCTCCTGCCCTCCTTTACTGGGCTGCAACCTTTTATTGGTTTTATCTTCCGTGTGGTTTTCTTCTGGCACATTTTTACTGATCTTTAGGTGGCAGCAGGTTTTTAAATCCCTCCTTAAGCATCTGTGTGTGTACAGAGACAGTAATTTCAGCAAGCTGGAGTGCTTCATGACTGAGGGACTTTGGGGGCTCCTGGCTGATGATGGGCATGAAAGACAGCATAGGGAAGGGAGGGGTAACAAGAACACAGCAACACCCAGGCATGTAAAACTGAAAGAATTTAGCAGCCACTGAGCTTAATTACATCTCACAGTTGTTTTCTTTTTAAGGACCCAACCCTTTGGCCATTGAAACTGCAGACTTCAAAATTAAGTCTTAAACACTAATATTTTTATTCTGTAGAGTCAGTGGTAGAACTGGCAAGATCTGCAAGTGACACTGTTTAAACTGGCATTTTCCTTTTTTACTTTGATTGTGATATCATAGTATAACAACACTACCTATTTAGATCCTTAAGTTTGGGCTGTTTTAAGGCTTTGAATAACTGGTGCAGAATTTCATATGTACTCCTAACTAACTCTGCACTGGCATATTATTAAATGTACACTAATTGCAGAAAATATTTACTTCTTTTCTTTCTGTGCACTGGATAGTCTCAGCTCTGAGTTGCTGTCCACCTGGGCTCAGCCTTTCTTGAATTATTGATGGGGAACAAGCAAAGATGGCTTATAAGTTGTCCAGAACTACTCAGCTATCTGCAGTTACTTGCACTGATCTACCAGATTTTCCTCTTGACTGCATGTCTGACAGCTGGAGGATAGATTTATTCAGTGTCATCTGTGCGTCAAGAAATACAGCAAATACAACCAAAACATTGCACTTAGTCATGTTTTCTATTTTTAGCACAAAATCTTAATCTGTTATTAAGTTCTTACAGATCACAGAATTGAATCTCCAAATTAAAAGATTTTTTTTTGATTTTTTTTTCCTTCTAGGAAATTGAAAAATGAGCTCCTGGAAGTAAGAAGGAAAGGTGGAAGCCGCCACTCTGACCAGGACAACAGCAGGGTCTGTGTTCGCTGCCAGAAAAGCCTGGGCTTCATCTTTGACAGGGGAGACCTGTGCCAGAGCTGCCAGCTCCGAGTGTGCAGCTCGTGCCGTGTGCTGGGAGCTGATGGGCAGTGGAAGTGCTCGGTGTGTGCCAAGATTGCGTAAGTTGGGCAGTTTTTATAACCACCTGTGCAGGTTACAGCCCTGACAGGGATCCTGTGCTGGTGCTACCGTTGTACATCCCCTTGGCACAAAAGAACATGAACAGAGATTACACAAGGGGAGATGTTTATCTGGGGCTTTTATTTCCTGCACTCTTTTCCCAATTCCAAGCCAGTTTCAACTAGCTTGTTTCTCAAAGACTTGGAAGAATTTTTCACTTGATTAGTTTGGTAATATGGGACTTTTTAGCTTGACTTAGTAAGATAACCATGAAGGAAAGGAGAAATGTGTTGGGCAACAAAACTCAGTTATGTGTCCTGATGTAAGGACTGGAAGATGTAAGAAAGAGACACCAAAAAAAAAGGAATTGGAAAGTTTTTTTCCTAAGCAGACCTTTAAACTAATGAGCTCAGGGAAGGCTTTCTGTAAATTGTTTCAGGAAGTGAACCCAAATCGCTAGTTCTGACTAGCCAAGACTTTGGCTACCTAGACAGTTAGTAAAAAATTAACACAGCAGGGCAAGGAGTTTAGGGTCTGTGTCTTCTAACTTTAGCTTTAGAAGGTTGCATCAATTTTTAAGTAGATGCTTTAACCTCCTCTGCATCCAGTGGGGCACAGCCAAAGGACGGTGTCTCACCTCTTAAGATAAAACATGTTTAAGTGTTTGATTTGTAATATGATTTTCAATTGGCAGGGGCCTGGCTGAGCTCTTTGTATTTTGCCTCAGGCAGTTCCTGAGATAATGTCAGTGCTGTGCCTTTCACAAGTGATGGGTGCAGGTGAGGTGACAGCATGGAGAAGGGCAAGCACAATGCTACTCTTCAAAAATGAGGAAAAGAACAAGGGATTTGTTTACCCCGCCACACTACCTCTGATTTCTCCAAAAACACTGAAACAAATGGTAACTGTGTCATTTGAAAGCCGAGACAAGGTGACAGGATGATGAGTAAGAGCTGGCTCAAGAACAAATTATGTCAAAACCAATTTAATTTCCACCTTTGATAGGTGATAGAGGAGGATCTGTTGCTGTCTTATAACTTGGCTGAAGTTAACCTTCTGATACTCTCTCTTGTTCCTTTCTAATAGGCTGAAAAATTAGGGTAGCTGTTCCCTGGAATAAAGTCTCCCAGTGTGATTGCAGCCCTGCCTGGAAAATTGTAAAGCTGTGTTCTCAGCATGGTTATGGACATTTCATTGTCAAAAAAACCCAAGAAAACATAGCCCAAAAACCCCAAACAAACAAACAACAAAAAAAAAACCCTAAAAAGTACCACACACAAACCCAAAAAATACTTTCTAAAAAACCCAGTGATATGGAGCAGAATAAATTCTGGCTTATTACTGTTAAATATTTTAGTTAAGGAGCATGATGCAGCAGATGAATTTGCCAGTTACACCTGCAGGAGACATAAAACTGAGAGGTGCTCCAGGCATGCTGAAGCACAGAATTGGGTTTCAAAGTGATACTTAGAATTTAGAGAAGTTGTTTGAAGGTAAAGCAAGTGATGGTTCCCTATGGGCATGTGGAAGTACTACATTTGGGAAAAAATGCAGCTGCAGAAACATAAAATGAGGATAAAAACAGCTTCTGCAGCTGTTCCTTAGGAAAGGATCTGGGTATTGCACTGGATAGAAACTGAACATGAATCAACAGAATTTGCCACTGCAGAAAAACTGAGCATCACACAATGATGTACAAGCCAAATTATGGCCTGTAAAATACATTATTAAGTCCTATTTTATGTGGAGTACCCGCCCATTTCCGTGTATCAAAATTCATACTGGCCACCTGGAGAATGTTCAGCAGAAAATAATGAAACTTAGCACACAGGATGTCCACAGCAATAGAAGGAATCACAGGTGTTCAGCCTAGGCAAGTGAAGACTGAAAATACCTGAGTTTTAAATCTACAGAAAGTAGATTTAATCTACAGATAAAAATCTTACAGGCTGTTCTATGACCCCTCTTTAGGTAAGAAAAGTAATGTGATACAGTGGAATGATGTTATTTAGATGGTATGGACATATTGACATAACTTGGAAGGGTTGCAGAATGTTGTTTTACAACAGGTTGGATAAACCTCTTTTGGGATGATAACATCAATAAAGATGGTCCTGTTCTAGGGATGAGAGATGAGTGAGGCAACTTCTCAAATGTGACCTCTGCTTCTCCTGACTGTGCTGCAATTCTGTGTGCCAAGCAGTGGTTTTAGCAATCACCTTGGCAGTTAATTCTGGATGAAGTTTGCCTTCAGGTTGTTACAAACCACTGTGTAATTTGCTTGTAAAGTGCTAAACTTTGCAAGTGCTAACGTTCTGCCCCACTGAGTGTCTTTATTAAATTGAAAGCTCTCTCCTTTCTTTTTTTGTTCACATGCAGTGTTTCTGCAAGACTTGATGACAGTCAATTATGTGTAAAATGTCTTTTACATTGCTGGGAGTACACAGAGAGATTATCTTCTGTGTGGGCAATGTGGAGATGGAAGTTTGGGAAAAGCATTTCAGTTACATCATTGTGCATAGTTCTCATTTAAATTATTTCAGTTCTGCTTTTCTGAGAGTGAGAAATGCAAGAGGAATCAGGATTTTTAGGCTTTTTAAATTACAGTTGGTGGAGGAACTGATGAAGTTAATAGAGCCTTTGACAAGGTGAAAAGGCGGAAGGCAAAGAAAAGAAAATAATCCAGTGATAAGAAACACTTGTTCTTTACAAGCGGCAAACAAAAGGCAAGAAGAGTGGAAAAAATCTCTTAGTTCTGTAGCGCTGACCTGCATACAGTGTTTGTGTCTGTCATGTTTTACCATGCTTTCTAAAGAGTATTGGAAAACTTTTGTATTTGTCCCTCTCATTTGTTCCTCTTTCAGCAGCCTTGATTATGTTGATGTCTGTACAGACTCTAACTCCTGCTGAGCTGTTCCATTAGCAGCGCCAGGTTAAACTGTTGTGTTGTGTATGTCTGCTGTCATACAGACTGTGAGACCCTTAAAAGTCAGGGAGAAGTGTTTATGGCCTTTGTGAACCCTTAACAGTTTTGGTGCTGTACTAGTTCATGGCTGTGCTCCCCAAATTGTGCTCAGTAGTGTCTAAGTGCTATTTAAAGGTGATGGTTATAGCAGTAGTTTGTACAAGCCCTCTTCCATAGCCATGAATTACACCTGCAGGAATATGTCCAGAAGTTTTTCAGAACTGTTGAAAAACCTAATTAGTACATTTGTGGTCAGAAAAGAAGGTCTGGTACTGGGTGGGGAGTGTTCATTCAAAGAGACATCTACTGCACAAATTACTGCAGAAACACCTTGAATTACACAGATCATCCAAAGTGGTTGCAAAAACAAATCACTAGTTGTGTCAATAAAAAGAAAGTGGGTAATATCAGCCAGTAACTGCCTGCTGCTTCATTTAATACATTTTGACATTTCTTTCCTTATGAATTTTTTGACTCCTGCTCATCTGGTCCTAACGCTGGAGTTTGGGATACTTTCAGTGCAGTGAAAGGGCATTTTGTCAAATGGCCTGGGATCAAATGTTGTCATTGTTTTAAGAATTATGGTGGATTTATGTCTAGCTACAAAAAAAAAAAAAAAAAAAAAAAAAAAAAAAAAGGTGGCAAACAACAAACTGCAGGCATGCTCACTTTGATTGGAAGATCAGTAATTTCAAGATGCTAATTTTATAAGTATGTGGTAAAGCATGATATTTTTATCTGAAAAAATAAAAAGCCCCAAGCACAACATAGTAATATGATGGTGGCTGTGTAGGGGTGAGATCATTCAATAATACAGTCTCTTTGTTCATCTGCCAATCAGAAGATCATCTGGCAACAAGAGAATCTGACTTCCATGAAACAATATTTAGAGAATTTCATCTGCCGTTTCTCCAGAGACAGACTTGCCTTGAAAAACAGCTTATAGTGATGGGGAAGCTCGTTACAATACATTAATTGCATTCTGAAAAGCTTTCAAAAAAAGAGATTTAGTGAATTTGAGGAAAGACATTTGAATGTGAATAGTGAGAGAGGATCATCAGTATTTTTAAGTCTAACAAACAGATTTATATGTAAGTTGTCTCACAGTTTACACTTACTGTCAAAGCATATCTTCCTTGAATGTCCATAAAGAGAAAATGACTCAGTTGGATTTTGCCCCTCATGGCTGTTATTACCAGGTAAAAATAAAGTCTCAGGACAAAGCATTTACAGGTCAAGAAGGATTAAAGCTACATCTTCAGCCAAACTCTTGGTTCTTAGCTAAGGTCAGAGAACAAGACAGTCCTTATCCATGTGATTGTGTTTGACTGTCATGTTTTGCACTATTTAATGAGGTAAATTGAGCCTGTATGTAGTGATGTACTTGAAAGAGGAATCTTCCTGCTCTATTCCATGCATACAAGGAACTGAGGTCATCAGGAGCTTTTAAACAAGAAAAAAAGAGGAAAAAACTTTCCATTAAAGTCTTTTTTTTCCCCCTGCATCTTCTTAAATTATGATCAGTTTTTGTTGTAAATTTGGAAGACAGAATGGTCAGTAGATTGAAGGTAACAAAGTTCTTCCAGCTGTCTTCTGAAAGGCATATTTCACACCTTGATGCTGTCTTTATTTCTTATTGCAAGTGGGTCTTGGTATCTGAGAGCACTGCCTTGATATATCAAATGCCTAGAGAGCCCAGGTTATCACAGTAGAACAAGCAGTAATGGAAAATTTATCTTAATCTCTGAAATGACTATGCTGTCTTAACATGTCATGAGAATTCATTGGTATCTCTTAGTAACCTTTATTCCCATTAGGAGCCTAAAAATAGAGGCATTTCCAATGTTTTAGTATGCAAATGCTTTTCAAATTTCTTATAGTTTTATTTTAGTAACTTCTAGGCAAGTTTGCCTTCTTTTCACAGGGTCAAAAATTCTGTTTAATAGCCGAACAGCATAATAAAACTTACAGTGGGATTAATTTATGTTGTAGAAAATACTCTGAGGAATCGAATGCATACAAACATGAGGGTATGTGAGAGTATATGATAAAGGCTTTGTTATGTTCAAACACAGGCTGAATTTTATCCAGCCTTTGGTTTTGCCTTTGTTCCCACATTTTCTTCCTGAGAAGGAAGTAAAATAACTTGAGGAACAGGGGATGGAAAGGAAGGTAGGCTGAATCTCTTGCTTCTGCTGTGGATGTGAGTTAGGATGATCAAATGGAGATGAAACACTTTTACCAGTGGGGGGCTTTGCCCTAAAGAAATAATTGAAAGTAACAATTGGGAATTTCCATCTGAAATGGGTTTTTTTATTATTAACTGGGACATTTAACCATGAAGTGCTTTTCAAAAATGAGAATGGAAAATCTGAGTTTTTGACAGGGGCAAGCTGTAGGTTATGTTGGTTTTAAACTGAGCAGCATGCCATTAATTTGTTTAGTAGGAGATCACAGAGAACCATAACCTGCTCCCCCTCGCATGTTGATATGAGGAGGTGGATCAGTAATTAACATAGAGGGACTTCAGCAGATACCTAAAGTATTTGGTACTCAACTGCTTAAATGTTAATTTTCCTTGCTGTTCTGAGGATAGGAAAGTGCAATCATGCAAAATCATGCATGTTATTGCAATTATTACAATTTTAACACTGTTTTCCTTATTTTTAAAACTACTGACTTCAGCATCTGTTAAACACTTTGGAAGGCCACTCTAAATCCTGATTTTGGTAGAAACTAAACACATTATTTACATCATGAGCTACATCTGACTGAGAAAGTAAAGAAAATGCATGCACATACCATGATCTGCAGTCAGATCATGGACCTGAGGCCCATTTTACAAACAACAAAGCCAAACCTGCATGCGTTGATTCAATGTGCTGTTGAGTAAAGTCCTTGTTCCTTTTCACCCGAAACAGATCTTCAGAAAGAAAGGGTTCATTTAAATCCTGTATCTGACATAGTGCTTCTTTATTCTATCTCAGTAGGAGAGAGATTCCCCTTGTCATAATTGCATGAGAATAACATTATTATTATAAGACTGTTTAGGTCTTGCTCTTCAATTTTCTGATTCAGAATGTCAAATGCAATTACTAAATTCAAACTTCAAGTCAGAGACTTAGGCAATCATTTGATCTGAAGAAATTTCTATGTATGTGTAGAACAAAAATTCTTTTAATAGGGACCCCTGACATGTATGAGTGATAAAGATAACACGAACACTAGTCTTTGTGTATGCTGAATTGTTCAGCATACAAGAAAAATACATCTAATACAAGAAATTCAATGATGCAAGGCTTGGGGGTTTTCCTTTCAGTGCCTGTTGCTCTTTCCCTTTCACTGTGGATAAACAGAGCTGGCTAGAGAGGTGAAGCACCTGACTCAAGCAAGGCAATTCTCCCTCTCTTTGCCATGTTTTGTGCCTCAGTTGAGGGAGTTGTCTGTGTTTTACCTCAGACCTTGTTCTTCTGGTGAAGTCAGAGCAGAATGGGTGTGAGCCTCTTCAGAGTGTCCCTGTCAAGGAGCTGGCACCTCATGGAAAAGGTGGATCTTAATGACATCAGAACAATGAAGAAGGTGGCCAGTTCAGTTTGCTGTCATTACCTGAATGGGCACATGGTTCAGTTCTGTCAGTGCAGTGACCATCACACTCCTTTGCCTGATCAGCCCTGAAAAAGGGATTTGCACCCTCCTCTTCCCTTGGGGTCCAGTTTGTGTTTGCCAGCAATGTCCCAGAATATTCTTGGCTAAGCAAGAGGGCACAAACTGTGTAATTTGGGGATGTTTGGTAGTGGCAGGTTGCAGATAGCAGAGAGAGATTACTAAGAGAAATAGATTGCTTATTTATCTTTGCCAGAAGATAAAGGGATCAACTGCTGTTGCCCAAATAAAGTAATCTATCCCTTCCCTGCAAAGCTTATGTTTTTAGGAAGATGGGTATTGGGTCAGTAGTTACACAGGGATGGCAAGAGGAAGGGAAAGTCTTTCTGCACAGTTCCTCTTCTTCACTCCTAGCCTGGTGCCAGCCTTTCCCATTTTGTAGACTGCTTTACTACCAGAGAGAGAAGCAGGAGAGGTTGTTCAGATGGAGTGGGGACACAGAGAGGGAGACTGATGATAAGGTCCCATACCACAGTGGAATGGGATCCCTCTTCCAGGGATGGGTACTGGGGCAGACCTGCCTCCACCAGCAGCACCACTGCTGATTCTTCCTTGCACAGTCCTTGACCCACTTCCTTCCCAGTCTCCTTCCACAGCTGCCCCATCCTTCCCTTGTCTGCAGCTCCTTTGGTCTCTCCAGCCCCCATGACTCTCCCTGAGCTCTTGGTTCTGCTAGTGCAGGGTCAAATCTCCACATCAGAACATAAACTACTGGACAGTAAAACAAGCAGACACTCTGGTCTCATCCATCCTTCCACCCAGGCTGAAAGCCCCTGGATTCCTGCAATGCAGGAGGCACCAGAGAGGTTTTCTCTCCCTCATCACTGTTTACATCTGGCCAGAAAATGTAGGGAATGGGTCTCCAGGGGCTCTGAAGCAAACTGCTGCCCCTCCATGAACCACAGCAACCCAGGGGGGTGTCACTACCAGGGCTCTGCGTGAAAATAATTATTGGAAGGTTTGGTTGTAAAAGCCTGGAGCTTTGTGTGCAGCAGCCTCCAATTCTGCTGAAACCCTGGGTGAAGGTCACAGATCCTTTCGGTTGTCAGAGCTTGGAGAAGGGTGAAGATGCTTCTCTGGATAAGGATGTGGGCAGTGTTCTGTCTGACCTTGATCCAGTTAAGTATTTCTGGTAAGATATCAGGGATGGGTGAAAACTCCATCCAAAGGGAAAGCAGCACTTGTGGAGTTTTATGGTGAAACTTTGTAGTAACTGAGGAAGAAAATGAACGAACTATATAGATCATACTGCAATGTGATCTATCACCCACATTGCAATGGAATTTGATGGTTGGTGTAGTGAAAGGTCTGGAAGGTTTATGATATAAAACGTTAAGCATGTCATAAGTCTTGGTATAAAATAATTGCACAGAGAAGTGTGTGCTGTAAGGGAATTGTGAAAATGTGCATTCAGAGAAAAAATATTTTTCACAACAGCCAAGCCAGTTATAGTTTCTAATGAAATTAATCCTTTTCAGTGTTTGGAACCAACAGAAGTAATTTAAAAATTCTTAATTGGAGCATAAAGATTTTATTTAACGTCTTTCATAGTAACTGACTGGTTGTGATGATGAATTATGGAGGGCTTTTTCACTAGAAGTCTGCAACCACAAGATAAGGCAATAATCTATTTCTGTGCTTGTGGACATGTATTTGGGATTTTGATTTTTCTAATATTCTTTATTTTTGGCGAGTCATGAAAGATGCATGATTCATTAACAGGTTAGGACAAACTGATAATATTAGGTCCTTTCACCAGTGTCAGGATGTTATTCTGTAATTTTTAGTAATTTCTCAAGTAAGACTCCATTCAGGCATGACTCAGAAATAATTTAATAGTGAACATATTGATCAGTGCTCTAAATCCTTCAGTTGTAATTTTCATGCCCAAGAGACTGGATGATTTCTTCTCCGGCAGAGATTTGAAAATAAGTTTTCTTATTGAACAGTAAGCAGGAACATGTCTGGAGCTAAATCACTTTTTAATGTTTTGGGGTTATTAGTTTGTTTATTTGCTTTTTATTAGAGTATTCATGCTTAGTAGCTTTTTGCCATCAATTGTGTGTGGTGAGGCAATAGAAATGGTGATGCTGTGCCATAATGAAACTAATTCAGGATAAGGCTAACAACCAGCATAAAAATACACCTAGCAAAAAACCCAACAATGTCAGTACTGGTTTTCTTAACTGTTAGTGTAGGTAAAAGAATTTGAAGCCAGAAAAAGCAGCATTATCCAGAACAGCAGCTCAGACAAATTTTCATTGCTCTCATCTGCTGACACACAGCTAATTTATAGCAGCACTGCCTTGTGAAGAAACTGCCTATGGTGTCAGCATATAAAACTGGAAATGAAAAATATATATGGACGTGCAGCAACCTGTCTGTAACCACGTAGGGTCCATGAACTGCTGACACATCTGACAGGAGCTTTGGTGGGCAACTTTCCCCTCAATCCACTGCTGCTGTTTCAATGTCATTTTGGAGATATTGAAAACTGTAACACTGAGTAGTTCACAAAAGACTAGGATGACAGAACCTTCTGTGTTTTTTACAGAAAGCTTGTAAATGCGGTTGAAACACTTTTTTGCCAAGTAAATTTCCATCTAGTAAGAATTCCTTTCCATTCACAAAGGTGATATTATTCAGCTAAGTGTCCTATTATTCCAAGCTCTACAATCTCTTTATGCTTTATTTTGAACTGTGCACATGTTGAGAACTTGTGAGCATGGCAGTTGACTGATGAACTGCAGTAGCTTTAGTTGGCCAAGTTTGTTAATGTGTCTGGCTTTTTTCATTTTCCTTGTACAGAGAGCTACGGATAGTGACAGGAGAATGGTTTTTTGAAGAGAGAGCAAAGCGTTTCAAACAGTCAAATCTTGGAACTGATGTTGTCAGACAGTCAATCCTTCACAAATTCCCAGGTAGGGACCTCGACAGGGAGATTTGCTTGTGCTTTATATGTTCAAAACCTTGTTTCTTGAGTGTTTGACTTGTATTTTATTCCTGACTGAAGTATAATCAGTATTTAAATCTTAATTTTTTTATTTGTACCTATACAGTGATCTCTGAATAATTAATGTAATTCAGGAAAGGTAATATATGAAAAAGTATCTCTGTGGAGATAGGGAGCTGCTGAAAAACTCACTGTCCAAATAGGTGGACAGTGTTATTCATCTGCAAAGCCCAGCAGCAGAGACTCTGAAAACTTGTTCTCAGTTCCTACCAGGAAGTGTGGCTGTATGGAGAGATCTCAGCCTGATCATTTTTTTGCCTTTGGCTCTAGCAGTGTGTAAAAATCACTCAAATTTTATTTTTCCACTCTGAAGAAGAAAGTTAAATGTGAGCTCCTGTGCTGTCTGCTGGAGCATGGGCTATATCCAAGCTACTTGGGATTCAGATTTTCCTTTCGCCCAGGTATCTCAAACAAGCTGCACCTGCACTTTTATGTACAGTAAAGAGTCTTGTCTGCCTTGGCCAAGCACAGCCCAGTGTGTGTGAGCTGCTCTGGTACCTTGCAGGGTACCACAGGACCACTAGTGTCAAAAACAGGAGTTTTCCCTGAATGCTGATAGTTTGCACTCACTTTTTTATAGATGTAGCATTTATGCCCAGTTTTATCCCTAGCTTGTAAGGAGAGGGACTGGTTTACTGCCACTGGAAAAAATACATGGTGCAAACCTGCTCCTTGGAAAATACAGACCTTGCCAAAATCACTGTGCTTCAGAAGCTGTAAAACTGGCAAGTTCATAAGTTCTCAATATTATGTCAGTGGTCAGATAGCGTATTTAATGATTATCAACTTGATAGATATATTGAAAAGTGTATTTAAGCCATTTTTCCCATTTTTCCTTCTAGCAGAACAAACATGTTAATTATGAAGTCATTCTTTCATTCAACTCAGAAGATACTGTACATTTCAAAATTAAATTTCAAGTCCTTCAGTTATTAAATATTGCCTCTGATAAACTTGGAAGCATAGTTCAAGACAAGAGCTGATAATGAGGAATATCTCAAAATAAAGTTTTATTTTATTGCAAAGATCCCCCAAGGCTTTTTCATTATCTGTTTTTGTAGGTTGTTTGACATATGCTGTGTTTTTTGTGCGGAAGTTCACTTCTTATTTTCTTTCTCCCTCCACTGCAGACACAGTTTCCAATGCAGATGATGAAAGAACATTCAAAGATCAACCCCAAGAGAATGAAGAAAAAAAGCCAGATGTACCAGTCTGCTCCACAAATGGGCACAAATCTGTCTTTAGCAGACCCAGAAAGATTGGGTAAATCCTTGGTTTTGTTGTTGGTGGTTTTTGTTTTGGTTTCTGGGTTGTTGTTGTTTTGGGGGTTTTTTTGAAAACTGATAAATCTAAAAACAGCTGTGTAAGGTTGGATAGATTTTCTTTGAGTTTTTCCAGTCTTCCACATCAGCCTCAAACTTTCCAGGATTAGAAATAGCCTTCATTTAAAGGCATTCTTTCTGTAATTAGATTGCTGTTTCCTAGGAAATGCAGCAGTAATTATCCTTCAGCTATAAAAGTAGCAGGAAAAAATGTCAATTTTACTTTTGGATTTTTCTTGTTTCTACTCAGAAGTAACAGAGTGTCCTTAAAGGCAGGCTTGCCTGAGAAGCAAAGGCAAAAACCAGTATTTGTAGGACCTGGGGTTTTTTAATGTATACTGGTCAGTTTAGCTCACAAGACAAGTTTTCCTTTGAGCTTCCAGCTGTGCAAGTACAACCTAAGAGTGAGTGTGTGTGAGAATGAATAAACAGAGCTGCTGCTGCTGCTCATCTTGCAGGGTTTAACCCCAGTTTGGCCGTGCCCTTTGAGGGGCACTCACTCTCAGGGGACACAGGCAGATGCATTGACCATGTGGTTGCACAGGTGGTGTCTGGACCCAGCTTGAGGCTATTGGGTGCATGGGAAGAAAACCTGGATGGAAGTTCATGACATGGCTGGAAAACTTTGTTTCTCTTGGAAGGAAGAACACATTTTTATCAGAGATCCTAAAGACAGGGCAGGTGGATGGTTTCCACAGCTTTTTTACTTCTGTGAGAGATGAGAATGGAATTGCTTGCTCCAGCAACTGCAGAAATTAACACCAGTGATTTATCTCACTTTAATATAGGGGAAAGAGCATCAGAACACCTCTGGCCTCCCAAATTACAGCGAAGAAAGAACCAGCATAGAGAATCCTCTATAATAGATCTAGATTTTGCTCTGACTCATGCCAAGGGGTAGCTATAGTAAGAGGGGGCAATAAAGTTTACTTCTCTAATCCTCCTTCCATTTGAATCTTTTAAGGAAACAAAATAGTCGTATTTCCTTACAAGGAACAATTTTTAAAATAATTTTTATTTATTTTAGTGGTGCTTTTTCTGTTTGTGGACAGAAATGTTTTCTGCCAATGTGGTGACGTTCCCTATAACAGAAATTTAATGTTAAAGAATTTGGCTTGCTTTTCCTAGTATATTTGGTGGCTCCTTTTAGAAATATTTCATTTTTGTTCCTCTTCCTTGCTTGCTTCTCCCATCCTCACATTTCACATTCATGTATCTCGTGAGTGGATTTGTTTTGCCAAGGCTCTTTTGGGGCCAGCTGCTACTGACAGTGCAATGGGATAACTTACCAGTCTATTGTGGTTTGTGAGGTCATGAGCAATACTATTACTTTGCAAAATTTCATTTTGTTCGTTTCTGTCCCATTAGGCCATGCTTTGCAGGGTAAGGGAGTGATGCTGTGTTTTTAGAAATGACATATTTGGGACATTTGATGCATATAATTGTAGAAATATCTAAAAAGAGAATATATAAAACATAATTTTCTAGAGGAAAATACACACGCTTAGTCAAAAATACTTTGCTAACTATAAACTCCTCCCTCCCAAAAAAAAAAAAAAAGAAAAAAAAAAAGATTGGTTTTCACAAAAGACATTTCTGGTTGTAAGCCCAAACAGAAGGAATGTTATAGAGTTTTGATGTCTTAAAATGCAGTCTGTAGTAAATACAGTGTTTTTCCCCCCAGGAACCAGTTTCATAACCAGATTTGGTGTTCTGTTGACCTTCATATCCAGAGTTGTCCATAGGTTGGACAGATGAAATTAATGGACTGTGCACGTCACAACTTTGAAAATCTTTCGTTCCCTGTTTTCAACAGGAGGGTTATCAGGGCAGTTACCAAAGGAGAAATTACATATGGAAAAGATGAAGGTGAAAGGAACAGAGGCTCAGAGGCTGAAAGTCTGCGTGGTGGCAAATCAGCTCCATGCTCTGAGAGGTGAGAGGAGTCTGGGACAGCTCCTGGGGGAGTGTGCCAGTGCCCTGGGCTGCTCTGTCTCTTTGGATGCTCAGCACTAATGCTGCCTGAGAAACAGAGCTTAAAAACACCAAAAAACACCCAACAAGCCAAAAAATTATCACCACTCATCTTATTATACTTTACTTGTGTTCAGCTGGTGACCAATGGTATGTTGGTTTTGTTTTCTGGCTTTTATTTGATGAGTTGTGTTCATGTTACAGAACTGAAGCTCTTTGTTTTTCTTTGCTAATGAAATGTTAATTGATTATAATTTACATTTTCTTCTTCAAAGGCTGTTTGACCTTCTCTTTTCATGATTATTGTCCCAGTTATTTTATCTGGGCTTAAGAAATCTGCGCTAGTGCCTCTGATGGCATTATAAAATTCCAAAAGCAACATTCCTGTCACGTCCTGCCTTCAAAACGAAGCCAAAAAGCAGCTCACTTTTCCCTTGTTCACTGGGATTTCATGCACTGATACAGACCCTCATCCTTTGCTCAGGTGCCCACACCTAGAAATGTTACAATTTGGATTGAAAAAATAGTAACAATTTGCTTTAAGTTCTAATAGAAATTTCCTGTCTTCAAACTAGTGTTTCTGGGAGACTCCAAAGAGATATGCAGGAACAAAGGATAACAGGTAAAAGGAGCACCATGGAGTTTAGTATGCACATAGAGAAACCTATTTGTTCAAGCAAGAACTTGCTTTTCTTTGTTACCTACATTTCAAATCCCAGTTTCTAGATGTTCAGCAATATGCTTAAAGCTGATGGTGCCAATCTTCCTGACACTTGATAATTTGATTCTTTTTCCCCACGGGTGCTGCAGCACCTATTAGTCAATCCAGCTTTCAAACTAGTTGTTTTCTTTAATCCATCCAGTTCACTTTTTTTTTTTTCACTAAGCTTATTAGGCCTTCCCTATCTCACCAGACTCATACCTGACTTCTATGAGACCAGAAGCAGAAGTTTTACTGGTTTTCTGCATTTTCATTGAATAGAAATGACTGAAGGATCTGAGACACAAAACCTCAGGAATCTGGTGTCTGTGCTGCTTAATACTGAGGTTATGCAATATTAGTAGCTTTCTCTGAGAGTTTACCAGGATAAGGACAAAGGGATGCTCGTGAGAGGTCTGTGCAACTCTTTTGGTGTGCCAAACTACAAGGAAGCTATCATGCAGTTTACCATAAATGAAACAAAATAACTTTGTTTGGGTGGTAGAATTCAGGAACTGATAAACTCTCTGTACAGAATTAGGAGTGAAGTAGTCTATAAAGATAGCTTTTATGTTTGATTGCCTTGCTCCACTTTCACATAAATCATAATTTTCTAGCTGTTTCCCAGAGACAGAGTGCAAGAGTTGTTAAATTAGGGGTATTGAGTCATTATGACGACTTCTTCTCTACTTGTCATCTCATTCTCACACCATGAAATTGGTGTCCTGTGCCAAAGTCCACAGTAACATTGTCAAAATTGGTAGCATTTCACCTACCAGCAGGGAAACCACGTGAGAATTCGTATTATTTTTAAACCTTTCTGTTTAAGAGAAAGTGTATTGAGATGGGAACAGGGGAACCCAGGCCATGAATTCACCTCTCCTACTGGTTTATTTCTACTCCAGTAAAAATGTTTACCGCTGAACGCTGTACATGTTTTTGCTGCTGAATAAACTGGGAGGCTGCATCAGGTCAGGATACTTCTAGGAGAAATAGTGTAGGAATTTCAGGCTCATTTACACAGGTGCTCCACCCCACTGCACTCAGGTCTTGTCTACCACAAGGAGAAGCCTGGCACAGTCACAACACCATTTTTCTGTTGTCTACTTAACAGGTGTAAAATGTGTCAAATCTCTCTCTAATAGCAGACTGAAATAAGAACTAGGGACACATTTTAAAATAATTTTGTTGTTTAAAAAGTGCAACAGATTACCCTTTCTAACCCTCAGTGTTCACATGGGTTTACCAGTATTTTCTAACAGAAAATGTTCCATGGAAAAATTTTCACCTGTTTTGATGTTAGACAGCAAGCGGGGTCTGCTAGTCACAGATTATTTTTTGGTCACTTTTATTAGCATGAAACCTCCAAGAAGACCTGTCCAACCTTCCTAAATTTCTACACTGGTTGAAAGAACCAACCGGTTTGGGTCTAGAGTCATAACTGCAACATAAACAGGACAGTGAACAAGTTGGTTCTTTTCTGGAGACAGATGGATAGATAGATGGGGACAGATACACAAGGAGTTTAGCTTCTGAAGATAGTGCTGGCATTAAATTGGCTGTAGAAGTGTGCAGAAGTGTCATGTTACTGTAGTTTCCCTTTACACCAACGGAACAGCCTGGCAGGAATGGTTTCATGAGTGGTCCCTCCTGCTGGATGCGAACGCAGTGCGGATTGAAAAGGGACAAACACGGCTTCTGCAGCCTGGACACGAGCTGCCCATGGAGCCATCTGCACCTCTGCTAGGAGCACTGACAACCCTCGTATGACTTGTATGTGCAAAGCAATCGTAATTCACCTTTGCCCGTGTTTTCTTCTTTCCAGGTGATCCCCCGGCCCATCAGGGCTCTGTTATTCTCACAAATTTAGCGCAGCACTTTTCTTGCAGCGGTTTGCTAAATGAGCTGCCTTGGTTTGCTCAGAGCAATAACCCTTCCCTCCTCCTGTCTCCACTGCAGAGGCAGCACGCTTTCCCTGGGCAGCAGCGGTGCAGGGGCTGCTGCAGGACATGCAAGGGGCAGAGGCAGTGCTCCCAAGGCTTCCCTGCCACGCTCTCCGGCGCTCAGCACACGCAGCATGACCGCGGGCTGCAGCGGGGTAAGGGCTGCTGCAAGGACTGCTGGCATCAAACACAGCCACTGGGCTGGTGTCTGCCCTGGGTGATGGCTTTGTGCCACAGCAAGGACAACCTGAAAGAGAAAATCTGGTTTCTCCCTCCGTTCTGCTGGGGCCTGCGGAGATCTCTGCTGGAGCACAGCTTGTCACGCTCTTATCAGTGATGGGGGTTTTGGTTTGGCAGGCGTTCCTCTTCTGTCTAAAAATTGCTGTGGACATCCAGCATTAGATAATGAGTTACAGATCCTGGACTGGGAGGCACAAGGGATGGGAATAAGCATTTTTTGGCACTTTAGAGCCTTGAGTAAGTGCTGTGAAGTAAGGACATGACTTTCAAGCATGCACAGTCCAGCTTTCTCCCACTGATTCCTAAGGGGAACTTTGCAAGTCCAGCACTTGCAGACAATCAGGCCAAACTGATTTTAGTTTTTTCTGGATTTGGACACTGGGCTCTGCATAAATTATTCCATAGCACAAAATGTGTGATAAACACATTAACAGAACAATTCCTCTCACATGCTGTTAGTCATCCTGGGAGGTATTTACCATTGACGTTTGGAAAAAAAGTAGATGAGTGTTCAGATCAGAGCTCTATAGAGTGCATTAATTTTCTTTCTAACTTCCAGATATTTGGTCTAATACACTGTCTTTCCTAATAAAAAAAAATAAGTTAGTGTATATGAAGAGCAGTTTTGGGAGCTGTAAATAAATGAATAGTTTTTTTATTATTTATATTCTTCTTGGCACATAGACTGACTTGTTTTCAAATGCATTAGATTTTTTTGAAAAATCCATTTAATTTAGATGGATTAATGTTATTAGCTTTTCTTTTACAGGCAGGTAAGAGGTCATAATGATATCAAGGATATTGGCTTTATTTAAGGGGTTGTACTGGCATAATTTAATTAGTTTAAGTGCATTTGGCTTTGCCCTGGCTGAAATCATTATGCTAGTACAAAAAACATATGTTTTTTTCTTTTCTTTTCTTTCTTTTTTTTTTCTGATTTCTGAGCTGAGTGAGCTTCTAATAGATTTGTGTTTCTTTTCCCTGATACTTTACTCTGATTCTTCAGCTGCGAACTCAGAATGCAGGCAAGAGTTGCATCTTTGTGTAAATTTTATGCATCATCAATGCTAAGTAAAGCAGATTAGGCTGGAATCTAAATATATTCAGTAATAACTGGATGTTAAAGGAGCTTTGGAGTTCTGGAATCTAATAGAAATTATGTTTTTATAAACTAATAGTGAATAAACTTGGGTTTTGTATTTATGGCATGTGCATTTTTCCTCTTGGGCAGGACACTGGCTTGGAAAACGGCATGATTATCCCAGCAAGTGAAAGTGTACCTGAAGATTTAGTAAAGAAGCATTGCAGGAAACCATCTGGAACACCTTCCATTGCAGTTTCTAGGGTATCTTTGTCATCAGGCAAGTATTTTCTTCTTTCTGACAGCCTTTATAATCAGAGGGTTATGCCCATTCTTGTGAATCTGCTCCTTTCATTCTTAAAACATGTTGAAATGTAAGTTTCATAAATTTGTTCATTCTGAAAACACGTCCCTTTTAGTGATCAAGTTCATACCCGATCACAAGTTTTACATTAAGGAATGGGAATTTTTAGCCCAGAACATTGGTACAAAGTTACTGTTAGGTAAATCACATGCTCTTAGAGCTGTTACAAGATTTAATTCACAACTGCATGTTGTTCAGTCATTCTCTGTGTGCTCCCCTGTATGAAATACTATCTGTACATAATATCACTCTGCTGCTGCCATTACATTTCACACCCACCTTGCCCAGAAGCAAATTTGGGAAATAATGAGTGGTCAGAGAACAAGTCCCTCACAGACTTCTTGCTTGTTCATTTTTATATGTGATGCTCTGAACCAGTCAATCCATCTGCAGTTTACCTCATTTCATTGGAGACTGGAAGGTAGAAAGGGTTTACACAGCAAGGTGCTGTCAGAGCCACTTGGCAGTAATGGATGGAGATCCTCTTTTCCTCTCTGAAATAGGAGGCAGGAGCATCCTGCACTCTTCTGCTTCCCCCAGGCACTCAGCTGGGTTCCTGCAGGGCTGATGGGTTTACAGGCTTCTCTCTGAAACACAGCAGGACTCACTTTATTGCAGCTGGATTTAGCCCAAAGCAGAAACCCAGAGGTGTATCCCACAGATCTGATCCAAGGAGGGAATGTTCCTTAACTCAGACAATTCAGCTTGAACAGAGTTGCCTTGAGAATGTTGCTCAGTGCAGCTCCAGGAAGAGGTGTTAGCTATGGCTACTTACCTGGGAAGTAAAAATTCTCCTGTTCCTGCTACCTTACAAAAGAAAAGTTTTCTGGTAGATAAGAACTGACCTCGTGTTACCAAAGCAGGTGGATGCTATTCTGAACTGTAGGTAACTTGGGAACAGGCCTCAGACTGTGCATTTGTCTCTGGCAAAACTCAAAGGACACTGAGGTCAGGAGAGTGACCTTTCCTGTCACATCAGCTGTTGAGCTGGTAGAAGATGAACAGTTAAAAACCTTTCAGATTCCTACCTGCAGGATCTAAAAGTACTCTCGTCCCCCTCTTTTCTTTCTAAATACATTGAAACTGTCTCACAAAAGATTTATATGGGGAGGACTAAGAGTCCTTGGAGAAAGATTTTCTGTGTCTTATACGGAGTTGATGAGAGAAACTTCTGGAGCTCTTGAGACTATTTGTTTCCTCCAAATGTCTGCACAAGGAACACTGTTAATGACACAAGTACTTTTTACATCCATCTGTATCCCCAGTTGCTTGATTCTGATGCAGATACTGGGGAGATTGTGGTGGTAGGTGTGACAGTCACTGTGGACAGTGAGTTTTGCAGCACTCCAGGCTACCAGAAAACATCAAAATCTTTATGATCTATGGTATCATCCACAGAAGACAATCACAGTAGATAAATAATTAGTACAGGGGAAAAATTATTGCCCAGAAGGCTGAGCAGCACCAGAAAGCATATTTCTCCACTTATCATAGTGATGTTCAGTTGCCATAGTTTTTGGCAGAGAATTAAAATATTGTTTTAATTTTTTTTTGTTAAAAAACCACTGGGGTTGGGATAATACTTGTATGGGAGATGAAATGGAATATTTCTATACAAACTATAGCAAACATTTAAATTGTTTTTGTTTCCCAGACCGTAGCCAATCTGAGATAGATTTGAGTGAATCTTTCTCTGAAGGAAATGAGGATACCCTGAGCATAAGAAGCAAATCTGTACCAAGTGCCTTAGATCAGGAATGGGTGAGTATAAATATGTAAATGTTCATCTGGTGGAAATTCTCTTTGTTTGGACCAATGAAATCAGCACTGTATGTGTATCTATTTAAAATATGGGTAAGGCAGGACATTCTTTCAGGGATGTTTAATGAGTTTTTTAATAGTGTCATCTTCTGAGTATGTTTGCTATAGAATGATTTCATGAATGAATAATCATGGTTTCAGTTTGTTGTTAATTTGCTGGGTGTTTGAGTTCACAAATAAAAGAAACCTAGCCTGAAAATAAATTCCAGGCACTAAATTACACATGCTCCAAAATTATATTAATTTGTATTTTCATAAGTTTTCATTTTGATGCTGAGAAAGTTCATAGTTTAAAGGCTTAAATCTTTGTCTGGCCTGGTTTTCCACTTATCTGTATTTTCAGCAGGAAGACCCAGCTTTCTGTTCTGGCAATGTTGCTTGCTTATCTTTCTGTTGACGCTTCCATTCATCTCCATGCCTTTTTTTGTGCATTCTATGGATGCTTCTCCTGAAGTGGTTCACAACTTCCATCTCCTCTTATGCACATATCCAAGATAGCCAGTTTGCAGTTGTTCATCAATGCTATAAAAGAATATCCAAACTTATTAAATATGCATGAGGGGAAAAAAAAGTTATTTAAATCATTCTTTCTCTAATCACAGTTTATTCTAAAGTTTCCAAATGTGCACCTGTATTTTATGCATTTTTCCTGTCATCCTAGTCTCTCCCTTCCATCTGCTCTTTCCAGAAGGGCATTGGCCATGGAAGATGTCTCCCTTTCCTGCAGTGTTGAAATTTGAGTCTTGGTGGAAAAACCATGTGTTGGGATTTCCATCTTCTCTTGGATTAGTAGCAGTCAGAGAATGTGCCTGCAGCATTGCTTTGGGTTAATCTTTGAGGAATTAGCAAAAGATCTTCCAGTGTGTCAGGTGTTGGTGGAAGAACAACTTCAAAAATAAGTGGTTTATTTTTAAATTGTAACAAAGAAAAATGATGTGTTCTTTATTAAGAAACTGGAAAATAATGCAGAAGAAAAGCACAAAATAAAAAAATGCAGACTCTATATTTCTTTATATCTGTCCTCTGTTGTAATTGACAGTTAACAACTTAGATATTTCTCTGAGGCAGCTGCCAGAGGTGACAAATCCAGAGGGGTTTTCTGTTCTTTGATTTTTGTCTTCTGAATCAGAGATTTTGTTTCACATTTCTTTCTTGCTGACTCTGAATGACATTTTAGATTGCATACCTGCAACTCTGTAGCTTCTTTGCTAGCACAGGAGACTTCTCTTGTGGTATAACCTTGATTTAGCTGCTCTGGAGTCTGGTGCTAATTCCCCTTTAAAATGCCTTCATAACAGGAGTCACAGATCTCTGATTTTACCCCTATCTTCACTTTCTCTGCCTTATGAAATGAATTCATTGCATTCATCAGCTTTTGTGCTACCATATTCATTTAGGGTAGCTTGTCTCACAGGAATCCTTCAGAGTCTTGTCCCATATTCATTAAGGATACAGTGGTTTGAGATAAAAGCTGTACTCCTGCTGGACTTCCTTATATTTTGTGCTTGCATGTAAGAGACAAAAAGAAAGGTAGCTGATGATGGCAACAACAGCTCCTGTAGCCTGAGAAAAGCTGGAGTTATACTTCCTTTTCTTCTATCTGAAGTACTCAGTCTCTTGTTCCTGGGTGATGGGAGTGGTGTAGGAGGTGCCACATGTCAGTAGGATATGCAGATTGCTGGAATTTATCAGCTGAAAGGATGGGAGAAGGCTCTTAGCTACTTTGCTCCCACCTTTATCAGGGAAACCCATTACCCACAGAGAGAAATCAGCTGGAAAATTGAGTGGATATTTTCCTTCTCTAGCTTAGTATTGCTTTTGAAAATGAAAAGGGACAAGCCCCAAAACCCACATGGTGAGGTCCAGATTCACCAAGGAGCATGGGAAACCAGCCAGACCAATTGTTGTGTTCAAGTGTGAGCACCTTTTCTAGAGAGATGTGTGCTGAATTCCTGACCAAGTATTGTTCATTGCATGCTCAGCTGCTTTCTTAGGAGTAATTGGTTGATGTGCCTTTTATAGCCCCCACTGGAGACCATGAGATTAATACCCTACTAGCTCTAACTTTAATAAGCTAATAACACCAACCAATTACATAGTTGCAATTCTGTAATACCTCCTGAGAAATATAATTGTTGTGGTGCAAAATAAATTGAGAGCTTAAGTTAAATATTAACTTTTTTTTTTAAGTTTTAGATTTCTGCTTGCAGACAAAAATTGGTACTCAGCAGTTAGGACTCTGTGAAGCAATGTTAGTATTTGAGTGTCTGAAACACCCCAATCTGATGATGTTGCCTTACTTTTTTTCCCCTTTGTTTAGTTGTTTTGCAGTTAAAATGTAGCATTGTTTATTTTCAAATTCACTGGTATGCATGCAACAGTATGGTTGGAAAAAACAGGAGAGAGTTTTTAATGTCTAGAATTGCTTCTTCTAGTTCCATGGGCAAATAAGAAAATCGTATTCCTGTTCCAATTTTAAAACTAGACATCACCTGACATGTGATCTCAATGATAGGAGTAGAAATTACAGGTGGAGTGGTGGGGTTTTCTTTGTTTTATTTCAGGTTTTTTGGAGTTTTACTTTTGAGTCATTCAGCTGTCTGTCTCCCTGAAATAGTTTGGTCTGTTGTGCCTAGGTCTCCAAGGATTTTTCCTTTCATTTAGTATGAGGTATCTATTACTTCAGCTTTCCTTTTTTTGTTTGTTTGTTTGTTTGTTTGTTCTTCTGTGGGGTGGTAACAGCACCTTCAACAGATTAGAAAAACAAGAGACCAGCAGAGCAAGATCATGATAAGAACATGAAAGTAAGGGTTTTCTTCAGCATGTAAATTTTGGTGATAGCTTGTTCTGATTTCCCCCTGCTCAATATTACATATGCAGTAACAATTGGAAAGCAGTAATAGAAAATCACTTTTAGGTGGTTTCACATCAGTTCAGTCACTGGAGCAAAGGAGGAGATATGTAACAGCCAGTTTTATGTGAAGTATGGCAAATATGCTTCAATTTTTTTTATGTTAACTGTGAATTCAACTCTCCAGCAGCACTTCTCCCTGCCCTCCTTTTGCTGATTAGCACAGAAGTCTTTGAGACTCCTGAATTTGAATACAGTATTTCTCTGTTTGGTTTCAAAGAGTGAGAAAAACTAAGAACAGAGAATGAGGTAGGTCAAAAGGTGAGGTTTTTATAGCTACAAAGCAGACACATGGAAATTGAAAATCTGACTCCCATTAAAATTAAAAACAAAGTCTTTCAAAATATACTTATCATGAGGCTGAGGGAAACACTGAGATTTCCAAGCTATGCCTAATAGGATTATAATTGTATTCTGGCATTTTTCCTGTTATTTTAAGTAAAAGTTAAGAATCCCATTAGGACTATTAATCATGTCTAAGCATTTGGTTTGGATTTTACTTCACTGCTGTGTTTAAATAGTGAGTTTCTTTCTGTATAGAGGTTAAAGATGCTAAACTTCAGTCTTGCTTATTAAAACTCAAGCATCTATATGAAGCGGTGAAATTACTGATTTCCCACCTTTTTATTATTAATACAATGCAGAAATTTAATGATTTTTTAAAATGGTTACCTTGATAGTATAGGTATTTAAAGAGACTATGAAGTATATGTGTGAAGATTCCTGAAAGCACAGCTGTCTCTTCTCCTTTCACTCTGTGTCTTTGCATAGATGTGGAAAATGTTAATCAAAATTCCTCTACAGAACAGAATTTGAGTGCATCCAGCACCATCTTCCTAAACTGGAAAACTTGTGAAATGAAATTAAGTGACAAGGGCTGACCAAATAACGTGCAGAACATGACAACTAAAATACCTGTTTGTCATTTAGGGCTATCTGGATGAAACAGAAGAAGATATTGATGACATAGTGGCCTCTTGTTATCCAAGAAAACATGAACATATGACAAGTGGATTAACAGTAAGCTCTTGAGCAGAAAACATCCATTGTCCATCCACAAAAGGCCATATTTCCTCCAGAAAGGGATTTATTTCATATCACTTATCATATTCATCTTTCATTCTACACTTGAGAAACATCTTTCAACATTCACATAGACTTTGTATTATATTATTAATGCTGTTCAAAGCTAAAATGCTGTTCTCTGCAGGGCATGGAAAGAGAAAACTATTTTGCATAC
The DNA here is from genome assembly GCF_963662255.1 of Cinclus cinclus. NCBI lineage: Eukaryota > Metazoa > Chordata > Aves > Passeriformes > Cinclidae > Cinclus > Cinclus cinclus. The sequence goes on from NC_085047.1 coordinate 109,300,380, forward strand.
TCATTAGCAGATTTCCTCATATGCTTGGGTTATTATCAAGCTTACATGTGGAGAAGGCAAAACAGAGGTGTTTACAGTGTGTGACTGCTCAGCTTTGCAGAGGAGCACTTGATTTTAATTAAATTGAAACAAAGAGAACAAGGCTGTGGGGGGAGTTTCCTTCTCAAACTGCTATCTGATTTTTTAGGTTCTTGGGACACAAACATTTGTCTGTGTGTTTGAATACATCCCACTTCAATGGAAACATTGTCCACCCCCCAACTCAACTTCTCTCATTCTTCATGGTGTGATTGCTATGCCACCCACACCTGGAAAGTATTTCCCCTTACTGCAAGAGAGAGGTGCTTGGGGATTAGGTTGGTGACAATAAAGGGATAGATGCACCTGATGGTAGCAACAAAATTGGTCTAAGAAGCCTTTTGCTGTTCATTATGTGGCCTGTGTTTCCCTGGGAAAGAAAATAGATAATAAAAGCAGCCCTTAACATCTCTTGTTTATTATTATCTGCTGTGTACCTTATTTTTGGGATCTGTGAGCAACTGATGTCTTCAGAGAGTCCTCTCTGGCCACTCTCCTTAATGGCTTGTGTCTAAGAATAGCTCTGGACTGCACAAAGCAGAACAAACTCTATGTAGAGTGTGTGAGTGCTGAAGAGGATGAAGAAAGATGAGTCTGAATACTAGAAGGGGGGAGAAAATAAGGTGTATGGCAATAACTAAAGGACCACTTTTCCTGGGTTGCACCCCCATTAGTCTCTGTGCACTTAAGTAAGGCCAGGGGAATCCCCAATGAAGCTCTTGATCCCAAAAAATGGAGTTGGCTGAATCCAAGCTTGGCTTATGCAGGGAGGAGAAAGGGCTGAGAATATTAACATCACAGAGCATTTTGATGTCTTAGGTCTGGCCGTGTCAGAGCATTTTTCCCTCTGATTTTTGTAGTTCACAGACACAGCAGAGAGTGCAGCTCTTCACCCCACGTCAGGCTTGAGCACCTGTAGCCTGTGGACACTGGGCTAATTGCACCCACTTAGCTGAGGCTGGCAAGGACTCACAGCCTCTAATGCTTGCTGGTCCCAGGGATTTCATAGACAGGGTAATTTTCATTTCCTCTGAATATTGATAAGAGGGTTGCAGGGGCTTAAGTGCTCTCTCCGTTAGGCCACTAATTAAGGAACTGCATTTAGAGATCCTTCCCTCTGTGCTTCAGGCAGCATTCTGTGCATGTGTTGGGTTTTGTCCTTTGCTGTAGATTTCCCTCTGACCTTTCTTTTGAGCAAAGTGCAGCTTTTCCAGTGCTGTAGGCTTGAAATAATCTCACATCTCAATGCTCCCATTTCTCCTTATTCACCATGACATGATTTTTAATGTCACTGCATGCAATGTTATAGCAAAATTGTCAATGGGCTTCTCCCTGCAAGAGCAGGGCAATTTTACAGGTTCATTTCTTTATTCCCCTTAAGTGTGTTGCTAACATCTTCCCATCCTTTATTTTTACCTTCACTTTGATTGTTTTTAAGCCTTTGAGCCTTCTTGCACAGTATGTTCATTTATCCTGTGCTGTCAAATGACTGTTAACTATTAAGGCACACTGAAATAATGTTGTTGATGAACTCTTCTCTCTTTTCTCTCTTCTCTCTTCTCTCATCTCTCTTTTCTCGTCTCTCTTCTCTCTTCTCTCTTTTCTCTCTTCTCTCTTCTCCCTTGAATTTAAAATAAGTATGGCTAGTCTATTAATATTTGATGAAAAGAAAGAAATATCACAAAGGATAAAAGACACTTGTAATCTACCTGCAACATAAATGAGCAAAAATGGAAGTGGAAAGTGATATTGAAGAGAAATTGTATCTCAGTCTTTTATTTTGTGTTTTCCCAATGCTACTGCCTGAACTGTGAGTTTAGGTTTCTCTTCATCCTTCATCCTCCACATATTGATGTGTGTTGTCCAGACCCACTACATCAGTGAGACTAAAACTTTTCAGTTCTTTACTGCAGAGCTAAGATATGATGCAAAACAAATATAATCCTTTGTGAGGTATCAGAATGAGACTCTGCATCCTTCGTATGTTGTTTGCTACTTACTAAACAGGAATATGAGTATTTGTCTTTAGGATTTTACATTTAGTGTGTGCAATGTCCAGTATATATGCTACAGAACAGATTCTGGGGGTGGGGTTAGGGTTAGTGGATTATATAAAAAAAGTGGATTATATCAAATTCTACTCAATTTATATGATTTTCTTTGTGGTTTGCAAGCAGTTCAGAAATTGTGTTTGCATAAATTCAAGAGTCAGGGGCCATCTATTGGTTTTGGACCTTCTCACACGTTCTTTTTCCCCCCAGGCATTTATCCCATGCTGCCTGCTTACCATAAAGCTTGAGGAAAAAAGTATTTAGATTAGAAGCAGAGAAGTGTTTGGAGTAGAAAACAACTTATCCACCTCCTTGTATTGGTATAGCCTTGGGTTTTTTTTCTGAAGTGGGCATACGAATCATTGCATGGATAATTTAGGCATTTTTTAGCACACACTGGACTGGTTAAGTTCCCTATTAGTTCCTACGTTCCTAAGTGTTAAAGGATATTTTCATGTATTTTAGAGGTGGAAATATATAAATGGTAAAGGCTGGAATTTAGCTCAAAGCATGTTAGAAATTGGGGGAAACATGTCACATTAGTTGGTATGTGTTGATAATTCTCCAGTAATTTTAACCAGTACAGTTAATGGAATTTCAGACAACTATAAAAAGGATTAAAAGGACAAGAGTTTCTCTTTCTTTCCTTTTTTATTTTTTTTCTTAATTAAGTATAAAGCCAGCCACCAGAAATACATCAAAAGCACCTTTTTTTGCTGTTTATTTTTCCTACATGGGTTATAAAATTTAATTTATGGGTAATAATCGCTTATATAAAATTTCTTCCTGTCTGCTTTTGTTTACCACATTGACACAGAACTGTTTATCCCTTGAGCCTTCTGTGCTCCAGGGCCCTTGGGCAGGGAGCTTGGAGAGTTGGATTTTGTCACAAACCAATTCTTTCTGTGTGGCTTTCCCTGGACTGTGCCCTTCCCTGCAGCTGGCAAGGAAGGACATGGGTCAAGACACACTTGGTGAGATCCTGCTCTAGCAAGCAGACGAAGGAAAACATGCCCTCCAATAATGAATTGATGTATTTTTTTTTCCCCCAGAAAGTGACATGTTTCAACATTTTAGTGCAATTGTCATCTATTCTTAGGAACTCCACAGAGAAACTGCTCTTTCTTACAAAGTCACTGATGCTGCAAATAGAGCAATGTTTAGCTTCTGACTGGCTTCAGGGAGGACTGACATGCACATGGTCTTCTAAATGAGAACAAATCCAAAATGTAATTCAATATGAATCCAAACCTGCTGAGCTACTGTTCTGAAATGTAACTTTTAAATTTTGATACAAAGGTTACCTCATTTCTATGTAATTACTTTGAACCATGCATCATTCATTACTTGAAGTGTATGGAAAACACAGCATTTCTCTAATTTGGTGATACCTTTTTCTTTCTTTCTCACTCTGGCTTTGCAATACAAACTTCCTTTACCTTTCTATATAAATAAAGATTTCTCACCGCACTTATTCTTTCTTATTATAGCAGTCTAATGCTCTTTTCTCTCTATCTTTTGCACTGCCTTCCTTAAAGAACTCCCCAGAAGGCTCTGACAGAAAATGGACATATTTAAATGTTCCTGAAGCAGATGGTGATACTGTGAGTTTTCCTGAATCCTCTTCTCTAGCTTACTTTTAAGGTGTCTCTCTCCTTTCTCCCTTTTTGCTGAAGACTGTACCTGTGTGTTTTGCAAGGTTCCTATGTGTCAGAATTTAGGTGGTTATATATTCTGGTTTTGGAGCAATCTTGTTCAATGACTCAAAAGAAAATGCATGCCAGATTTCTCAAATGCTTTTGGTTCTGGCAGTGTGTGTATTTCTCCAGTTTTCTTTAATATATATTCAGTTCTTTCCTAACTGTAAACTTGTGGAAGAGGGAATCCTTATAGCAGTACTCTGCATTTTATGAGTGTGAAGGAAGAAGGACTGAGGGATGATATATTATGCTGTAGAGGAAGAAACTGTGGTATTATTGATAAAACTTTTTGATTTCACAGTATTTGCAGCAATGGGGTGGGGTTGAATTTTGCTCCTTCTTTTAGAATTGTTAATGAGAGACAGGTGCCACTTTGAATAAATATGGTTTCATACTATATCCATTATGGATATCCTTGTAAGTTTTCCTAAGGGCTCTATCAGCAGTTGTCTTACGAGACTCAGTAAAAATGAGGTGGCCAGCTGAGCCAGAGAAGTGATTTTTTTTTCCCCTCTGCTTGGAACTTACATGAGTTTAAAATTTATGTAGCTTGTCTGCTCTTCAATTCATACATTAATTAAAAGGTGGTAATTTAGATTTAGTCATGTTTATAAATAGGTTTGAATTGTGCATGGAAAAACATCTGTCTAGACATTTAAACTACTATTAACTACAGTTCTTATTACCTTTATATCAAATCATGGCAATTCTATTCTAGGTATACCTGTTTCCATAGTAAGTCCTAAAAAGTCTGACAATATTGCAAGGCTGTAGCTTTATGAAGAAGAAAAAAAAAAAAAAAAAAGCAGATTTTGAAGAAGAGGAACGTGTTCCAGCCTCTGAGCCCTTTTCCTGTTCCCCTCCAGACGAGCATTAACAGCATGATGAGTGTGTATAGTGAAACTGGTGACTATGGCAACGTGAAGGTCAGCGGTGAAATCCTCCTCAATATCAACTACATCTACAAAACAGGTGCCCTCAACATCCTGGTGAAGAGCTGCAGGAACCTGGCCATTGCAGATGAGAGGAAGCAAAGGACTGACCCGTAAGAACAGAGAAAAATTTCCTCGAGCTCTGTTAGGGGTGGCCCCCACCACATCCCATCCTGACTGTAACCAGGGGTTGGGATTCAAGCCTGGGCATTCACAGGACCCAGTTGCTAAAGCAGAATTCTGGTGATGGCTGAGTTTGGGTTCCCTGTGGGAAGGGCATTTCCTGTGTGCTTCTTAAGGCAACATATGCATCTTCTTGGGAAACAATAAGATTATGTAAATTACCAACCTGTTTGATACTAAAAGGGAAAAAATATGAAGGAATAGGAAGGCAGCAATGAATTTCTCTTTACTGCTATTATCAAAACTGAAGTATATGAGAGGAGTGATGTTCTGGAGGCAAGGATTAATGGAAATAACTTTCTTTTCATGTGCCCATAGATGTACTTTGCAAGCATCATGTTTTCTGAGTTTCTCACTGTAGTTTTAAATATAATATATAAACGGTATCATCAGAAAGTAACAATTAGTGTCTCTAATCATGATTAATCTATGGTATATGCATTATGAAGTTTCTAATTATACTGTATTTGTATGTATATTTTATCACATATGACCAGTTGTTAATCATATACAGCAAAAGAGAAATTGTTAGGAAAGCTTGTTGCATTTCTGAGAATAAATAAATTAACTTAGCTCTGCCTTTTTTTATTCTGATCTTATCTAACACTACTAGGTAGTTAAAGGCCATACCTCTCCATGTTTTGCATGTTCTCTGTTATATGTTAACATTCTTTACACTGCAAAAATTAACTTCCTCAAATGCTGCTGGTGCAGCAATGTCAGGTCTTTGCTCAAACTGGTCATTCTCTATTCCTTGCTAATATTTTGCTCCTTGCTCTGCAGATATGTCAAAGCCTACCTTCTGCCTGATAAATCCCGCCAAAGTAAGCGCAAGACCAAAATTAAAAGTAACAGCACCAACCCAGAATTTAATGAGACACTGAAGGTGAGAACAGTCTCTCTCTCAGGCTCTGATGAATGTTTCACTTGTCTCACAGGTGTTTTCTAGATGTGATCCAGTACAGGGATTCGAACTTGGAAGAGATGCCTCAAAAGGGAAGATGTTAAAGGAAAAGCATCTAATAAACCTATGAATTGCAATTTCTGGCTTTCAGCATTAAGGGAGGTTAAGGTTTTGTTTGGTTCTCCCCTGTACAGTTTAAAATTCCATTAGTTTCTGGAGATCTGTTTCAAAACTGTTGATGTTCCCATCTAGCTGAGCTTATGCCTGATGCTGAAATAAAGCTAGATCAGAACTTCCCGTCTAAATGATTTTGAAGAGAAAATAATATTTTGCAGTAAGACCTGAATTCTTTTGGAAGCTTTAACTTATTTCTAAAGCAGAAGTAAATTTGATAAGAAAATGTCAATAACTGCTTCACTATTTGTCTTTTTAAAAACCTGTGGTGAAGTCCATTTTCTGTTGCAATGGACTTGATGCAATCGAGGACACAGTGCCCACAGCTCTCTCTTTCCTTGCCCTTTACCCACCCCCTCTAGAGAGGCTGAACTCTTCTGAGCTCATCACAATTCACCTCCCTGGCTTTGTGGTGCAGGTGGGAATGGTGGGGTTACTGCCCCATCCCTGCCCCTCTGGCATCTTGACCTCAAGGCTCCTGCTGACTCCCTTTCCTACCAACTGAAAAGAGTTATCCAGCAGGTTCATGAAACCAGAAACCTTTTTTTAGTTTCTCCTGAAATATATATTTAATTTCAGTTAAGTTTTAAATAAGTTTCTTAAAATAGAGGCAAATAGATGTTCCCTGGTCAGTGTACTTGGCTTAGCCTGGCTACAAAACCATTTTGCAGGTGCACACTCAGTTCGGCCATGATGCTTGCCAAGATGCTTGCCTTTTTATAGCCTCATTTTGAAATGGCATAGAGCAAACTTAAGGCTTGCCTGAACTGGGAAAAAATAAAGTATTATTAGATTTTATTAATCGAGTAATATAGCACTAAACATAATTGCTGGGTGAAGATAGGGCATAGAAGTTTCTCAAAAATTCGCATTGTAACAAAAGGGGGTTATTTGAAATGTGCGCAGATATGGAAGAGTTGTTGAAAAATTGTTGAAAATCCTCTCTTAAAAAAAAAGAGAAGAGTATGAATTAAATCTGTCTTGTATCTTCTCTCTTCGGCTTTTATTCCATAGTTGCAGAATATGAGGTTTCTCACAGTTGGCATCTAGGGTTTGGCATTGTAGATATATCTGTATATCTATAAATAGCCTATAACTAAACTATAACTAAACTATAACACATATAATTAACCAATCTCTATAATTAGCCAACTGACTTGACTGTTTCAGCTTTTGGAGAGTACTTGTCCACATCCAGATATTGTTCCTAATGCAAAAATAAGACATCTGGTTGCCTTCAGCTAACACTAGAAGGGTGAATGGCAGGGAAATAATGGGCTTTTTGCTCAAAGTAGGGCATGAAGAGCTAGAATTCCAGATGTTTATAATTTTCTGTGTATTTGCTAAATTACGATGTGAGTTTTTTAATAGTTTTGATATATTAATAGCTAGAGATGAGTCTTTTAGCTTTCAAATCCAACAGTGGCTTCTGATAGACTATGCATACCTTGTAGATGCTGTTCTACATGTTTTCAGAACAATTTTTGTAAGCTACAAAGAAAAAATTGGATATGAGAGGGTGCTTTCTGGAAAACAGTGTTCAGCAGACTCTCTTTAGGGATGAAAGGACCAGTGGGGTTTCTTCTTTTTATTAGCCTAGAGGTTGATCTGCTTCTTTTACATAAACTTGTAGGGAATTAACAGGATCATAGTTTTAAGCATCATTACTTTATAGTTATAAATACCCAGTAAATAATAATAATAATAATAATAGTAATAGTAATAAATGCCACAGTAGTGTTAGTAACATAAATTATCACTGGATGTATACAACATAGAAAGATTTCACATTAACATTCTGAGCTTTCTGGCTAGATCAATCTTGTTTGCAAGGAAAACAAATCTCTTTCATGCTCCATTTGTTAACTGCTGTGGGCTTGGTGAAACTGAGCTAGAGCCATAAAAGGCTCAGTGGAAAATATTATTTCTGCTTATTCTGTGAGTTTCTTTTTCTCTTTTTCTGTTGGTAGTATGTCATCAGTCACTCACAGCTGGAAACCAGAACCCTGCAGCTTTCTGTCTGGCACTATGACAGGTTTGGACGCAACAGCTTCCTTGGGGAAGTGGAAATTCCATTTGATTCCTGGAACTTTGAAAATCAGGGTGATGAGTGGTTTGTGCTCCAGCCCAAGGTAAGGATTTCCAGGACTGGTGAAAGTGCTGGGAAGAAACTTTAGCAAGAGTTAGTTATATTTCTCTTTTGGAACTTGTTTCCAAAGCAGGACTTTATAAATGTCTGTTATGACAATAAAAAAAAAATTACTTGTTCTTAATTCAGTAAAAGCTTGCTCGTTTTAAAGCCTTAATGAAAATTTCACATATGATTGGCTACTTAAAAACAATAACAAAAAAAAGCTTTTAAATAAACTTTAAGTTCATCCTGTAATAAACTCCAGTAAAAAATAACCTAGTAAATACATTAATTTTTAAAAATAGCACATAAACCAAAGAACTTTCCTACCATTCCCCCTACCCAACCCTTAATAGGTTATCAAAGAAAAAAGCTTTATTTTTTTCAGTTCAAAGTGCTTTATACCTTTCAGATGTGACAAAACAAATTCTTCATCTCTCATTCATCTTAACTAGAAAGGCAAAGATAAGGCCTCTCAGCCAGCAAATTAACTGGTCTCTGAAACAGAGCATGCCCTGGACTTCGTGAAGGATAGGGTGACTTCTGTGCCCAGGACTGCCCTGCTTTAGCAAAGGTGTTTATTTTTTAAGAGATTCAAAGAGCTGCTGTAAACTAGAAAATTAAAGGCTTCTCTCTTGCTTGCTCCTGCAGCAGCCATAATCCCCAGGAATTCCAGGGGTTTAGACTGACATTTAAGAAGGTGTATTTTTCTAATTGCAAAAAAAAAGTATACAATGTGCATCTGATATTGTCGAGATTGTCTGGATGATTTGGTTTTTCTATGTTCATTACATTTAAGGAAATTGTATTTTCTTTTGGGTTTCAGGAGAGTGTGTTTAATATTTGCCTTTCTATCGGGTGGGAGATGGATCTGTTTGCTCTGTAACTAACTTCTAGGTAATTTATTTTAAATCTAAGGGGGAAATAAAAAAGCCATAAAGCTCTCCTGCTCAGGAAAATAAGTAATGAGGTACTAAGCATTTCAGCCAGTCCAGTGGAAGGTGGTATCTGATTATTTCCAAACCTATTAAAAGGAATTTTAAATTTCTTCTTTTACTCTAAAAGAAAGCAAACTAAGAATTGGTCTCGTCTGCCTTCTAAGTAGTTGCCAATTGTATTTTTACATTTAAAAGACTGTTAAAATTTTTGATCAGCAAGGATGATATTTTAAAAAAAATCAATTATTGCTTTTTGAATTGACAAAAAATGAGTCACTAGTTAATATTCATGCAAAATACACACTGTTCTCCTATATGGACTGCCTGATAGAGACAGGAATGAAGAAATGGCAATCAAACATTTTCTGGGATTTATTACAGTGCTTTGTTTGTTTTATCATGAATCATTTAGTTGCTTTAGTGAAAAGGCTGAAGACTTGAAGACGTGTTTCTTCTATGAGCATTGAGAGATCTGTTTTCCAGAGGAGTGTGGTTAAGTCAGAAAAGTAGAGAAAAAAACGTAGAGTTCTGTGGCTAAAGAGGGGACAGAATATGGAGTCATGTCATATGGGGGTTTGGGAGTTAATTTGTCAGAGGCTGACAAATTTTTTCTGACATTAGGACTTACACCATTGCTTGTTCACTAGTATAACTAAATAGAAAAGAAACTTTGATGCCTTTATGGGAAAATTGATCCTAAACTTGCTTAGTTTAGGCCACGAGTGAGCTGCCTGACTGGCAAAATGTAGATGTGTAAATTATTCCACAGCTGTTTAGCACAGGTTTTCTTTAGTCCTTTGTTGTAGCAGCTGGCATTGTACAGTGGTGTGAGACAGGACTGTTTTCCTCAGCAGCAGCAGTGCCTGTGTTGCTCTAAAAATGCTTCAAAGTCACAAAAGGGCCCTGTTGCTATGACTAAAATTGCTTTGCTCTCTGTCCCATCCTTGGGTGCAGATTTAGCCCCAGTGAACGTGGCCACACACCTTAAGAATTCCTGATGGGGCTTTTTGCTTGTAATAGAATCTTGGTAATAGAATTTTGACCTTCGTGGAGTGTCAGGAAACAAGCTGAATACATCTCATAGAAATACATTCGCAGGTCAGACATTCCTCTCTAAACAGTTCTTTAAAGGCTTCTGTGGTGCCTCCAGCAGTGCTGGAGGATCCTCTCCCTTTATACATGCCCTCTGTCCCTCTAAAGAAATCAGGAAGATTTGTTCATTTGTACCCAAACCTAAGCACTGAAGCATACACAGAAACCACATCACAGAATGGTTTGGGTTTGCAGGGACCTTAAAGATCATCCTGTTCCAATCTTCCAATCCCCTGCCATGGGCAGGAACAGCTCTCACTGGGCCAGGTTGATGCTGAGAGCATCTGAGTAGCCCCACCTCCATCAGTGAAGTCAGATCTCTCTGGGTTGCATCCAATGTTTCCAAAATGCAGTTTCCAACTTCTTACAATGTGAATGGAAGTTCAGTACCCTGCCAGTGAAGGCCTAATATTATTTTAGCAAGAATGGACTGAAGAGCATCAGTTGTACTCTTCTGAGTAAGAAGTAAACATTTATAAAGAAAACTGTAGAAATGCAGAAATAGTAGCTGTGTAGAAAAGGAAAAGGGCACTGGGAATAATAGTTTTTAAGAAGTTTTTGTGTATCAAAGCTGCACTCCGCTCTCCTTCACCTTTGTTCCCCACACACCTATTCAAAGAGTGACTCTGGAGTGACTTCTTTAAAATACATGAAACTAATTATATTTTAAATCCTGACTGATGGAAATAAGGGCTGACTGCCAGCTTAAAACAGTTACAGTTTATATACTTGGAAATAAGTTTGATGGGGGGTTTTTTTTGCTGTTGTTTTTTTTCACTTACTCATGCTGGATAACTCTCTCCTCCTTGTGTTCACTGAACAGTGCCTAACAACACATGAATTTTTTTTCCTGAGATCTTGCATTCCCTAGCTCAGAAAGTTTTCTAAAATGTGATTGCCTCCACTTTGGAATGTCTAATGATCTGAAAGTAGGCTGGTACATCTTGATGTATTTAAGAAGTATTTAAAGCACTCTATGGATGTATTGATATATTTCAGCAGAATTAAAATCAAAAGAAGAAGGTGAGTGAGTAACCTTGGCTGGATTTCTGGTTGATTTGTTCATTTTCTCTTCAGGTGGAGGTTGTGACAGATTTTGGGCTTCAATACAAAGGAGAACTGACAGTGGTTTTACGTTATATTCCCCCAGACAGAAGCCTAATGCTTCCTCTGGGGCAGTTTCAAGGTAAATCATTAATAATGTTGATTTTAAAAATCATGTGATGATGATGTATTTAAAATCCTCACTTAGGGTGAAGATTGAAATCATACCTTAATATGCTTGTTCATAGAATCACAGAATGTTAAGGGGTTGGAATGGACATGAAAGACCATCTAGTCCCAACCCCTGCCATGAGCAGGGGCACCTTCCACTAGACCAGGTTGCTCAAGGCCTTATCCAACCTGATTTCAATTGTTATGTGTGGAAATTCTGAACCAAGTGAATGTTTTTTTGCTTCATCCTTTTCTCTTACCCTGAACTTAAGGAGAAAGGAAGAGGAATATGCAGTCAATGGTTGATGCATGGCTCTGATTTAATTTAGAAAAAAATCCAGACATTAGGTAATATGATCAAGGGCAGCCACAAAGAAATAAATTGTCTGTATTGTAGGCTGAGATTTCTTTTTTCAGCGAGTTATATACAGTGTTTAGCTGATCAAGTAATAGACTTCACTTAGTTCTTCATACTCAATTCACCTGAATCTGCCTTATTTTCAGCCTTTTTTCCCACTGATTTTCTTCTGCTCAGTCTTACTGTATTACTGCTGCAGTTTAGTACTGTGAAATCTTATTTGCGTTCTTTAGTGTGAGCCATTATTTTCATTGGCAATGAACAAGGGAAAAGAGTTACCATTTCTTTGCATTGTATTAGCATGATGAACAGCAATCCTTCAAAGTGAGAGCAATCACTGGGTAGCACTTGAGTGCACATGGATATTCCAGGTGCAGGTATATCACTGTCTTAGTTGCAGTATTGCTTGTTAGCATTTGCATTTGATAGATTAGATTTCTTTTTTTTTTCTTTCTTCTTTTATGACAGATGATATTCCCTCTATAGTAGTAAGGTTTACTCAAGGTTTGCTCTCTTTAAAGCTGATTGTTATCAGCTCAGTCAGGATAAAGTCTGCATTTTCTAACATCAGTACATTTTAACATCACTCCTGATTTTCTTTCCCTGCTGTTTTCAGCCTGAATCAGTGTGTGCAATCTCTGCTGCTAAGAGCTCCTTAGAACCTGCAGCAGCTGCAAGTGCCCGTGTCCTTGTGCTGCTGTTTGGGAGCAGCAGCGTGTCAGGAGCACTGTGCCCTCTGCCCTGGTCTCTGAGGAGCAGTGCATCCCCACACACAGGACACAGCTGGCTTATTTCTGGACTTTAGGCTTTGGGACACAGGTTTTATGGCTTCCTTTGTGGTTCAGGGCTGCCTTAACATCAGCACTGGAAGTGGATTCTGAAAAGGGGGCAGGATTCACTGGGCATACAATTTTTTTGTGTCCAGCATAGCAATCCTCAATTACTTATATTGGGACTGGACTTCAGATAGAGCATGCTGCTGTCTCCTGCAGACACCAGCTAGTTAAGTCTTTGGTCAAGTTCTTTATCAAATATGGAGTGATCTTCTGCCTCTGCCTTAACAAGGAATGATTTAATCCCACTGCAATAAATTACTTTTTAAAATCTAGCCAAGACAATTTACATATCCAAATCAGTCTTACAGTGCGTATGTAATTTCTGAATGCAATTTTCAACTTTGTTCTATACTTAGGGAAGAGAGGATTCAAAAAAGGAAAAAAAGGAGATTCTCATCTGCCATCTGGAGGCATATTAGAAGTCCTTATCAAAGAAGCAAAGAATTTAACAGCAGTGAAATCAGGAGGCACATCTGATACTTTTGTGAAAGGGTTTGTGGGCTTTTTCCTCTCCTTTTTTTTAATGACTGCACTGGATCTAATTTAAGATTTGTGTCATCTGCCTATAAGCATTTGGGTACGCAAAAAATTTACACAGTTTGACAATATCTGTGTGGTTTTTTTAGATATGCAGCATTTTGTGTTGGACACTCAAAGTCCAAACTACACAGAATGCTTGTGTTTGAAAAAAATGAACATAATCCTGCATCTCTCATTATAATGGATTTCTTCTTGATGTAGGTTATGCATTATGAATGTTACAAATGTTATAAATTTAGGAAGTAATAGATATCTTAAAACATTTTTCTTTGCCAGTTTTTGCTCTGAATGCTAATTTTCAGGCTGCTGATTTTTAGGTATGTTCCAATACCTAGAAATGGGTAGAGTGTTGTGGTCCACAAGAAACATCCTGACTTTAATTCCCTGGTGGAACTTAGAATTTAACTTGACCTTCTGGTGCACTTAAAACTCAGTGCATACATTTAAAGTAGAAAAAATAATTTTCTTTCTGGACAATCTCTTTTTGTGCTTTGAGAGGGATACTGGACAAGATTACTTCAGAGAGGTCCCTTTGAGTCAATGTTTTTATGACTCTGTCTATATTAAGCCTCACTGAAACAAAAGTTTGTGGTTGAGACTTGGGGAAGAGAGACCTAATTCCAATTTCTGCTTGTGGCAACTAACATTGTTAGTATGAGAACAAATGGAGCACAAATGCAAAATAAGCACTTGAAGTAGATGCTCAAATTAATACCAGTGGAGAGATGGAGTCCTGATCCCATTTGGGCCTCTACATGATTTTTATATATTGTGAACACTGTGGGAAAATCCATTTCCATATTCATTTTCCTTTTCTTTTTCTCCCAGATATCTGCTCCCAGATGACAGCAAAGCTACAAAACACAAAACTCCCATAGTCAAAAAGAGTGTGAACCCCCAGTGGAATCACATCTTTGCCTTCAGTGGCTTGAACTCAAGGGACATACGGAATGTCTGCCTGGAACTGACTGTGTGGGACAAGGAGTCACTCTCCAGTAATATTTTTTTGGGAGGTGTCCGTTTGAGCACTGGAAATGGTAAGGTCCCATCTGACTCAGGTTGCTTTTCTTATACTGCTCTTCTCTTTCCCTACCCCATGTGATTCATGTGTATGAAGGACAGAAATGTTGCTGAGTGTTTTGAAAATATATGGTGTTGGGGGAATTTGAAAATGGAGAAAAGGAAACGTGTAAATAATGTGTAGATGATTTAGTTCTTCCCTCCACTGAATAAGACACAAAAATCATGTGCCCATTTGTCTTTCTGCACAGTCTAGAAGAACTGTGGAAGCATTGGGAAGCATTCCTTAGCATCCCAGTGAGGAGTCAACTACTTCTTCCCAGCAGCAGCCTTTCTGCTGATGATGGTGTGAGCTGGAAGAGGTGTGAATCCATTCATCCTGTGTTGGGAAAAAGTTTGTGGTGCAGTGTGGGGAGGTTTATGAGCCTCTGCCCGTGTGCCTGAAGCAGTTCAATGACAAACTGGTGCTCTCCAGGAGCTGCCTGTTGTCAGTACAACTCCCTGTACAGGTGGAAGTGTGAAGTGCTTGTCATTTCTCTTGTACACTGTTGTAGTAAACGAGCAGTGATGTTATCTGCTTCCTAAAATGGAAAATTCCCTCATGTTTTTACAATTGTCAGGTGTAAGCAATGGCAAGGAGGTTGACTGGATGGACTCTCAAGGGGAAGAGCAGCACCTCTGGCAGAAGATGATTGACAGTCCAGGAGTTGCAGTGGAAGGGGTGTTAATGCTGAGATCCAGCATGGGAAAACGCAGACTCTGAAAGACTTTAACTGCTGGGGGTGCCACAGGTACTCCTGGGCTTCAGTGCTGTCCAGGCTCCTGTCACTTTGCCCATCTGAACATCAGAAGGGTTGTACCCTTTGCCTTGGATATTAAGGCTCTGAATGAGATTTTAATGCATTCTGCACTTTCATGCACGTTTTTTACCCAGGCCTCTTGTGTGAATTGTTTCTCCTGAAGCCAGTGAGAACTGGACGTTGTGCAGAGATCAGACTGGCTTTCTCTGTCCCTCCTGGTGGCTGGTGTGCAGCTGATGAACATTCTGCCTGAGCGCTGCTCAGAGAGAGCAAATTCTCTCACTGGTCTTTTATTGAGTAATGCCGGGTTGATGAATCTCCTTCTAGCTCAGAGATGGCCCAGAAGGCAGCAGTGGCACTGTGCAAGCATATTCAGAGTGAGTCTGTGCCTTGGTGTTTGTAAGTTAAGAAGCCATAATGTTGTGAAGGACAACAAACGGTGTTTCTTTATCGTGTTTGCTTGTTGGGCTGTGCAGAGGTGCAGCACAACAGGCTTGGGACCAAAACCCAGCCAAGCAGGACCAATGCCATGTGTTGCACCCTAGAAACAGGCAGCAGTGAGCTGGTGGGCAGTGCTGGCGTCCTGGCATCCTCTGGGTGTTATAATGCACGTGTATAAAAGGCACATTTGGTTCAACGTAATCAAAGAGCCTCTAACAAAAATGAATAATAACAAACCTCGAACAGTTTCCAGAAGTACATGATGCTAGTGTGTTTTTCATTCAGTTGACAGCTCTAGCCAAGACCTTCTGATGTCATTGAACAGAGGGAATATGTCCACATGCCAGTGCCCATCTGATGTGTCACTGAGATGAGACACATGCCAGGTTTGGACAGAGTTAGTTAAAATTTGATTCAACAGATTGTATAGAACAGAATGGGATTAAAGCACATGCCAAAATTATTTGCATAACTGTAAAATCTTCTCTCAATGGGGACCCATTTAGGTTCATGTACATTATTTGTAATCCAAGTAGGACATTTCTCCTGAACACCCCCCAGTGGATTTAGTGATGAGTGGGTCTTGCCCAATACAATCATTAATCTTATTAACCGTGACAATTATTCAACAGTAATTTTGTGATTCCTCAAGGTATAAGACCAAGGAATATCAGGAAACTGAGTGAACAGCATTTCTTCTGAATTTTCCACAATCAGAACATAGTTTTCTATTTGCACTGGTAAATACATCTATAGCTATTCCTACATTTTGATTTTTTCCCCCCAAGTTTATTGCAAGAAATCTAGATTGAACAATAGAATATGAACTGATAGCTAAGCAACTACAGCTGGAGATTTTAACATCTGTAGTTGTCCTAGTGTAAAATTAACTATATGTATTTAGAGCTGAATGCAAAACCTTAAAATGTAACATTAATTCTTTTCTTTTTAAGATATTTTATGCTACTTTCTGTTGGAGTGGCTGGAAACTGCAGGGAAGTTTACAGCCAGTCTCCTAAAAATAATAATATTATTGGATAAAAAAGTACGTATTTGTGTTGAAAACAGTGTTTTAATAAAATCATTTGTCTCCTTATACATAAGTTATTTCAAAGTTATGATATGACTTTTAAAAGTCACTGGAGGTACTGTTTGCCCAGTTGGAGACTCACCATTTTCAGAAATTACCAAGTCATCTTTGAATATGAAAAATCTCTACAGAATCTCAGATTGGCAACCAAATGTCAGTGGTTACTCAAGAAAACTGACTTAATTTTTCTTCTCTATCTTTTCTTAATTTGCTTCTGAAGTTCAGTTCAAATTGGGCAGTGTGGGAATTCTAGTTTGGTTTTTAGCTGACTTTTAATTTTTCCAGCCAAAATGATTCTGTCATTCTACAATTCTGTGCCGCAGATGCTGTGAGCTGATAAATCAGAGCACAAATATCAAGCACACAAAATTTTATGACCTTCTTATCACAATAGTCAGTCTTTAAGTATTAGATTATTTTTTTATCAGTATCTTCCAAAGTGATACCCAGCTTTTGACACCTAAACTACCTCTCTTTTCAACAGAATTGTTTTGAGTTGTCTTGGCTGTTTGTACTACAAACCTGAACTTATTTTGGGAATAATATTATTACACTGATATGTAGGCACAAAATTCAGGTTTTTTTTCTTTTGCTAGAAGCTGTGTCAAACAGATAAACTTCTTGAATCTAAAGAAAATGGTTCTTCGAGGTAAAATTCCAGCTCAAGTTGTAGAGGAACATAAATCTGTTGAATGGTTTGCTTTGAATAATTTTGATAGTGAAAATGGCAAAACTAGTAACAAAAAAAAACCTCCTCCAAGTTGGACCTTGGAATGGGCATTTTTTCATTTGCCACACTGAAAAAACATAAAATAATTTTAAATTACATTTACTTTTGCATGGAGCATAAGCGTTTGCCTAATTTTTGAATGGTACTTCCTAACCTCCTAAGTATGAAGATTTTAGCTAAACCACATCTTGCTTTGAAACAACAACAACAACAACAAAATAATTGTATTTTACTGCTTCAACTTCTGCCCATTTTGGTCCTAAGGCAGAGTTTGTGATGAATGGTCTCATCTGGGAAGTATCACCTTGCACATACATGGGCTTTAAGTTCTGGCTTTTCCTTCCAAAGGGTCAAAATGTCTCTCTGAGACCACACCTGAAATTGCAGGCTGGGCTATGGACAGGCTGCAGCTCAGTCTATGGAAGGAACAGTTTCACCTGGGAAGCAATTCTGGCCAAGGGGGTGGTGTCTGCTGCTGGTGGGTTTGGGGTAGAACAGTGAAATCACCTCCTGGGTTAGCAGGGACAGCTCTGCAGCATGGTGTCAATATAAAAGCTGTCACACTCACCAGAGCTTCGGAGAGATGATGAGCATCAGATAAACACTGGAGCAAATTGGAAAGTTTTGCCCTTCTCTGACGTTATCAGCTAATTTGTAGGAATCATCTGATTTATGGAAAATGTCACATTTAATTATGTCTCTCATCTCTTTGTTCTCTTCTTCTGTAAAAATGGTTTATGGTTTAGAAAAAGCACAAGATGATTAACTGCAGATGTGATTTCTTGTTTCCCGGATATTTGAATTAATTGCCCATAATTGTGTGTCATTGTGTACTGTGTGTTACCAGGCTGAACAAAAAAGACAGAAAGCCAGGAATTTGACCAAAGCTTTCCTTTTCTACCTGTGTGTATGGTATTGAAGGGGCATGAATAGTTTATTCAAAGCTAATTTTTAGGAGGAAATAGCCACAATTTTAACATCGATTCATGAACTCCTGCTCTGACTAAACAGCTAGAGCAGAGCTGATGTTTCTGAAGGCTTTTTCAACACAGACCTGAACAACTGAATCTGCAACAGCGGAGAAGAAATCACCTCTGTGGTGGGTGTAGAAAATGTGTTACAAAACACATTTCACTCTACATATTTTTCTAGCAAGGCTTGTGATTAAATTTTGAGGGTTCAACCCATTAAAGAAGAATAAAAGTGCAACTTTTGCTGTACAAGGTCAAGTTGGGCCAGTAAACATATGTATAGACAGCACCAATAACCATCAAAAAGAGCTGATGCTGAGGGTTTTCCGAGCCCTGCCAACAGATTTTTGTATCCAGCCCTGCTCTCTGGTGGTCTTCTCTATCAGCTGTATGGGGACTTTAGGCTTCTAAACCTTGCATATAAATAAAATAGATAAAATACAAATGTCCTTCCTATCTCCTCTACTGCCACCATGCTACACTTGAGTGAGATAAGAGGAAAGCTGCAAAGACTGAGGGCAGCTGTTGCCATCTTCTTGTGGTAATCCAAGTGCCACTGCCCTCCTTGGAAGACTTTCAGATGCCACATTTTCATCCCTCTTTTCCAGCTCTAATGGGTTAAGAGAGAAAGCACTGGGATGGTGAACATGCTTTGATCATGGTCCATTAGTCTGGAAGCTTTCTGTTCTGTGCATCTTCCAATGCAGATTATGCTGAGGCAGCATGAATGAAGCATTTTAATATTTTAATTTTTTTATTTTTCTTTTCCTGACTGGTTATGCAATAAATGCAATTATTCTAAGTTGTATTCTGCAAAATATCAACTCAGCTATAACAGCAGAGCAGCGTTTCAGCATCCACTTCTCCTGATAAGAAGTAACAGCAGGGTTGCATTTTAGTCTGGCATAACTTTAACTTCTTGATGGCTCTGCACATTGTCAAGCTTCAGGAATGTAAAGTTTGCAGTTTTCTCTGTAGCATCAATGAGGAGAAAAGCTGCATGGGTCTCTTACACCTTTGGAGAAGAGATCAGAGTCCTGGTTCCATAGATGTCTGGTTTGTGGGCTCACACAAGATAGTAAGAGCTGTACCTGAATCTTTGCAAGCATCTCACTTCCCTCCATCCTTCCCTTTGCTTCAGCAGCCCTGACCAGAAGGTTCTCCCTGGACACTGATCCCCAGTATCTGGGAGGAGGCAGCATGCAGAAGTGATGGGAGAGCCCCACTTATTTTCTTCTATATGAGGTTAAGACTGAAATTTTCCTTTGCTAACATGCAGTATTGATTTTCAGCACTTTGCCACCATGACAGAAACAAGTATCTTCTGAGAGCTGACCCATACACTTTATAACATTTTTTTAAATTTATTAGGTTTTTTGGTTTTTTTACCCCTGAAATGTTAACATTTGAGAATCCTAGAGAAATGATGGTGAATTCCAGAACAGGATGCAGACTTTTATTTGCAGTGATGCCCTTTACCATAGCTCAGCAGGAGAAGCTGAGAAGCACGCTAACAGAACCTTACCACTGTGCCCATGGATTTCCTCCCTGATGATTTCATGCTTGCAAATGCTGTTTAATAAGTGATAATAATACAGTGTTAACTATACTGTGTATATTGACACTGGAAACTGAATCTCAGCTTGCTTTTTAGGTGACTTTTTAAGTTGTTTTTGTAACTCACCCTGGCTGCATCTTGACCTTTTATTTAGATTATTTATTTCAACAATTCTACTTTGTGCAGTAACATTTACATGGCTGTGTGCAACTGCGCCTGACAGCTCTCTGTATATTTTTGAGAATAGTTCTAATTGTTGAGGTTTGCCTAAATCCAAGCAGTCATTTGTTGCAGCAATTAGAGAATGTCACATATCCCTCGTGCTGCCTTCGCTCTGCTTAAAATCTGTCGCTAGTAATTTGTTTAATTATTCTGGTGGACATGAACAGTAGTAGCAGTAAATGGCATTGAAACATCAATGTTAAGCTCTGCCCATATTGAGACAAAGCAATGCTTTCTGCTGAGAACATTTTTGTACTGTGCATTGTACATTGTTTTGTAGACAAAGATGGCTGGTGAGACATTTGCAGCTGTTGTCAAGATTCCTGTTATGTCTTTTGAATTAAAATACTGAAATGTTGCTGTGTCTTTGTCTCTCCTAAAATGAATTACAGGAAACTCTCCCAGGAATATACCGTATTATCTCACTAAGGTAAAGACATCCCTTATATGTGATGACAAATGCAAGGGGCCTGGCATGTCTTTGGAGTTGGGACTCCATTAATGTTTCATTAATGGTGTCTCTGTCTCTCATTTTTTTTTAATCTTAAAAGCACTTAAAGTGTAGAAATTAAGCTATTTCTGATTTCATAAGCATTAAATCTGATTTCTTTTACATATGGATTTCTAAGGAAAAAGGAAACACAGTGCTCTCTTCCTCCTTGCTATAAAATTATTTTACGTGTATATTAACTCTGCCTGTTGCCCAGGTCCTCCCCTCCATCTCTGAATCTCCTGCCTCTTCCCTAGTTCAAGGTCCTGCCCACCCAAAATGCATCTTTTCTGTAATTTCTGATCCTGATTTCTTTTTTTAATTGTTATTATAAGAAAAATCAGTAAGCATTCAGCCCCTCAATTTAAACTTTCAGCAGAGTTGTGCTTACTTCAACTTACCTCAGAGCTGAGGGTGCTCTTAAATCTTCTTGTGGTTCTCCAGTTGCTGGGGCTTTTGTGTCTTGCTGTGCCTTCCCAGTGAGAAAGGAGGCAAACCCTGCTCCTGGGCTCTGGGCTTGTGCTGCCTCTGCTCACTCTGGAGCAGACTGAAAGCCTGGCTCAGTTCCTGTGCTCAGGTGAAGGAGAGACCAGTTCAGCAGGGCTCGGGGATCTCTTGGTGTGGTTTGGGCACAGGGTCTTTTGCCCTCACACCACTCTTGTCTAGCTCGTCCCCGTGCTGGTTCTGGCCTTTATGGGCAGGTCAGACACCCGAAAACTGGAAGGCAGCTGCGGGTAGGGGAAGAGCCCTCCTGCCATTCCTCTGCTCAGGACTGTACTCAAGGACTTGCTTGAGAGTCTGGAAGACACCTCTGTCACTCCTGTGCAACTGAACTGTAGTTCCTCCTCCCCTTCTCTTTGAGGTGATAGATGACATATTCTCCTTGTAAATTTTGAAGTATGTGCCATCCTAATTATTGAAATTCAGGTTTTGGTTACTTTCTGGCTGCTTGGGTGGCAATGGGAGGCACATTGGTAACTAGATATGCACTAGCACATTCTGCATGGACACTGGCATTCCCTTTGCTCCCTCTGTTTCACAGAGCAGCAGCTGGGTTGCTGCTTGAAAGAGGCCGGAGAAAAAAATGCATGTGCTCTCCTCAGCTGCCCCATGTCCTCACTGGCTCCTCTAGCCCAGGCAGCCTTGCTGCTCTCTGCCTTCCAACATAAGCAGGTGGTTTCCTACCTCTTCCCTTCACCAAACTGCCATATAAATATACTCCAGCCACAGATGGGGAGAAATGGGCAGCAGCTACATGGCCAAGAGGAGCTGTGCCACCTCCCGAGAGCATGAAGCACTCGCCCCCTTTTCACTTTCTGTGGATGCACAGCAGGAACAGAGACTGTGGTGAGTGGCTGGAAGTAATCAAGCACTGAGCTTGATCACACAGCCTGAGCTCTATTATCTCCCCCACCTGAATTTATAAAGTGGGTTGTGATCGTAAGAGTATTTAAATGTACTCCAGGTTACTCTTTGGCCTCTGCATTTTCATTAATTATGTGATGCAGTCTGACTCATGCTCTTATGTAAGTACTGAGCTGGAATGAAGTCCCATGTTGTTTGTGCTCGTTTAGTGCAGAGCTGTAAAGGACCACTGGTGTTTTAATTTAAACACAACACTTTCTGTCCCAGATGGCTTTGAACTTCAAGAATAGGGATGTGCAACTTCAAATTTTGTCTCTCTTCTGCAGCTGTAAAGGAGGTGTGTGACAGCAGGCGTTGCTCTCATCTAATTAGGTGGATTGTTGGGTAGAATCTGGGGAAAATCAGGCTGTTTACAAAATAGGTTTTGCTGAGAAACTGCTGCCTCCCAGTTTTTCTCAATAGTGCTTGGCTTTTTTGTTTGTTTGTTTGTTTGTTTTGGGTTTTTTTAAGATGCTGTACATCAGGAACAATAATTTTCTCATCTGAAATAACTGAAAGTCTTCTGGTTCATACTCAGAACTCCAGATTTATGTGGGAACCTCCAGCCCATGACTGTATCCACACACTGTGATGTGTCGCATCTCCTGCAACGAAAGCCTGGAGGTGGGATGGAAAGGATAAGACTTATGGCAGGTCTAATATTTGTGTTTCCAACCAGATTTGCATTTTGACAGCAGTGGTAGGATTAGAGCTATGGCAAGAAGAGCTGTGTTGATAATATGAAAGAGATTCCAGCCAGTGTAATTTTAAGGGAGGATAATTTTCTGTGAAACCTTTAATAAAATAGTGAACTGGTGTAGATACTGAACCTTGCTTATGCAGTGTTATTTTTCTGGGACCAGGAGCAGGATGAGTTTACTGGAATATATTTGCATATATAAATGCTGGGCTAAAGCCAGAAATGCTAAATCCCTTGTTCAAACACTCCCAAAAGGCCATTCTACTAAATCCCTGCATACCATACATACAGGCTGATTTGACTCCAAAACAGAGATGGCACATGGTATTATTCACTGTTCCCCACAAAAAAGTACAACAGAAAATGCCAGAAACCTTGTATTAGTAATCAAGAACTGCTTTTCTTTATCACAGGATTTTAATAGATATTCTGTGCAAAATATAACTAGTAATCCAATCACTCATGCAGTCTGCTCTACTTAATTCAATTTCCTGTAGCAGCCTAGTGATTGCAATCACTTCCCTGATTGTAGCAATTGTACAGCCCTGCTCCTGTTCATCCAGTCGTGAAAGATGACTGGATGCACTGACTCTGTACCTAAATCAAAATGGAGCAGCAGCAGATTGGAATTGCAGCAATACCGGAGAAAAATCAGACCCATCTGAGATTTTTATTTTCGTAATAGGTTTTAAATCATTGGAAATCAGTTGCTCTCCTTTTTCAGTGAGGAAAGTGAGGGAGAAAAAAGCCCCTCAACTCGTCCACCTGTGATTCATGCTCTAAGCATGTGCATGCTGAAGAACCTGAGCCAGAGAACTGGGGTCTCAGCAGTCTGTGTATGGATGTGTCCTTGGGCTGCCTCTGTTCCACAGGCACAGAATAACACAATGGTCTGAGCTGGAAGGGACCTTAGAGATCATCTTGTTCCGATCTCCCTGCTGTGGGCAGGGAATCTTCCACTAGACATGCTCCAGAGAGCCCCATCCAACCTGGCCCTGAAGACCTTCAGATTCCTGGCCCTCGCCACCCTCAGAATTTCTTCCCAACAACTAAGCCTGTCCTCCTTCAGCTTAAGGCCTTTTCTATCATTGCATGCCCTTCTGAAAATTCCTCTCCAACTCTCTTGTAGCCCCTTTAGGCTGCTCTAAAGTCTCCCTGGAGCCTTCTCTTTCCCAGGCTGAACAGCCCCAGTGCTCTCAGCCTGTCTCCATAGGAGAGGTGCTCCAGTCCTTGGACCACCTCAGTGGCTCTTCTCTGGTATCCTTCTATAGCTCCATGTTCTTGGTGTGCCCAGCCCTGATTTCCTTAACCACTGACTGCTGCTAGGCAGCAGAGAGAAGGCAGCTTGGGGTACAGCTGTGTCCACCACCCCATGGGCTCTTACCCTCCTTGCTCCTTTACAGTAGGTTCACCACTTTAGTTTGGTCAGGTCTGGAAGAAAAATGGTATTTCTCTGATTTTTCTCACCCTTGCCCCTTTTTCCAAATAGCAACACTTGGAAAGCCCAAGGCTTCCTTGCCCCTCAATTTCTCACCCTAGCAAACTTGGCACCACCACCTGCAGAGTTCAGGGTGTATCCTGACATCCCTGGCCTTTGGCACCAGCACTGCAGGACCAAACCATGTTTTCATAGCTGCTCTTGGGTGTTCAGCTCCTAACACTGGGAACCAGATCATCCTGCTCAGAAGACATGGCATACCACCCACACAGCTGGTGTTGTCACGCTTTGGCCCACAAATTAGCTTTTGTTAGCTGGTGTCAAGGCTGTCTTACCTTTCTTCACATCCACTCTCTTATTACATTAACTTACTTGCAGGACCAATCTTTTAAAAAGAGGTTTGTTTTTTTTTTTTTTTTGGTTTTTTTTCTATGTTTTGTTTTGTTTGGTTTTTGGCTTTTTTTCTACTTCAGAGGCTGTGAGAGACCAAATTCTGGGAAGGATTTCTTTAAAGACGCTGGTAAAACTGGTCTTCTGCTGACACCACTGTAAAATTAAAAATTCTACCTTATGATCAAAGTCAACCAAGCATTTGGCTGAAAAAAGACTGCTCTTGAGGGGGAAGAATGAACAGCACAGATGCTGGAGTGCTAGTTCAGACAGTCAAATCATGCATCATACCCTGTGAACAGGCATCCAAACTGTAACTCTCAGTTTTACTCCTCTGATTCTTGTATTCTTCATGCATGATGTGTAATCTTTACAGTGGATTGTCAGGACTGTAGGCTGAAATAGAACAGATGAATTGTTTTCTTGTTTTGATTGCCTCCCGGTATTTTTTTATTAAACAGGGAACTTTTCTGTTAATTTCAAAGTGATGACTTGCAAATAAGTATTTAGACAGCTCTGAAGTGACAAATCCTTGATGACATTTCCCTGGAGTAATGTTTCTCCACCACCAAGCAACAGCCTGGTCTGTCTCCAAGGTGAAGAGGGGGGAAAAAAGTTGCTAGTCCAACACTGTTGGACATTAAAAGCCAGCAGCAGAAGTGAAGCAGTTAAGAGCACATGTTCCTATTAAGAACTGCAAGACATGGGCCTTAGTAATTACTGCCTATCCTCCACACTGATCACTGCTCCTTCATCATAGTCCCTGTGGCAATGACTTCCATACTCCTGCTATCACCAATTTTCTCCTTGCTGCTGCTGAAATCAATGTTTGTGTTGCCTTTGGCTTATGCTTTTTGCCTGCGACTGACACATTTTTGGTGGAACTAAAAGGTAGCAGAGGGTTCCTTGTATACTTTCAATGAGAGGTTAATGTCTTTTATAATGGTTTGCAGAAAGATATTTTAAACCAACTTTTGTATTAGTCAACCAATTTTAACCCCCAAGAGGAATTTTAGACAACCATCTGTTTGCAAAACAATATTTTATTAACAAAAAGAATTATAAACAGTAAGAAAGAAACCCCAGTTTTGCACTGAATGAAATATCCAAAATAAACTCCCAGAAACATGTCTAAGTTCTTCACTCTCTGTACAAGAAATTCCATTAGGCAGTAAATCCTACATCCACATTCATCCAGCTGTGGGGTCCCCAGCAGGAGGAAGAGCATCAACCTGTCAGACCAAGTCCAGAGAAGGCCACTGAGGTGATCAGAGGGACAGAGCACCTCTCCGGTGAGGAAAGGCTGAGAGAATGGGGATTGTTCAGCCTGGAAGAGAAGGCTTGGGGTGACCTAATTGAGGGCTTCCAGTCCCTGAACAGAGCCTACAGGAAAGATGGAGAGGGATCTTTTACAAGAGTCTGGAGTGACAGACAATGGGGAATGTCTTTGACTTTTAAGAGAACAGGTTCAGATTAGATATTAGGGAAAAAGTCTTCACTGTGAGGGTGGTGAAGCACTGGCACAGGCTGCCCAGAGAAGCTGTGGATGCTCATGGATCCCTGGCTGTGTTCAAGGCCAGGCTGGATGGGGCTCTGAGCAACCTGGTCTAGTGCAAGATGTCCCTGTCCTTGGCAGCAGGGTTGGAACTCAATGATATTTAAAGTCACTTCCAACCCAGGCCATTCTATGATGATTCGAAGTACGAAAGAGCATCGTGCACCCTTCTATGCAGAGCAGCTACATGGCTGGACAGATTTACCAATACACAGAAAAAATCACAACAGTGATTTGATTAAAAACACCATGCTTTGTGTAGCACCAAGGGGAAAATTACATGGATTAAAAAAAATCACCGACAACTGCAGTCCCTGAAATGCTGAATTAGGGACATGACTGACCAATTTCTGCTTGCAATTTCATCTCATCTTTTCTCAAGGGGAATTTGTCAATAAGGGCAAAGAGCTCAGCTGGTGTAGCAGGGAAAGGGTAGCGTTCCTTGTCCATGCCATGCTTGTCCATCACCACGATGTTGAAATTGTAATGGGGGATCCTCAGCAGCAGCCTGCAAAGTAAGGAACTGGTTTTGTTAAAGGGCAGCACCAGTTTCTTGAGTCTGAGCAGAGGAAAGTGGGGATGGTAACAGGGGCTACAGAGTCCAGTTGGATTCAGCATTAACAAGGTGCCATATAAAGAGTAGGTGCCTGCATGAGCTGCAGGCTCTGCCTCTGCATTAGGGGAGTGCCAAGGTGACTGCACCCAGCTCTGTTCTCTGCCACTACCCACTGTTGTCACAAGAGTGAAACAAGGTTAGACAAAAAAAAAGTAGTATGAACATTGCCTAAAGAAAACCCTTGTGATGATGCTTGGGTTACAAGTAAGACTACTCCCTTTCTTGGCTTCTATTTCTTGTCTTTCCTTGGTATAAAAATCACAGTAAGAAAAAGCAGGACAAAATTACTGGAGTCTGCTACCTAATAATAACAACAATCATCTGTGACTCTAATTTTAGAGGAATAAAAGCCACTGTAATCATGGAGGACTCCTTCTTCCAAAGTGGTGGAAGTGGTCATTTAAGCTCCTCAAGTAGCAAAAGCCACGTAAGTAACAAAAGTTTATCTGTGGTGCTCTTTTCACCTTTTGCTTGAAGGAGTAATGTACTAGAAGAAGATCCTTAGATATGCAGTTAACATCATTAGTGTGGGGTAAATAAATTCAGGCAGCCATGAGAAAGTTGCCATGAAGAAGAGTCTGGGGAATTTTGGAAAGGTGTGAAGCATCAAAATTGGCCTTCCTCAGCCTCCTAACAAGTCTAAGTGCTCTAGGCCTAGTCTTGTCACAATTAGGGAGCTCGACCATTAAATTCAAACTAAAATAAAGATTAAAGCTAAGCAATGATGATAGAAAACTACATTCATCTTGTGCCATATATCACCTAAGAAAAAATGCTTCTAAAAATCCAAATGCTAAACTTCTGTGCTATCCAAAGTTTTAACTGGTGTACCTGTGCTGATTAGCTTACTGAAATTCAGGACAACGCCTTCATTCTTAGAAGTGCATTTCATATTGATTTGAGCACCTTGCAGAACTGGAAAGCTGTATTTTCACACAATAAGCAACAAGAAAGAAAAAAATCAATGGAAAACTAACTTTAACTGAGTGCAGGGCAGGTCATACTACACCAATTTCTGAAATTCAGCTTCATTAAAGGTTGTAGGGGATCAGGGAATGAGGTATTTAGAGAGCTTATTATCTTCTACAGAGCCACAAGAAAACAATTTCAACTTTAAAAAAAGTGCTTTTATTTAAAAAAAAAGTGGTTTTGTGCTCTCCTTTTTCTTTTACTGAGCACAGGTTTTTAAAAATAATTTTTAAAATCTCCTCTCTGCTGTGTCAGCAATTTTCATTGTCTACAATTAAAACCTACTCCCCCTTCCTCAGGCATATCACAGATTATGTTGCCTAAATCGCTCCTTCACTTTTTTCTAAACAACTCTTTATTTTCCTGCCAAGGAGGCCTTCACTTCTAGCTTTTTTTCTCTTCCAGTCCCTAGGAAATGCTGGCACTTGAAGTCTCCCTTTCAAGTGAAAACCAATCCTCTGCCAGTCTAAACCAAAATCAAAATAGTTTAGGCTCCTCAGTAAAACTGCTGATGCTTCAGCCAGGCAGGGGAAGCTGAAATAATTTCCTCTTTAAAATGCTGCCCATCTCATTCTTACATGTGGGACTTCAAAGAGTTTCCCCTTCCACTGCTTTCCCTTTAGGCCTGGCTGCAACCACCACCAACCCTGGTGCAGATGATGGACTGTCTTTGCCACTTGGGGCTGTCCTTGCAAAGGAGCAACTCCAATACAAATACAGACAGACTCTGAAGTGTTTTCAGTGGCAGCACCCAACAATATACTTATATGCCTATGAACATAGTACCATTAAATATATAATTAAATTATTGTGTTTTAATTTGCTGTACCTATTACACAGAGAGCAAATCCTCAAGTGTGCTCGCCAGTATCTACCTTCCAATGTCTAATTGTGTACATTAGAGTAGAATATGTGTATTTGGAGAGCAAGATGCATGGATCAAAAGCAATGCATCTTGTAGCAAAAGGTGCAAACACAACAGCAGTGAGAGCTTCCTTTACCTGAGCTGCAGGGCAAGTGATGGGGGCAGCAGCTTCACTCCTATTCTTCCTATCTGTGCTGGGAAGACACCAACCAACTCCACCACGGTGATGTGTCGCAGGTCTAACCCACACTGTGCTGGCTGCAAGGGTTAAGAGGAGAAAGAGGGGTGTTGGTATCCCTGAGAGAACAGGGGGATGTTTGGAGTGTGCAGCAAGTGCTCACAGAGTCCCCTCTTCTTAAGTTAGTTGAATGTTTTAAACTGATTTGAGAGCGTATTTTGCAAACACTCAATATTCTCATGGCGAAGAATGGGAGCTTCATGACTCAAGGGGAAGCTAAGCAACAGATTGTCAGAAAACCAACACACAGGGACCACCTAGAAGAAATATCAACTTGTGTCTGTAGTTACATGAAAATATGCCAGGATATTAAGCATTGTACCAATAATCTAATTTGACAATCAAAGCAAATTATGTGAAACAGAAGTTGACTGCAGAAAGTTTTCTTCCATGCCAACACTTGCCCACTGTCAAGAAGAGGAAAATAGTCACTAAATTCAGTTTGATTAATATATTGAATTTTCTTGCCAAGTTTATCTAATAGGGAAAAGAAGTTGTTTTGTTGGGTTTTTTTTCTTAAATACAGCTGTAATTTCAGCCAGCAGTTAAAAAACATCACCACATTCACATCTCAGCGATTATTTACACTGCATTTTGTTACAACTTGTGAGAAGAAAAAACAAGTCAGAAACACCTGTAACTGTGAAAGAATACAGGAGTGGTTCCTTTCCTTCCTTTCCCTGAGGACACAGTTACATTTTGGAGATCTATCCCTAAGTCTAGCAAAAAGCCAACAAGGGCATCACACTTGCAACACATAAGAAGGAAAACTACCAAGTTTTAGGGTTTTTGGAACGAATCACCCCAGTGTTATTTCCAGTACTCTGGATGATTTCTGTGCTGTGTCTCTGGTCCTCTGTGGTTCTGGTGCACTTTTTCTTTCTGAAGCTATTCTCACTTCCTTGCATTGTAGTTGCAAATTCTGTAAGCCTGGTCTGCATGAGTTGCTTAAGAGCTGGTGGGTTGGGTTTGGGTTTTTTTAAAACTTTAACAGCCAAGATGGGGAAATATTATTAAGCATGAGTCAAATTAATTTGGAAAGGATGGAAGGGCCAGAACTGCCTAGGAATCAGCACCTGGTCACAGGCAGCACAATCCAGAATGGAACCTAGATAGAGACTGGGGAGATATTTCAACCCAAACCCCTGTGAAAAGGATTAATCTGGAATCGTGACTGCTTGAACCAGATCTTCCAGTGGCTACAACATAACAGCTGAAGTTTGTGGATTTATATAAAACAGTAGCACTTGTCCTCTTCTATCTTTCTTTAAAGAAACAAAAATAGTTGCACATCTCCCTTAAATGTGTTTTACCTGCAGCATCCCCAGCTGCATCCTGTAGAAGAAGTTAGCTGCAGTAGGAGTTGAAATAATTAGCAGTCTCCGCTTCTCATAAAATTGATCCAGAAGTGCAGCTGCAGTCCTCACATTCACATTAATATTCATGGCTGGAATAAAATTAAAACAAAAATTATGGAGCATGCTGAAAACAGATCTATTTCTAGAGGCAGAGTTAGACAACAGAAACACAAGAACAAGAAAAAAATAAAGAAGACATGGGTGAAATGCTGGCCTCACTGAAGCCAACAATTTTACTGTAGACTGTTCAAGCTTGCACAATGGAATGAGTCCAGAATGTGACATTTTGTGGGAAGCTTTAAGCTAAAACCAACTCTAGCAAAGAGCAGTCAAAGGTGGCAAAGGCTTCAGTCATAAGTGCAAAGTGGCAGGGGAGACAAAGATGATATTAAGTTTCCTGCCTCTGGGACACTGCAGCTGTATTCCACCCCACCCCCTTCCCAAATTCTCACTGCCCTAAGAACTATTGTGCTGGATTCCTCCTGGTAGAGTGGTGAAATACTCACTTACGTGAACAGGTTGGCTCCACTCCTGACCACCCTAAATTGTACTGGCAGACTCGAGCTGGGCTTCCCTGCAGCTCGTAGCCACCAATGCAGGAGAACTCACAGGTAGCCCCATAGTTATTTCCATCACCTGAGCACTTGATGTAGCCATTATCTGGGGCATTTAACTTCACACAGCGTCTGACTTTGAGCAAGAGGGGAAAAAACAATGAAAGACACAGCATGAACCACCACTGTTTACTAAAGTAGCACAAGTCAGTGGAATACCAAACCAAAGACATTTTTTTGTTTGCTTTCTGTATTATTAGTCATGCACTTAAAAACCCCAACCAACCTGAATGCCCCCACCCCTCACTCTTATGTAAAATGAAAGAGATGTGTGGGTGTATGCATGTGAAAAATAGGTCATGGAGCACAAAGAGCTGAAGCTGAAAACTATAGGTCACCTCTGTATATTCAACTCCAGAGGTTAACATCTAGACCTGTGAAAGGGCAGCCCTGCTTGAGAGATGTGAGCCTCAGCTGAAAAAAATGCGTTCTCCTCCTTGTTTCAGCAGATCACAGGCTCTGTATCATGGAGAAGCTGGAAGGAGGGAAGGGGTGTGGAGCTGGAGGCAGGGCTGTTAAAGCAGCTTTTCCTGGATGTGCAGGAATGCTGCAGACCTGGTCCCCAGAGTCTTCCGCAAGACTATGTTCTCCTTTTCAGAATCACCACAGGAGCTTATATACACAGACATATGCAGATAAATACAGAAATGAGGACATTTTCAAACTGCCTACTAATCAGTGTATTTCCAGGGTAAAACATCATCCTTACCTCTGACTTTAACAAGAAATTTGCAAGTGCCTTTATTTTCAGCTCTGTCGTACACAGTATATTGGATTTTGTGGTCGCCTTCTGGAAAATGTGACCCTGGTGGCAAGCCTTTCAAAATAACACTAAACCAAGACATAAAGGAAAGACATTGATAAATTCACCAGTATTTATTTACTCACAATGCTGTAAAAGCCTGAAGAGAGATGTTTGTGGCATGCCAGGATTGTCTGGCTGCCTGCAAGACAGGAGACTTGAGAGTAAGCAAAGAAAGAAGCTGGTCAGCAGCAACCAGAGTATTTAAATTTGCTACCTATAGCCCACCCTGCTGAGACAAGGGGCGTTGGGTGGGCAGGGTCTGCTCCCTTCCTATAAAACAATCCATAGTATAGCCAAGCCCATCATGCCCAGAGTAACTCAAGCTTTCTTCTACTTACATAAGAAAAAGTCAACATTAAGAAAGAAAACTTCCAGCCTCTTACAGTGGGGATGTATTCCCATCTGGCTGCTCTGAACTGCTCTATGACTGTCATTTGTGACTGTCAGTATGTACAGAAATGGAACAGAAAGTCAGATTCAGTCTCACAGCAGAAGACTGTAGTGATCCACAGCAGCATTTTCACCTGAAATTTGCTCCTGTCCTTCAAACAAGGACAACTCAGAAGTATAAAATATAATCTCAGTACTGAAGCAGAGAGTATGTAACCAAAGAGGGTTCCGTGTAATGGAAAAGATTTTGTACTCCTGAAACTAAAGTACTGTATGTACATTTAAGGAAAGCATTGCATACTCTATAAAACAGCACAGTTTAGCAATATTTTATAAAAATAGAGATGTAATTTATGGAAAAGCTTCCACTGAGTCAAGAGTTTGGCTCTTCTGAGCTGACAACAGTTACTCGTATGACAAAGTCTACATGGGATATTCCCCATTTTTTCACCTATCAGACCTTCCTTTGTCAAAAAGACTTAGGAATTTCTTCATTCTTCATTTAGTTTACCAGGTATAATTTTTGATGTTGTTGTCACCAAATTGTTACATCAGACCTTAAGGGCAATTATGTTTTAAATTATATGATTAATTATTCTTTACAAAATTCTTAAATTATAGCAGTAAAAGGGCAATATCATTGTCTTCCATTAGTTCTTTTATATTCATGAGAAAATGTAAAGATCTTCAAGCTTAAGAACTTTGAGCTTTTAAGCTTAACCAGTCCACTAATGTAATGATGTAACTTGCTTACTGAAAGAAACAGATTTACATGCTCCCATTAAAATAATCTAGACAGATTGACCTAAATCCTCTGCATGATAAAAATGGGAAAATCAGAGACAGTAGTACCACCAGAAGTACACCCTATTCCTCTGAAAAATGGGACTGTGAAACCACAGAAACTGACAAAGAGATTTTGAAGTGTTATGCCTAAATCCAGTGTTTAAATCCATCAAGGTTCCAAACAAGAAATGTTACTTTAAAGGTAACTGCAGAATCCTGGAACATCAGTTGCCAGGAAGAACCTTAGGAAGAAACCCAAAGCTGATTGCAGGTATTATTTTGTGACACACCTTGGTTTTTCTAACACAGTCAAACTTACCTCCTCTGTTACCTCCAATGCAGTAGTCTGATTTCACTCTTATGTATAAAAGGTAACTTGGTGTAATAAAACATGTTGATTATGAGACCCACAAAGAAGCTCTGCAAAACTTCACAGGTGCAGTAAAAAAGCTGCTGTTTATTCCACCAGCTCTAAATAACCACAACTGGGTATCTAACTCCTGAACAACTCACCACCAAACTTCCAGCTTTTCCAGTTAAACATGCAATTCTTTAGAGAGCAGTGATATGTGACTTCAATAAAAAAGCATCTTGGATGAATAAAGGGTAAAGGGTACCTGGCCTGCTGAATTGCTAACAAAAGAGTAAGAAGGAAAAAATGCAGACAAGTAGAGATTTTCACCTACTCTGTGAGAATGCCATCGGCAGTGTCCCGTCCCTCCGGGGTGTCCCAGAACACTCTGGCTGTCAGCTTGTTGGGCTCCGCGGTTTTCTCCTTCACACTCGGGCACTGGATCCTCGGAGGTTCAGTATCTGTTGAAACGAATGTCACAGAAAAAGGCACTGCAGCATCTGCTAGAGTTGTGCATTTTCCTCACAGCTCCTTCCCCGCTCTCAGGGTAACCCAGGACCAGCCCCAGTTGGCCTCCTCAGCCCTGGATTCCTCCCAGCCAAGGTGCTCAGAGCCTTTACTTCTCACCTTTTTGTGAGAAGAGCTGACAATGACCAGCCCTTTGCAATACCAAAAACACAACTAAAAGTAGTTACTGTAAATTTCTGTACATAGTTCAGTTAAAAAGTAATGTCAACAAATGGATGGCTTTGAAGTCCAAGGAGGGATGCCCAAGATCACACCCAGAGTCTGGATGTTCTATTAATCTGCCTTCTTTTCTTTGTCCATCTGGGCAGTAGTTAATGTGATTAAGAGCATTTTTAAAGCACATTGAACATCAGTCTGTCTCTGCGCAGTAACTTGGCATGTTATTCTTAACATGCTGGTTATTTCTCCTGCAGCAAAGGCAACATGAGAAACAACAGAAGACTGGCACAATTACCATTCTGTGGAGAATCAATGATGCTTTGATTTTTTCCTAGTAACTCTTATAATAATGGCTTACATCTGTAGCCAGCACTACTAGGACAAGCATTCTATCAATACAGCCTGAGGATGTGACAAAAGGATGACTTAGCCTGGTGACAGCCATTTACCACAACCTCTGTTACACAATCAGCAGGAAAAGGCAATCTTTCCAGAAGAAAAGACAGCGACATTTTTCAATTTTCTAGAGGAAGTATCTATTTCAATATATGTTAAGAGTGCATTAAAGATATAATGGAAATATTATTCAAGTGAGTTTTGGCATATTTAGCTGATAACCAAAACCAGCTATATATTGTTTTTTCTTTTAATCAAAATTATTTCAGCAATATGAGGGATATCCTTCCTGTTACAGGGTGGGGACAGGAGACAGTCTGCTTTGTTAGGACAAAATACTCACTAACTGTAAGGACCTTTGTAAGTCACTGCTAGAACACAGAACACATGATTTTAAAAATTATATGTTCCACACCCCCCCCCCCCTTAATGAATATACATTTGACTACTGAAAGGCCTTATACCTTTCCTACATGGATCTTCACTGCTGTACTGCAAAGCCCACATAATTTAGTGCAAAAATGCTACACAGTGCAACTTCAGTATAAAAAGGTAGAGGAAAGCCTCTTGTTTTCAGGAGCACTTTTAAGTTCAGGTCTGAAGTAATTCTAGCCACACTCAATGCCAAAAGCTGTGGAATCCCCAGGATACTTCCATGACACAAGGCTTACCAGCCCCCATGCTTCTGATCACAAGTAGCATCCCTTCTGTGCACAGAGCAACTAACTGTTTGTATGTCAAAGTTAAGAAATTAAACAGCCTCTTTGCCTTCATTGCTCCCCTCAATTTCACTCCTCAGATGAAAGTGAGGTGTTCAGCCAGTCCTCTCCTGGCCACTGTGTAGGCTGCAGTTCTGCAACTTCTGAATTACTCTAAGGAACAAGTGTTCAATTGCAAACGTCATTATACTGCTAGAATTATGTCTGGCCACAGTAACATTTGTGATGTCTGGTCACAGAAAAATCTCTATCCTGCCTATCAAGAGGCCAAAATATAACCTTGTGAAAGTCTGCTAACAGCAGATCTCACTACCTGCATATAGGAACTGTGTGCACAGAAGATTTGAAGGGACCTTCTCCAAACTATGTGGTATTACCACAACTTAAATGTTAGTATTACTTTTACTGGGTTACTTGGGACCTGTAATCCTAGGCAAAAATTGGGACTTGAAACCCTATGCAACAACTACTCCACATTTTTGGAATAAAAAAGAAATGTTAGTGCTAACTTAGACTGCCATCTTTGCTGCTTAAGGTTCTTGCTTACTTGACTCTGCAAGACAGCATCCTTTCTAATAAGCACACCATCTCTACAAACAGATGAACTTCAGAAAGTGCCAGGAAAAACAGAAGACAATATTTTATAATTTCCAAACTTAAAAGATTTGTTTTTCTTCCTCTGCCCACACCACTGAGGACAAAGCTTGTTTTTGCAAACAAAAACAAGAGACACCACTAACAGTCTAGACCTAAGCAGCTCATTCCTACATTTGTACAACACCAAATAACAGGAAACCTGAAAAGTATTTTATGAACATCAGGCCACAGTGGAGAGGCTCCAAAGCCATTTGCCAACCTAGACTGAGACACAGGCATTATGAGGAAAACCAAGTTATCATATACACAAGACACTAAGTCCAAACATTCTACCACCCACATGCTTTAAATTACTGGTAGCCATTTCAGATGGCCAAAAATTACCTTCCTTTGTGGGTGGCTGCTGAGGCTTTTATCAGAGGCTTCCCAGAAGCAGGAGGAGCAGGCTAAGACTTCACTATGTGCTGAAATGTTTAGTAGTCAGGAAAGTTAAATCTCAATGTTTGTTTATCTCTCTTCTGATTTATGTATATAGAAATACTTCTTCCAGCCGAAGTTCCCAGGAGACTGCTGACTATGTAATGAAAATTGCTGGCATAACTAGAGTGAACTAGCTTGAAATTTAAATTAGCTCACTGCAACCACGCTGGTAACTACAATCCTTTTGCATTCTCTGGATTTATTTGAACACCATGATCCCGAAGAAGAAAAATTCAGACAACAGATTTACTTTCAAACCTGTTTTTAATCATTAAGCAGAATGGAGTGAAACAAACTCCAGTACAGAGAACATGCTAGAAGAGCAGCACAGCAATCCAAGGCTACCAAGGAGTAACTCAGGAATCACCAAAGGCTATTACAAGCATTGAAATGTGCTGGCCATTTACACCAGAATTATCACTATTGAAATGGTAATGCTTGGTTACTCCTTTGGACTGAAAGTACTGAGTGACAGAACCTTGCATCCTTGGCTCTCTGTTTCCTTAAGAGGGATAGTTGCTTTTTCTCCCCATCAGCTGGATGAAGGCCTTTTGGAATTTGTGTGTGCAGGACTGGGGGACTGGCAGGTACCTGAGGGGGCAGAGCAAACGCCCCACTCACCGACGCAGGCTGCCGGCCGGCCGCTCCAGGCTTTGCTGTCCGTGCAGGTGACGATGCGGTCCCCCTTCAGCTGGTACCCTGGGGAGCAGTAGTACTCACACCTCGAGCCAAAGTAGGCACCATCCAAACACTTGAAGCCCCCGTTGGTCGGCATGGACAGGGTAGGGCAACGCTTTTCTGGAAAAGGAAACAAAGACTTCAGGAAACCTGCTATCCTCCCTTTACAGTAATGCACATGTGGGATATGACATAGGAGCGAAGACACAGCTGGCAAACAAGTGGGAGAAAGTCTTGTTCCACGTGAGGTTTTTCCTCACTCTTCTCATTAGCTGCATTTCAAATTTAACAC
Source organism: Cinclus cinclus (assembly GCF_963662255.1). Lineage (NCBI taxonomy): Eukaryota > Metazoa > Chordata > Aves > Passeriformes > Cinclidae > Cinclus > Cinclus cinclus. The sequence goes on from NC_085047.1 coordinate 109,337,163, forward strand.
CACATAAGCGTTAGTGGCCTGATACAATATTAATATGAGACAAGGGATGACAAGTACCTACTACTCTCTTTTCAGAAAATGTTTGACTGTAAGAGCTCATTTAGACACCTGGTACAAATTGTGTCAACTTAGAAAGTCTAAGATGGGCAATATTTTAAAAGAGCTTTATGGCTCTGTCATAATACTATTCCCACAAATCAAAATCGCACACTGATAAAATATTCCCTCTCTGCCAAGAATGTTTGTACCACTGAGATGCTTGTCATGTCACGTACCCCTGTGAGATCCTCAACAACAAACTAATCTACATATCCAAGCACACTGCCAACCTTTAAAATAAAATTAAAAAAAACAATCTAAAGATCAGTTTCAATAGCATATAAGGATTTATTGGCTGAACCTGGATCACAAGCCACACACACACACAGAGATTTTGTAACCACTTACGTTTGCACAGCACCTTTCCAGACCAGCGTTTGCTTGACTGACAAATTAGCTGGTGAGGGCCATGCAGTTCGTAGCCTTTTTGGCAGCGAATATCACATCTTGTGCCCAACACATTCTTGTAATATTCCCCTTGAGGTGTCCTGCAGTTTGCATAACCATGTTTCACTTTAATAGGGGAGCACCACGGTGTTTCTAGCACAAAGAAAAAAGCCCCACACAAAGCAATTAGAAAAATGTGAAAGTTCAGACACAAATAAAAAATCACTTTGCTTAATCAAGGTCACAGAAAAGAAAAGGAATATCCCTCTTATTTCAAAAGCCACTAATCTTTAAAGTGGAGAACACTGCAGAGGTGCACGCACATGAGGAGGTCACCCCTTTAAAGACTGGAAGCTCTTTTTTTTATGACAAACATTAAAGATTGTAGCCATTACATCGGAGGGGTTGGGAGGGCAGGTGGGTTTTACTATGCTTTTTGTCCATGGAATAAGTGTGCCACCATGTGGGCAGTTTGATGACAATTGAGCTGTATTTCCCTCTTGCTTTTTAAGCAGACACATCTAACTGCTCTTTGATAAGAGAAGTTTGCATTAGGAACATCTTGGTCTAGGCTGCAGTTGTCAGCTTTCCACATTTAGCTTAGTGCTCATTAAAAAAAAAAAAAATAAGCTCTGCTTCCATAATAATCTGTGCCTTGTAAAACTCAGTGATGGCTCAAGCTCTCCCAGTTAGAAGATACCAATTACAGAAATCATACTGCCAATGTGTCACATTGAACCTCCTCGAACTGAACCTTTATTAACCTTTATGACCAGGGCAACACTGTAAAATATTCAGGACATAGATACACCCACCTTGTGAGGATTTACCACCACACTGTGGTGCCAACGAGTAGAGACTTCTCTATCAAGCAGAGACTTCCTAGACAAAGTTTCACATTCTTTGTTTAGCTTTGACAAGAGACTGTACCAAGACAGTTGGCAGCTTCTCTGTAGGAGTTTCCTACAAAAGGAGTGACTAAGCCTGCCCCTTTCTCAGATCCAAGATTTGAAAAGCATCTCTTGGGAGAGGAGAGAGGGAGGAAGGGAGGAATTGCAAAGGAGAAAGGGAAAGATGACAAATCCTGAAATCCTGTGTGACAATGTGTGACATGAGGGAGGGGCATGAAGAAACAGTTTTGCAAGAAAGGTGAAAAAAAAAACCCCTAAACAAAACACATGAGTTTTTGCCTTCATACTTACAAAGTCACAAACAACACTAAAAAAAATTTCTAGATCATGTTTGGCAGATGTTCACTTCTTCCTAAATTCCCATATTAAATACATTTTCCTACACTAGCTGGATCAGCTCCACACATAAATAAACAATAATCAATACAGCACTTCTCATACATGGAGTATTTACATTCAGTGTGCTATGTCTCCAGGGCATACTTACACATTCCCAATGGTAACTACACTTTACATCTGTATTTTGCAGCGCTGGCCCTGAGTAAACACAGATAGCATCTGATGACTAAAATCAGTGACTAATTACTGATCTTTTGCCTAGACCAAGGGCGCATTTCCTCTAGACTAGTCCATTTCTGAATCAGTTGTACTGTGATATGCTTATTTTTGTCTTTCACCAATACAAGTAAAAACACTTTACAAAGATGTGTAGGTGAAATGACTCCCAGTGTCATCAAATACACAGTAATTGAGGCACAGGACACAGCCAGGACAGCCTAATAGCACTCCTCGGGTTAAGGTAGCATACAGTTCAGCTTTCTGGCTCAGCCACACAATCATCCCAGCTCTGTTTCTTCCCACCTTTAAGCCTGTCTTCTCTATGTCAAATACATCCTCTGCTCTTTACCTTACAGTTACGCAAAGTGCTTTGGTGGCAAGTGGGTTTTGGTTTGGGGCTTTGATTTTTTTAGAACTGTTTCCTGTCCTTCACCCTAATCTCTATCCCACAGCTCCCACAACACATTTAAAAAATCCCCACATGCACTCACTAGGGCCATTTTGTTGAGGGGCTGTATCATATTGGCTCCCATTTTTCATGCTTGTGCACCAAATTAAAGCTGAGACAACAGATGAGGAGTGTGAGCTAATGGGAACAGAAGTCAACTGCTGAAAAAATAAGTGATGCCAACACCCCAGATCTGCCTCCTTAACTGCTAGCCCAGGGCTGCTGGTACAGTCTCAGGCACCGTCTCTGACCTCTCTGGGGGAAGCCACACTTCTTGGATTCACAGCGTCTGTCTCATTCACCTCCTGGAGAGATCCTCCTACTCCTGAGCTTTCCCATAATCTCCTCTTCAGTGGTCTCATGCCCAAACTCTCCAGCTTTTCTGTCCCACTTGTTCTTCCCATGCCCTGAGACCTTAAACTTCAATTAATTTACACACCTAAGCCTGCAGGATCTCCTTAACTAAGAACTAAGCCTCAGATTTTCTGCAGAAGGGCTTAAACCTGAAGTTACTAAGAAAACACTGTCTGCACAGGCAGGACTGGGTGGATGAAAACTCATTTGGGCTGAGTTTTCACCCCAGCCAGACATGTAATCCTCCAGGAAATCAATTCAAGACATTTATGTCTTGGGTTTTTTACATGTATAAACTCCAAATACACACTACTGACCTCCTTTGTAAAAGGTGTTAAAATATTCTTTGCAACATGATCAAGAGGCTAATAAAAATAAAGAGGGCAAAGAAGCTGTTTCAGGTATTGCAAATTGCCTGAGTTTTTCTGCAATTTTTTGTGGTTTTACAAACACACTTGACTCGAGTAAACACCTAACCATATATATATACATATATATATATATATACACACACATACTTATTTTTAAAAAGGTAGCTAACAAGTAAAAAATGCAGTTTAATGCACAATACTGAAAAAGTAAAAGCCTTTTCTACAGTGTTGTGGCACCCACAGTGGTTTACAGACAGAAACAAAGCAAGCTCCTAGACAAGGGCAAAATACATCTTACAATGGACCAAATGATTCTGCCAGGAAGAAAAACAAAAGCAAACATGCTTTTGGATGCAGATAACTTGAAAAGCTTATGAGGAACATCTGTTTGATTAAAAACAATATAATGCTTACTCTACAACTGATTGTGATGAGAAGAAAGTGGGTGTGGCAGGGTTTACAAGCCATTTACAAATATTGGGGGTTAGACCAAGTGATACTGCTGGAAAAAAACCCAGCTAACTTGAAAAGCACATCAAACAATACAAAAAAGTTTTAGATCAAAGATTGTTTATTTTAAAGTGAAGACATATTGATTTTCAAAGGCTAAGCAGCTACACAGCAGAGCACTTGTGGAATATTAGGTTTGTGTGTGGCCCCAAGGGGCTACACAAGCTGTTCCCTGCCTCAAGGCAAGATCAGCCACTTTCCTCAAGGCTTTGGGGATTATAAAAGCTAGAGGTTTCCCAGACACGTTTTCTAGAACTTCACCATTTATACCAGGCTCTGTTCACCCAACTGAAATTTGAGTTTTTAGGTACTAGGACTGGTATCTAAAAATTGGCTTTTTATTTAATAGAAAGTTTGCACTTCAGCACAAAAAATGAACTAAATGTCCCTCAGCAATATAATAGCCTGAATTTTCACTTAGTAGTAAAACATTCCAGAGACTCAATCCCGTGCTTGAAATCACTGGAAAACAGGCAGCAAACAGAAATGGTTGAAGCTCCAATGCTGCCTTTAGAGCTATGAATACTGATTTATCATTAAAGTATCTGAGAAAACATATTAGGAATGAGGATCACCAGAGCAGTGGCATTGGAGCTGTGATGAACACAGGAACTGCTGCTTTCAGGAAACCTTTCCTCATGGAATATGATCAGAGATGCCAAGTAGCAGGAAGGAAAGCACTTTCTAGAGCATCACCTCCTCCAGCCCTCGTTGGTCCTTTTTAAACACCAGCCTTAGCTGAGCCCTTCCTTCATAAACAGCATGCCAAGTGACCAGCTTGCTTGCTGCTACACCGGCCAACAGAGCTGATGGTTCACCAGGGAGGAAGGGAAAAACTCCTTAAAAATGCTGTAGGCACAGAAAATCTTGGCCATGTTTCTCTGGAAAGCTGAGCAAGTGGGAAAACATCCAGATGAAGACAAAAGGGATTAGCAGGAGGCTGATTTTTACCCCTCCCAGTAAGATGCAATGTTTTGTTTGCAGATGTCCGAGAGGATGAATCTGTGTCCTCGCTTGCACATGTGTAGAAAGAAAAGAAAACAAACAATGCTTACTTACTGGTAAGTTTTATTTGCTAAGAAATGAGCCACACCCAAAATGCTGGACCGCACATCTGAGGAGAAGCTCTGAAGATTGCTATACAGCCTGTTTTTCCCTGCTTTGTCTTTCTTCATCCCCTTTCCCCCCAAACCAACATAAAGAAATATGCTAATGAAGAATCAGCCTTTTCTGTTCCAATGCTTTATACTCTTAGATTCACATTGTCTGTTCCTCAACATTTAGCAGTAGTGCTTCCAAACCTGGGGCAGTTTTTAATATCTGCGTGAACGAGTCATTATGGTTCACTTACCATGGTGACATTTTGGCTGACATGAGTATAATCCATTTTGGATCACCATGCAAAAGGAATTTACATAGAATCCACATTTTAACTACTTGCCCTGGCATGAATTGGCATTTATTTATCTTCACGATCTCCGAGTTAATTTTCAATGTGTCTGCAGAGGATCACAGGTTAAAAGGCAAAGAAAAATAACCTAAATAAAGCTTCAGAGAATTATTTGTGCACATGTTTGAAAGGAAATTTTATACTTGAGAATTTTACTGGGAGGAAATTGAGACATTTATGAAAACAGCAACATAGCCATAAAAGCTGTGCTTTCCCCTTGGCTGCTCATAAATGTCTGAATTATTTTAAGACTTACCTCTCATATGGCCCATTGATTCTTTGCAGAGAATCAATAATGTACAACAAGGCACCAGTGACCAGTATTTTTAGGTAATCAAAATAATGACAACTCTAGTATGTCCACAGATTAATTTACTAAAAAGAAACACAGTTACCATTCAAATGACAAATGAAATGCTACTTTTCTTTAATGTCTAGGCTTCTGGGGGATTTTGGCAGAGGAGAATGATATTAAGACAAAAGCAGACTCTTTAGAAAATGGATACAGCAAATGAAAGATTTATTTGTAGTAGCAAAATACTTCTCAATAAACATGCCAGTCTGTTCACTCACCCAGCTACATAATTTGGTTTTGGAATGCACACATGCATTTGTTAAACACACTTCACTTGGCACTTCAGGTAGCAGGTTAACCTGAAATGCAAGCAATTTTATGGAAAGAAAAAAGTAATGAAAATCAAGTTCTCTTGCATGTGCTTCTAAACATTACCATCAGTAAGCCCAGGTTTTGAGTCAGCTTACCATTGACGGTTTTGTCAGCACATATGGATAAGAAAGAGAAGCTCTTCCTGATTTTCATAATTCAACAACCTGCTCTCCCAGGAGCAAAGGCAACGTAAAAGTTACTTACTTGAGTGCATGAAAGAGTTGTGATCGATATTTGGTCTAATTTCCATTGTTAAAAACAGCAGAAATTAAATCTTGATCTAAATATCCATGAGAAAAACATGGAACTGGATCACCAAGATTGTATAATCCATCAAAAGAAAAAAGAATTAAGCTTTCTGTCAGCAAGCAGTTGATCCTCTTTAGCACATAAGCAAAGCATTCACCTTTGTATCTACTGCGTGCATAAACATCCTCATCATCTTCAAGGGGTGAATATCCCGATCCTACAATACAAAATAAGAGAAAGAAAAAACTGCAGCAAGAAAGGAAATATAAATTAAAAATAAAAGAAAGCTTTGAGAAAAGACATGCAAGATTAGAATGCAATAATCTATGCAATGTCTTCAGCAGGAGCTTCTCTGAAGCTCTGAGTCAGAGCAGACCCACTTTATAGTGAATTTGAAAGAGGCAAATTGATTTGATAATCAAGTGAAGCAGTAAATTTCTCTTGGTGCTCCTAGAGCAATGTTGTGCAATGTTAAATGGCATGTGCCAAGTCACAGACACAAGAGAGCCCACGTACCATGTAGGTGATCTCCTGGACAGACAGAGCAGAACAGGTACAGGTGAAGGGCCTCCTCAGAGGTTTCACTATAAAGTGGCTCCTGGTAGTGAAATGGCTGTTAAGTGTCAATGGCTGTTAACAGCCGTCAGGACCAACAGCAAAAGAAAAACGTAAATAGCTCAAGAACAAGCATCCTTAATGACCTGTAAGATCCTCACACCAAGAACAAGACATTGAGGTACAAGGCCTGCAAACACAAATTACACTCAAATCAAAATCATGGTTTGGTTTCAAGAATTCTTCTGGCGTTGCTCAAATAAAGACAACAAAGCTCCATTCTCTTAGAACCCTGTGCAATAGCTGAAAAAATAAAGGTTGAAGCTGCTTTCTAAAAATCAAAAACCAGTTGGAGCACTACTACTCAAATAATCCATCAATAAAACAAAGCAGCTGGCAAGAAAGCCTTCAAAATTCCCTAAACAACATTTATTAAAAATTAGCAACTTCAGAGCATGAAGTCTAATCTAAATTCTAGAGAAATCATTTCTACAAAGGGCTCACACAAATTCCCCCTTTGAAATATCCTTTTAAAAATCTTGGATGCAATAGGCAGGTACTTAGGGGCCACAGGATCTTCTCACATGGTATCTCAAGTTACACCATTTGGGGTTATTTGATCACCATTTGTTGATGTCCGAGACTATGGTCTGTGCAAGCTGCTACTTAGACAAAACTATTTAATTCAGGCACCTCAATAGCTACTGATTCCATGAGCAAAGCATAAAACTGTTCAGCAGAAATCAAACCCAAGAGTTTGCTTTCTGTCAACATCTGTCAACAGACTCCATTTCTTATTTAAAAGAAACCCCAAAATATCTGCCCAGAAAATGGTGAAACTTGATTTCTGATCTACCAGACCCGAGGAAACCCAGCCCATGTATCTGCAGCTGCTCAATGGGAGCATCTTCCAGAGCACTTGATCACTGGGAATCCCTCCACCAGTTAGAACTGGGACCTGAAGAAGTGTATTTCCAAACAACTTCTCTGAAATTGAGGGATTTATATGTAACAAAGCCTTTTTATCACTCAGAATAATTTCTCTGGATTTTTTTGTATTTACTGTTGAGGTTCAATTTTGATAGCTCAACATTGGTATCTGAGACTTATGAACATAAAACCAAACTTTTTTGCACTTGAAATCTAACTGCATAGCAAAAAGAGCAAGCTGTGATCCCTGAGGGTTTCAGGAAGTCCTTGATATGCAAATGAATACCTCTCTAAGCATCAATTTTTCTGCCAGAAACTGGAATAGTCTTAGCTAATTACTCACTTTGAGGGTTATAAAACTGTTACCTCAGTGTTATCACTAATAATTGTCCAAATTTTAGTGTGCACTGACTTCAGCATCTAAAATTAGTACATCTTAGAATTATGTGAGCTCTTATACATTTGGCTTTCTTAGACATGAAACCATTAAAGTGCTTTTGAAAGTTTTCTAAGAAAAACTGGCCTTAAAGATTTATTCACTACTTTTACCCTGAAACAAGGCTCTCTTGGTAGAGCTCAACATCTCCCATTTCCAGCTCATTTTCTAGCTCAAAATGAGAAGTGAGTCAGGTCTCTTTCCCAACAAGCAATGTTTTCTTAATAACCACAACAGGTTTGGCTTGGAGAGCCACAAATCAAAGTGTTTCTGCTCCACATACATTCAATACTGCCTGCCAAGCCACTAAGGACAAAGCATTGTTCTGTGTTGGAAGTGCTAAAATTACCACAGCTCAAGGTATAGAAGGCTCCTGCCAAAAACAGCTGTGGACTTTGTTCTGGCAGATGTCAAGCAAAACACATGAATTAACACTTTCCTTTTAAGATTCAGCTATGGATTTACACTATTCTGTTTATGTCAGGAAAAAAACGATTTCTTCATTCATGAAATAGAACTCTGTCCCCATTGCAAAGGTTCATTTGTACACGTCTGATGGCAAGATCAGGGCACAAGAACATAGTGCCAAGCCAGACACTGCATACACATGAACAGCAATTCACACGCTATTGTGCTATAAATCCTTTGTAACAGAAAAAAAGGACGAATGTGACACATAAGAGGCGGAAGAGCTATGCACACTTGCTTTCCCAAGACTGACATAAGAATTATTTACCTGAGTTTAAATTAAAGTAAGCTATAGATAAAAACAGTATAGCACATTGAACCAACCTGAAACTTTTCAGCTTACTGCCCTGAAACAGCACAAGTCCTGGAACACAAGTCCTATAAGGAATTGCTGAAGGAGCTAGGGATGTTAAGCCCAGAGAAAAGGAGGGTCATCATTCTCTTAAACTCCTTGAAAAGATGCTGGAGTTAGGTGGGGTGTATCTCTTCTCCCAGGTAAAAACCAACAGGATGACACAGAGGAAACAGCCTCAGGCTGGGCCAACTGAAGTTTAAAACAGCTATTAGGAAAAATTTCTTCACTGAAAGAGTTGTCAAAAGCACTAGAACAGGCTGCCCAGGGAAATGGTTGAGTCGATACCCAGCAGTTATTTAGAAGATACCAAGATGTGGCACCTAGAGACATGGTTTTGTGGAGTATTAAAAAAAGTACTGCATAAAATACTAAATAAGAGTACTTTGGAAAATAATTTTACAACAACCTTTTTTTCTGGTATAAGCCCATATCTTCAGCTCCTGTGAATTGACCTTACCCCAAAGAGCACTTGAAGAAAGCGTGTCAGGAAACAGGGCTCGTAACTCATCACTCTGACTACCTTAGTACACTTTTTATGCAGCTAAACTAGTGGATAATTTGGCGTCTAATACTGCTGATAAGAAAGTTGAAGAGACATTCTGAGAAACCATGGCCTTATGCCACTGCAAAGTTTTGGCACGGATAACCGCAGAGAACACGAGGCGCGGGAAGCAGAGCTCGGTGCTGTCATTTCCAAACCAGAACTCAGCGCAGCGCCCCCGGCCCGGCCCCGCTCCCCGGCCCGGCTCTGCCCCGGCCCCGCCGCCCCTTCCTCTCCCTCCTCACCCTCGTACTCCAGGCTGGCCCGGGCGCCCAGGGCGAGCAGCGCGGCGAGGCGCAGCCAGCAGCTCCCCATGCTCCACACGGCGGCTCTGCCCGGCCCGGGCTGCGCGGCAAAGGGGCAGCAGCAGCAGCAGCAGGAAAAGGAGCAGGAGGAGGAGTGAGACGGGGACATTCTCTGAGCGGCTCCCGGGGACCGCCGGAGTCTCCTCCTCCCGCTGCCCGGCCCCGCCTCGCCCCGCTCGGGCCTTTGGGGTTCCCGTGCCGGGGCTGCGGTGCCGCCTGTCCCCTGTTCCCCGTGTTGTCCCCCCAGTGGTGCCCAGGCCCAGAGATGTGCGGGGTCCCCGCTCGGTCCCTGAGCCCGCACTGGCTGTGCCGGCCCCACCTCAACCAGGGCGCCGAGCGGGCCGGGACAGCGTGTCTGTCCAGATCTCTTCCCTAGGATCACAGAAGGAGCTAGCTTGGAAAAGACATCTGAGATCCTCGAGTCTAACCTGTGACCGTGACCACCCGGTCAACTATAACATGGCACTGAGTGCCACGTCCAGGCTTTCCTTAAATACCTGCAGGGAGGGTGACTCCCCCACCTCTCTGGAATGCTTTTTCCGATGTGTCATGACCCTTTCTGTGAAGACAGAAGAAAAAAAATCTTCCTAATGTCCCTGCCCTGGTGCAGTTCAGTATCACGTCCTCTCATCCTATCACTTGCCTGGTGGAAAAGACAAGAGACCAACCCTCATTTTGCTACACCCTCCTTTCACAGGGAGTAGTAGAGAGCAAGAAAGTGCCCACTGATCTCCTTTATTCCAGGCTAAACCCAGCTCCCTCAGCCTCTCCTCACAGGACTTGTGCTCCAGACCCTTCCCAGCTCAGTTCCCCTTCTCCTGACCAGCTCCAGCCCCTCGATGTCCTTCCTGAATTAAAGGGCCCAGGACTGGACACGGCACTCATGGTGTGGCCTCACCAGTGTCCAGCACAGGGATGGTCACTGCCCTGGTCCTGCTGGCCAGCATGTTGCTGATCCAGGCCAGGTGCCACTGGCCTCCTTGGCCCCCTGGGCACACCTGGCTCATGTTCAGCCACTGCTGACCAGCACCTCCAGGTCCTTTTCCTCCAGGCACCTTTCCAGCCACTCTGCCCCTAGCCTATAGTGCAAAGACCACCACATTTCCAACTATTTAAATGCTGCTGGGAAATGGAGAACAGCAAAAAACCATAAGAATACAGCAATAATACCCAATTTCAGCTGCATGGCAGCTTTCATAGAATAACAAAAAGAATAGAGCAAAATGAAAAACAAAAAAAAATAAATCCCAAGAGCCACCTCAAAACTACAATGACACTTGAGCACATAGAAACAACATGAATTAAATGAACCAAGGCAACATCTTCTGTAGTGTGCCAGCACTGGCTACTCTTGATACTGGATACTCCTTTCACATTTACCCCATCCTTCAAATCAGAGAAAAAGTGCTTGGGAATTCCATTTTCAAAAAGTTCATCAGTTTAAGCATATGTAAGAAGAGAATGACCAGTTTCCACCAGTAAGTCAGCAACATCTGGATTTCGTTCCTCCAGTGCTTTGCCTCAGAGTTTTGCATTCCACAGTATCTGAAGGCATATCAAATATGCGAATTTAAAACCTTAGCTCTACTGCAGCAAACTGAAGAGCTTCGTGGACTATGGCAGGGCTAAGGTCACTCTAAGACCTCAGAAGTCTCGAAGAAGCACATGATGGGTCAAAAAAGACACAAAATGGTCACGATGTTCACATTTTGTGTGCAAAAATACTTACATTCATTTTTATGATGGTACTAAAAATGGAAAGCTGGGTTTTTCATCTCATTCTTTACCGGCTAAACACCCCAGAGGTCTGCAAAGTTCATGTTAAAAAAAAAAACATTTGCTTTGGTGGGACCTCAGTATTGGTTTAAAAACTGCCTGCACAGTTGGGTGTTTTGTTGCATCTTGTGCAGGTTTGTGAGGCTTAATATATATATATAAATTGTTTTGTTACAGAAATCCTACAATCATAGAATGGTTAGGGTTGGAATGGACCTTAAAGAATTTTGAAACACAACCATTATTTAGTAATAGTTGTGCTCAATTGAGAACAGAGGATATCAAGAAAATTGGGGCATGTTCTTGAATGCCAACCAAGTTAATAATCCCATGTGCAACTTATTAGCCCAAATGATTAATTTCCAGAGATGTTTAGGCAGTTCCCTGCTCATACATATGGAAATACACAGGTGTATAGCACAGATTTGAGTTTCCATGCACAGTCATAAGCTGCAGTCCACTGTTGTGCTTCTATTCCTTGCAGGTGTACAGTCTTTCAAGCACAGAAAGTAATCCTACACCAAGACGATCCCCTCAGGGCTGTACACAGATTAATTCATTGCTTCTCAGTATTGATTAAGATGCAAACACCATGTTTTAGAGCACAGGTTTTAACTTGCTTCAAGAAGAGATGCCTCATACAAGATCCCATCAAAGAACAGCTCTTTCAAAGTCACAATCAAAGCACAACTGAAATGCAGAACAGAAAACTTCAGAATTACCAAGCTCAAAAGAGGTCAGATTTTGCATTCCAGCAGTAGCTTATGCTTTGTGAAGTAAAACCACCCAATTACACAGAAATCATGAATTGGATAGGAAAAAAGCAGGCATGGGTTCTTTTCCCAAAAGATAATCTCATTCATCCTCCCTTGCCATCTGTGACCCTATGAAGAAACACTGCAGCTGACAGCAAGCCGTAAAAGTGTTTCCAAACAGATTAATTACATGTTGAGAGAGCTATTGCTTTGCATAGAAGGCAGCTAACAAAATAAAACTTTTTCATGTGTTGGCAAATATTGTGCAACAAAATGAGCACTACTCCTGGCTCAAGGAGTTTCCTTTGCTTCAGTGAAGTCCTACACCCAGAAGCAGGTAGCCATGCCCATGCAGTTGACTCTCAGAAAAATCAGTGGTGGGATGGAAACTGCATGGATGCAGAAGTTAGTGCTAGTCCAGAAAAGCTCTGTAAAATACAGCTAAACTCTGCTTCCTTTTATGGACAGACACAGATATCTTAGATACAGCAATACCAAAGCAAAACACTTTCCACCACTGATTTTGGTTTATTTTCCCCACTCCAGACTGGCAATAAAAAGTGGAAGTGGCTCAAGTGGCTCTGACTCAATGCAGGCAGAAGTCCTGTAACACAGCTGCAGTCAAGGGAAAGCTGGCAGACATAACAAGAAGCTACAAACCCCTCTGCCAACTCATCCGTATGATCCACAAACCTTAGTGCAGTCCCAGGCTGCTCCTGGGTATCTTGCACCATTGCAAATGAATTTGCTTTCACTGTGATCATGTGTTTAGTGTTAGAATGAGCAGTACCTTCAAATGCTGCTTGCAGTTTACACACTTAAATGGCCAAAAGTTGTTTTTTAAATACTATTCACTTGAAGGTGTTAAAAAAAGATAATAAAAAAACCCAAACCTTCATGAAAATGGTGTCCTTATATTCAATGAAAATAAACAAAGCGTTTGCAGATTCCTAATTCTGGAACTTCTAAAGAAAGTTCCAGAATCCTAATTCTGAAAATTCTGGTTTGCCCTGAATTGCTCGTGATGTGACATTTTGGGTGATTCAATGAAAAGTGAGGATTTAATTTCAAGTTATCAAATGTATATACATCTACATATTGGGTTTTCAGCAGAAAATTAAAGAAAATCTAGACAATAAAAAAGGGAATATATGGATGAAAGGCCTCTGCTATTGAAATAAAAGTGTTGATTACTGTGGGTGAAAAAAGGAAGCTCAAAAGGCCAATAAGAATACACCTGGGAGTTAACATTGGTACAACTTCAAGAAAATGATCAGTCATCCCCTTTGTTGACCCATGTTCCCCACATAAGCCATGTTCCCTTGGTTGCTGAGCAGTATGAGCCACAAGGTGCCACAATGACTCATTAAGAAGATGGGCTCAAGCTGGGAGCTTGGCTCCAAGGGAAAAATCTGAACATTACATACATGAATAGTGCCCTCAAGTGATACTGATTTTCAGCCCGACCAGGGAGTTGGGTTTTGTTTGTTTTGGCTCATTGCCCAAAGTTTTAAATAGAGAGGGGCAGAGGAAAAGGAGGAGGTTAGCTTCCATGATTTTTAAATAGTCAAGAGAAGGTTCAAAAGTGACTTTCCTCCCTTTTAAAGGATTCCAAGGATCTTTTCAATAAAGTTAAATACAGCAAAACAAAATAAAAACTCTGAAAAGACAGGCAAACAAAAGCAGTCACTGATCATTTGGAAAGGCACCTAGAATTATGCCAGCAGGAGACTAACAGGGAGGAGATCGGAAAAAATGTTTTCTTTGTTCAGGTTGTGAGGAATTCAAAGTTTGATTTTTTGATTAAGGCACGCCTCAATAAATAATGCTAAAAAAAATAGTGGCAGCATCTCTTTTTATGATCAGAAACTGTAAGGCTGTTAACAGAGAAAGGATGAAAAGTGTGATGAACACTAAAATGCAAATCAATTCAGCTGAACAAAATATACATCCTTTAATCAATAGGTTTAAGGAAGGTAAGTGTTGCATTATATCTACACAAAACACAGATCTTTAGCTGCATACTGCAAGGTATATTTGTTATCCTGAGCACAGATGTGTCTGTGCTTTTCTGCTATGCCTAAACTCTGGCTAAGCCTTCAGTAGGGGTACAGCAGTTATGGGGTTGTCCATGGATATAGAAGAATGTTTTATACAGAAGAATTTGCACTGTGTGTCTGACAAACTCCAAGAGGCTCTGCAAAGGTTGTTTTCTGCAGGGGCTCAGGGGTCAGAGCCTGGAGCAGTGTCTCTGTGGTTATTCCATACCACACACGTCACCACTGTGGCCAGGAGTAAGGGACTCTCACTTCTGGGAAGAAGGGAGTGACTTTCAGTGGAAAAAAAGATAAATAATTCCTGTGAACATGCTTCAATACGGGCTTTTCCCCTTATATTTAGATACTTAAGAGTCTTTAACGTAGGCCTACATTTTACGAGCACATTGAAAACACGGAAAAACAGGAAGTCACCTATAGAAGGCCAATAAGTGACTGAAAAGAGATAGAACTACTAGTAACTGTTTAATTAAGTAAAGACCATTTAAGCTGAAAGTTTCTCTAATGACAAGTTCCAGTGGACTTTGGATAACTTTCCAACAGAGGAGACTGAAAACTAATCCTGATCTATTCTGAATTGGTGACAGATGGAAGAATATTTTCTTTTTTAATGCTGACACTGGAAACTGGCACATCTCAGCTTCTAACTTTTAATGGTACAGTACCAGTTAGACTGGGGTTTTTAAGACACGCTATTTTTGAAGCTCTGTCATTTAAAAAAGGTTTTTCAGATTTTATAAGCAGACTAAAAGAAAGGCTCCCTATGAAAAAAATCTCAGCTTGAAGTGTCAGAATCTACACCAGCACTTGAAAACTAGCATCAGGAGTTGCTTGTAATCCATAGGAAACTCTCCAACAAGTTCCTAGAAAACAGAAGGGGAGTGGAAAAATGTGATGTTACTAACAGTGATCTCCTCCTGCTCTTTAGTAAACGGAGTCAGAGAGTCTCAGAAGCAACACAGAAATACTATAAACTCTAAGCTGGCAGCGAACACCCTTCTTTGATGAAAACAAGGAATTTAAGGACTCCAGGACTACTTCTACTCATGTTTTACTAGTGCTTTGCAAGAGTAGAAAAAAAGCAAGCATTACACCAGTGAGGAACAACTGAAGGAACAACTCCAGGGGAAGAAGAGCAGTAACAAGACAAAAAATGAGCAAGGACAACAGAAAAACAGGTAGAACTCAAAATCCAAAACAAGATGTAAAGGAGCTTCGAATTTAATACCAAACCAATAACTGAAGGAAAAAGAAAGCAACTGCTTCAATACTCACGAGATAGGAATTTAATTTCTTTACAAAGAATAGTATTAAAAACAGCCTCACAAGAAACAGAATCTAATACAGCCAAAAGCACAGTTGTACAAACCAATTTATGAGAAGTGGCTTGCTCCTTTTGTTTAAAATAATCAATGTTAATCATATCCTGAGGTAGAGTCAAAAGTTCTTTTCACAGGGCCAGCATAAAAATAATGCTGATTAGGTTTTAAAGCAACATTTGAGACAGTCTGTCCAAACCCTTGCTCTTTTTCCATTAATATTCATGTCAGTGTCAAATCCCGGTAAGGAGGATGTTCTCACTTCCATCAAAATCAAGAGGGTAAACAAATTTCCTTCTGAAAGAGTGGTTACCAAGTTCATTTGAGAGGATATTGACTTAGAAGATCCAGCTTCACTGATGACACACACTGTTTGGGGCACCACAATATAAAAAGGATATAAAGCTATCTGAGAGTGTCCAAAGGAGGCTACGAAGATGGAGAAGGGTCTGGAGGGGAAGCCATGTGAGGAGGGGCTGAGGGCACTGGGTTTGTTCAGCCTGGAGGAGACTGAGGGGAGAGCTCAGTGCAGCCACAACTTCCTCGTGAGGGGAACAGGAGGGACAGACACTGATCTCTGCTCTGTGGGGACAGTGACAGGACCGAGGGAATGGCCTGGAGCTGTGCCAGGGGAGGTTTAGGTTGGGTATTAGAAAAAGGTTCTTACCCCAGAGGGTGGCTGGGCACTGAACAGGCTGCCCAGGGCAGGGCTCACAGCACCAGCCTGACAGAGCTCAGGAAGGGTTTGGACAAGCTGTCAGGTGTGATTCTTGTGTGCAGAGCCAGGAGTTGAACTTTGATGATGTTAGTGGGTCCTTTCCAATTGAGGATATTCTATGATTCTTTGTATATTATATACAGAGAAAGACAGAGGTAGATATACACATATATGTAGCCATAGTGCCAAAGACAATACTCAGAAAATGCAAATGCCCCAAACTAGAAAGTAAGTAAATAAAAAGAAATCAAAATAATATTCAATTTCCTCTGCCTTTGGAACCCTAACTGCTGGTTTAAGGCAAAAGGAGACCTGGCAACACCAATATAATAACTTAATAACCTCAACATACTGAGGCCATGTTTCCAGAATTACACCCTGCTTCTTCAGGAGATGGACAAGGGCTATGGAAAATCCGCTGTCACTACCAGAAACAGGAGAGGTGACTGAAGTACCTAAAATGGAGCCCTAAAAGAAACCTGTCCAGAAAGAAGAGGAACATGTACACAGCCAACTTGTAGGTTTTACAAAAGTTATGGCCAGCACCATGGTCCTCAGCAAGAAGTATGATGATGCCCTGTTTCCTTCAGCTCCTAAAAATGCAGTGGCAGGTCCAGCCCCAGACTCCTGTCACCAGGACAGGGTGTGCTGGGAAGCTGCAGGGCTAAGCAGGGAAATGTGAAGTTGTGCTGTATTTGGTGCAGCTACATTACCTAAGGATGGCCACACTCTGGGTCCCTTTCATTAAGGGCAGGCTGATATGTAGGGATTGATGAACAACATCTGGCAGGAATGACCAGCTGCAGCAAGCAAAGCTGGCAGACAGCTTCAAATTACCAAGGTCAGGGTTCACTCAACATAATTAGAATATTATCCTTTAATAGTCAGTTGTATGAGTTTTAGTTTCCACAAAATCAGTTTGGCACTGAAAAAATTCTCTTTATAAACATCCCGAAGACGACAACTAAAGGCCGTTAGGAAAAAAAACCAAAAACCAAACAAAACAAGAGAAACTTGTAGCAGAACAGATATTTTTAAATAGCAGATGTATAGACTTGTTGGTATTCTTGTTACACCAGTTTCTTCTGAGTGTCGAAGTATTACGCCAGTCAAAGACACTGAAGACATAAACCAAAAATCAGTTGTTTGCCTCACAATGGCAGGAATAAGGTGCCATTGTATTTCTCACTGTTTCCTCCTCACAGAAGATCAAAGTCTGGGAAAGTGACTTGTGAGGTTCAGGGATTGCCATTAAAAGCAGACTGACAACCTGCAAATCTGCCATGTGGATGAGAGATATAGATGTAAAAAGGGAGCATGTCAAACACGCTGGGGGGAAAATAATCCACAGAAAAGGTACACAGCTAATAGTAATAGTTCTCATGGAAAAATGAAACCACTGCGTGAATTGTTACTGAGAGTTAATACACTGTAAATAATGTGGAATTTTACCCAAGCATGTGAGATGTATCACTCTCAGCAGCACCAGCCCTGACAGGGGCTTGGCCTCGGGATGCCCCTGTCCCTGCAGCCAGAGCTGATCCCTGTCCTACCTCTGCTCATGCCTCTGGGCTGCTGGGGGAGATCCCTGTCCTATTACCAGCCCTCACAGAGCCAGGACAGACCTAACCCTGCAGTCTTCTGTGTAGGAAAAGAGAAATTTAGCCCCCTCCACTGCCCCTTTTTAAAAAATAATTTTATAACATCAGTTCTGCAGTTTCCTACTTATCTCAACCAGGTACAATGTTTCATAGAAAAATAACCTCTTCAGCTGAGGAACCTGCACAGGTTTTGCAAGAAACCATAATGATTTGGACCACCCAGACACAAACACAAAATCAAGTGCTCACATTCCTGAATGTAATGCTCTCACCTTCCCTTTGCAAATCTGATCCCATGTCATTAAAAATGCTCGAAGATTTGATGAGAATTTCCATTGCAGACAGACAAAATAACCAAAAGATACACACAGTTGCGTATCTAAAAATGTGCTTCTGAGTTGATTCCATAATTTAAAGTTTCCTCTCTTATGAAATTTTACTGTAACACACACAAAAAAATTAGAAACATACTGTACAGTCAGTTCCACAGTGTGGTGTGTCTTGTGTGCAAGACAATCAGCATTGCTCCCCTGCTGTTATTATCACAGACCTGTACTGGCCTCAATACATCGAGGAAAATGGGATGTTATGTTTGGCAGGAAGTCCTGGCAGAAGGCAAAGGGTCAGACCAGCCACACATGGCAGCTCCCCAGTCACTTGTCTCTCACCACTCTGCAGTCACAGGTGCTTACTTATAAGGATTCAACAGCAACCTGAGACAAAATCAACATTTGCCAGTGAGAAAAGAGGCCAAGGGCAACCTCCAGCAACACCTGACAGTAACCCAGCTCACTCTGGGAACAGGAGACATTTTCTGGGAAAAAGCAGAGCACAGCTTGTTTCAACCATCCCTCGACAACCTGCTGCCTTGGCAAGGAGCTGTCAGCAGGAGCAGTCCATCAGCCAGCTGCCTGATGTGAGCTTGCTCCAGCTGTCAGAATCTGTCAGGAGCCTGTTACAGGAGCACTCTCATTGCAGGTGGCTGACAAGTGAAAACCCAAAAGAGCTGCAGTCCCGTCTGGACTTGTGAGCTGCTGTGCACCGTTGGTGCCTGCCAAGCCCTGCTCAAAACACACACAGAAAGTACCTCAGTGCAGTGGCGGGGATTCCTCACAGCTCTTTCCACATTGGAAATGAGAGGTGACTAGGAATTGAATGGCACGGTTTTAGAAGAAATGTTTATAATACAAAACATGAGTTACTGCATCAGCTCTGAAAAGGGCTTGGGAGGACGGCAAGGAGCTTGTTGAATGGAGCTGGTGCACAGGGCTTGCCAGCTGAACTTTATTTAAATTATTCATCTTTGCAGACATTAGGTCTTACTTTTGTTTTTCCTTTGTGCACTTCTGTTGCCATTTGTCAGTCCCACTTACCATGGTGCCTTCACACAAGAAAGGCCAAGAATGTTTTGGAAAGCATGGCTTCCTGTGAACTGGAACCCTGAGCAGCATCTACACCACCAAACCCATTATTAATATTCCAGTTTATTCTCATGTGTCATGTACTACAAGCTTGATTATTTTTTTCTGTTCCCTGTCTTGCATTCTCGTTGTCTTTGTGCAGTTAAGAGAAGCTTTATTAATCACAGAAGAGTAAACAGAGACCAGGATTGTGCTTTGGAGGCAACATTCACCCACTGCAAACAAATCTAATACCATACTCCTTGCAATGGGCTTACAAATAGGGAAATATTTTCTAACTCAGATGGAGGATATTCAATTCCTTTGGACTGATCTGTTTCAGAAAACCAATTTACTCTTCCAAAAGAGAAATGAGCTATAAATCAATATTATCTTTCTGTAGAGTTGAAAGTTGCCTTTATTACACACAAAATATTTGTGGCTTTTAATGCATATTATTGCTAAAATGTCTGAGTGATTTTCTAAGTGTGACACATAGTAATGACTTGCCTACGATATGACAGACAAAAATATTGCAGAAGAATGGTTTGGATAAGAATAAAACAAAAGAACTTAGAAGGCTGCAGTGCTCGTCTCATGCTTTACTGGCATCCAGGATGTGTGAAATGCCTTGAAGACATCTAAAGGTACAGTTTAATATTCTTGGTTTTGACAAGCAGTTGGAGAGAGGTACAGAATCCCCAGTCAGAAACACTGCTCCTAAAAACAGAGCCAAAACACAATTCAGGTGTTTCAATTTCCAAAAAGATGACAAGCTGTCAGACAGTCAAACACTGCAAGCTTCTGGAGTGCTGGTTAAACAGAGGCATCAGTGACACACCAACAGCACTGCAGGCATTCCTACAAATGCTGCCTTCCCTTACTAAAGAACCACTCAGGATTTGATGTATTTGACTGGAAATTTCCCTAAACTCTAAGTCAAAGCAAGTTTCCAGTTATGGTTACCTCCCGTTCCTCTCAGATATGTGTTTCCTTCCTCATTATAATAAATGTCAAGTACCAACAAGAAACTCAACATATGGTTACCAACACTCACTGAAATGGATGCACATCCATTTGAAGCAGTAAGGAGAGCAATGGAAAGACAAGCCAGAAGAGCACAGAGGACAACCCAGAGTCACAACCAGGTCCAGGTCACCCCTTTTCAGCTCCAAAGAGACAAAAGCCACCTGTAGCATTTCCATAGCCAAATACACACACAGTGTTACTCGATATGGTGCACTGCAAGTGCAATGGCAATAACTGCAGCTGAATGAATGTTTTCAGTCAAAGCTCTCTGGTCAAACCATATTACAAAGGAGATGCAGGCACAGGCCAACCAGCTGCCTTAATGTGACAAAAAAGAAATCAGTGCTGCAAAGCTGAAGCAAACTACCAGTCAGATGCCTTCACAAGAAGCACCTTCAGCAAGTCATTCTTGTTTTCTTTTTTCTTACTACAGTAATAGGAAAGGTACCTGCTTTCAGCACAGGGCACTCACATCCACCCCTTTCCCAGAAAAGTATGGCAAAGACCTTTATATTATTTGTTGAGATTTTTTTTTAATTACACATTTCACTACAACGGTAACTCTGCGTTACATGTGCAATGTTTCTGGTACCTGTCTCTGGGCAGTTTAGAACAGGGAATGTCTGCAAGCCAATGTGATTTTAATCTTCAGGAATAGCTGTACAGAGGCATGTTAATTTTGGGCTCTTTTACTCAGAGATCACACAGTATAACTAGAGAGCCACAGTGGATGGACTCAAGACAGGCAGACTCGAATCAAGTAATTACATTTGAGTGCATTGCCCTGAAGTTGACAACTCCAAAGAAAACTTTAACAGGCAGCGATTCACAATTTAAATGACGCAGGAGTTGGAAGCAGCATCTTCCCCCATCTGGCCAGTCAGCATCAGGAAACCTGACAAAAGAGCTCTGAGGGACACCAGGATGGACCACAGACCCTGGCAGGTTAAAACTCTCATGACACAGCCTAAAAGGAGACAGACTTTGCTGAGTGACTCATGTTGCCAGCCCACACTGGGGTTAAGTGTAGGTTTTGGGTAAACCATGCAGCACAGCACAGCATGGCTACAGAAGCCTGAATACAGTACTGCTTAGCTATTCTTAGTGAATGTATGTGCAACACATCTAAATCCAGTACCCTAAATAACAATGGCATTTCCTCAAAAGAACAAGAAGAGGGCGAGAAGTAAGGAAGAAAAAAAATCAGATGTCTTCAATCATGCTGCTCAAATTATAAGGAAATGTGTCTATTCAGAGTTGTGACAAATTTTAAATTTTTCACTACAGGACAGAAAGGGTTTCCTTCTGTATCAAAACCACAGTAATTTCAGACTCTTCAAAACAGGATTAACTTATAAAACTTCTAAATCACCTGATCTGCACATGTACAGTACTCTCGCTCATGCATATTTTCATCTGCTGCAAGATCTGAAGCAAGGGATAGCACTAACATAAAATTTAATGTTATATATCTTACTGCAAAGCTGCAGAAGTTTCTTCTGTGTCTCCCTGAAGGTCACAGCTGCACATCACAAATCAAAGACTATACAAGTCAAAGATGTATACACCCATATGGAGATATTTATTCACCAGTTTCAAATAAATGAATGCAATCAAAAATCTTTATGATACACATCCTGCATGTTTCAGTTGCGGATCTTCTTTTCTCTCCTCAAAACCAGCTCATAATGACCTGCTAGTGTCCCAAAAGAACAACCCAAAATATGCAAAAATTTCAAGCATTCTCTGTTTTTCAGGTCTATGCATCAGGCAGCTAAACTTGGTCTTTTAGAGCAACCCATCTATCTGAACCCCACAGATGTCATCTGTCCTTAGCTGAAGATGTATTTTCACTGAGCAAGCAAAAAAGCATGAAGTTACACAAACTCTATCTGCTCAAATGGCAAAAAGCCTTTGCCAAAAATGTCCAGCTATCCCCAGATTGAGCTGCATAGGCTGGCAGAAGCTCAGCTCTCTGACATGGCTGGAGGTGTTTCCCTCTCCCTGCCTGTAATTTGCCATGCATGCTGCCAGCTCTTCCCAAATACTGAGCCAATGTTCAACAGCCAAAACGAGGGCAGTGACGACGTGCAGAAGGCTGGAAGGGACAGCACCATCCAGAGCAGCAAGATGGGTCCCACCCTCAGTGCTTTTTTTCACATCAAATAGCACAAGAGGGCACAGGAGAACATCCAAGAAAAAATTATGGAAATCATGTCCTGAATTGGCTCACAAGCAGGTTTCCCTCTCCCCTGAGCCTTGTGATCCCATGGAAAACACTTAACTGACACCTAGGGAGCCAGGGATGCTCACCCAGAGGAAGGCAGGACGGCTGGGCAGCCCGCCTCAGACTCCAGGGGTTAAGTTAAAATACGCAAGCAGAAGAGTAGCCAAGAGCTGAAACTGCTGCCGAGGTGAGAGAAGAGGGGATATTTCCAGCAGTGCAAAACAGGTTTGGGAGAAAGCTATTTTGGAAATCTCTCCCACACTGCAGCCATGCCTAGGTGCCCTGGCCAGAGTCCAGACCTGGGCCCGGCTGTGTCAGCACCTGAACAGAGACTGAGGCAAAGCATCCTGCCCAAGGTCTGGGATGCCAGGAATGAGACAGTAGGGATGGGTCAGAGAAGGCCCAGGACAGCCATGGGGAGAACACAGAGTCCACCAGGATCAGCAACAGGCCACAGTTGCCTAATGATTCCTAGAGGGAATGTACAGCTCCCGAAACAAATTAAGAGATACTGCGGAGAAGAATGACAGGGTGAAGGAAGGCAAAGCAGCTACTTTTCCAAGGTAGCATCTGCTAAGTGCTACAGGAAAAGCACAAAAACAGCACTAAATATAAAATCAAGAGGGCTGATGATAAGGTCCAAAAACTTGTATTAAGGAAACAAACCAAAACTCATGAGCGACACTTTCTCTCCAAATAAGCCTTCCAGCAAAGAAAAAAATAATTTTTAACAGTAGTCCAGCACCAGGGTATTCAGACAGACTCATTTTTTGCAATCTACTATCAGGCTCTTAATGTGGTCCCATGCCAAATGCATTCTCCTTCCATTTTCAGAGAAATGAACAAGTGTAATTTTAGACATTTCTCTCAGGCTAAATGCCTGCAGCTGCCAAGAAACACCATTTAGAGGTAATGGTGGATTGGGGAAGGATTTCTTACCATCCCGATGCTGCATTTGACAGAGCTTTACTCTCTGTATAACTACTCCCTCCACATTTCTGGTTATGTCCATGCAAAAGATACTATTTATTTTCTCAGGCATAATGAAATCTCGTCAAGACTGTTCAGGAAAATCAATGGAAAATATTGGCAAAGCTGTGCTTGCAATATGTATTAACTTGGGGAAACCTAATGTTTTCCTTGGATCTCTCAAGAAATACAAAAATCCTTTCTCTCTTCCTGTGAACATGTGCCAAATGACAAGTCAAAGTGGTTTCAAAGTCAGGCAGAGATATTAAGTGGCTATTTCAAGTTACAGGAAAGATCAAAATAGTTAAATTTAAAACCCATCATTTGGAGCCATTTTCCAGGTACTGCTGCACAAATTTTCAATTTGAACAAACTTAACAGTGCCCTTTAGATACAATCAATAGTTAGAAATAGTGGCAGAGGAGTTCCAGGCAGCCAGCCATGTTCTGTATGCTGAGATGTTAATTTACAGTGTTTAAAAAATTAAGTAAATGCCTTGTGAAATGGGTGATACAAACACTTTACAACTTTTCACATAAATTGAAACAGCAGATTCAAAGAAAAAAAAATTCAAAACAACCAAAACACAGCCATTTTGGAAGCTGAAAAATTAGCCAAGTATTTAGAGGAACATGTAACTTGTTAACCCACTTAGGGAAAAAAACCACGTACAGTTTCAGAAGTTTCACATAAGTACCAGGAAAGATTGACAATATTAATTTTGAGTCTGTATTACAACGCATTACAATTAGAATTTTGTGAAGTATGAGATTACTGATACGTTTTTTGGGCAAAAAACGAGTGTGATGGGGGTACTGGCAGGGAGGGATGTGTTTTGGTTGCGTCCTCACTGCTTTCCACTCCAAACAATCTCAGTGCTGGACTGGGGAACTGTACCTTGGGAGCAGCCTCTGCCAACAAAGACACTCCTGTTTACCCACAAACATCAGAACAGCTTAGTGTGGGCTCAAGTCCACTCCATTCTCCCAACTCTGCAAAGTAAGTCTAATCATCTTGCCTAAGGCTATATGTAAAATGTGTATGCAGTGTAAATTTTCAAACCAGTGGCTTATTCAACTGAATGCCAACACATTAACTTGCCAAATCTTGCTCCCTGAACCTTCATCAGCCACAAATTTGACCTATCAATACCCATTCTGTTCATAGCTCTAGAGTAGGAGAATAAAGCTGTGTTTCAGTGATGTTCATTTCTAAATAGTCATTTCAACTGTGAGATAAGGAGACAAAAGTAAAACACAAATCAACACTTCCAAATTACTTTTAGAATCAATGTTTTTGATAAAACAAATTGTAAGCACATTTGTACTTTTCACAGAAAGAACCTCTCACATACAGATGGCTATCTCAAGTGCAAGCTTTTATAAACACTCTGGTTTTTACACTGTAGATGTTTGGCAAGCCCTTGTTATGCAAGTATTTACTGCTGCAGTGGACCAAGAAGATAAAGGGCCGTACAGCAGCTTGCAGGCGTGAAAAAAACTGACATTGATTGCTTTATGGCACCTTCTGTACCACCTCCAATGCTTGCCCAGACTTAGCTACCCAAGGTATTAAAGGCAGTTAGTTTGTCTGTGCCATCTGGCAAGGTGTACTTCAGTGTGAGAGAAAGAACAGTTCAACAACTCATTGAAATATCCTTCATTTCACTCTGTTTATGTGATCTCACCCTGGAGATTCCAGTTGCACTGAAGCCCCCAGGTGCTACTGAAGAGTGAGCAGGCTCAGCAGAGAGAATGAAATTAATGACCTGATTATTTAAGGACCACTCAGAAAGAAATGTACTGCTTTGGTAATGCTTATAAAGCTGCAAGTTTTCAGTAGGGAATTACTACAGCTCATGAAAATGGTCCACTTCAGACAGGAATATATGAAAGCAGTGTCAGGAAATGAGTTAACATTACTGATTGATATTAACATGACATATCTGTTATGCCTGAGGTCACCTGAGAATTTAAGTTCTCTTAGGCTTCTCTGCTGCTTGCAGTCTTACTTATATGCAGCTGTCCAGGTAAGTGGAGCTTGTTCAGACAGAGCCAGCCTATCCAAAGCACAACTGTGGATGAAGCCATGCCTCAAAACACACTTACTTGCTTGCATTCAGAACATCAGAGAACCACAGAATGGCTTGGATTGGAAGGGTTCATAAAGCTGCTCTAGTTCCAAGCCCTCTGCAGTGGACAGGGACACCTTTCCTTGGAGTATCCATTGCCATGCTGGGTTTTGTGCTGGATTTGGCAGCACACAACACACTCAGGTCTGTGCCCACCACGGGTCATGAGTGGCACCTGCAGCTCCACACGTGGATCCTGTACATACAAACTGTCACCCAGAATTGACAAGACAGCCACCAAACTGTGTTTAAAACACTGCAAAAGAACTCTCAGCTGGCACTGCAGTGCACCAGCTGCTCAGGGCTCTGGAGATTGCTTCATGACCTTTCTGCAGCTTGGTCTGATGGAGAGGAGCTACCAGTAGGAATCAAGTTATTGTGATGCCAGATTTTTTTAAAGCCTGCCATTTGACTTTAAGCAATCTTAAATACTTTCTTCCTTCAGTTTTGCCCTCCTATCCTTTGTCTATGTATAGTATAAACTCTACTGGGCAAGAACTGCCTTTCTCTGAAGGGCTGAAGCACTCAGAAATCTCACTCACAGATGCACCCCTTGGCCACAGCTCTGAGAAGAACTATCCCTTCCACAACCTGACTTCCATCTACTCATATTTGATCCATAATATACACAGGTTATAAGCATATGACGCCCATGTATATACTGTTTTGTTTGAATTAAATCTCATACAGCTTTTGAAAATAGCTCCATAACATTATATGGTCTTCAAGTGATTTTAGTGACATCTCTCTCAAAGTTCATAGCCCCTTCACATCAGTACCCTGCTCCAGTGCACAGTTCCCATTCATTCTATCATAGATAAGCTTTTCTTTCCATCTACCAAAAGTGTAAGAAGCAAGTACAGCCTTACATCATACAGTGCCACTTGATTTCACCTTCACACCCCCCAAATACTTAACAAGGGATCTCCATATGTATATATGTACATATGGACAGCTATACCCTCCCCCACACCACAGAAAGTCACTGAAGAGCTCCAAGATCACATCCCCCTTTTCAGTCCTTAGGGAGAAGGCTTTACACTTGTTTTAACTTCCAAAAGGTGCATCTCTAAACTGTTCTTGAAGAGAAAACACTTTCCTCTGAGTAGTGCCACCAGAGAGATGTTGGCAGTGCCTCATTAGCTTTGATCCTACCAACATGAGAATACCACAGCATCCTTTCAAAACGTGAAAACACAGTTACAGTTAAAACAGCTGCTGCTTCAAAGGCTGTTAAGTATTTGAAGAATTCTGGATATTATATGGATATTTTTTAGTTTTCTTCCTTACGCCAAGAAGATAATTAGTTCAATTACATTTTCACAGGTGGAATACTGGCTTGATTTCTACTTACCTACTATCAAAAAATTGACAGCAGAACTCTTACGGCATGAAATTTCCACCTATTTAGTGTGGTGTTCAACACAGCCTTTGGAATTGTGGAGCTCAAATGTCCTACGCCAAATACTTCAGTGTTACCAAATTACGAGTTCAAGAGATGATTAGACTATTCCTGATGTTTAAAGAATAATCTACTACTGAATACAAGCATTTTGCATGAATCCAAAACAGTCTGCTTGGCTTTGTCTATGAACTAGTCCAGCATCAACATCTTGGTAAGGGTCCAATAAGCTTGTGCCTGTATAATCAAGAGGGCCCCCAAACACACCTGCTGTGGAGATTTTTTTTTTTTAAGTCTAATTCAGTTGACTTAATGGCATTCTGTACCTAATGTTCATGGTGACATACCAACACAGTACAGATATTAGAGAAAATATCTATTAACAGTTTCACTAGATTTCATACTGGAAGTAAAGATTTGAAAGAATATCACATTTCTCTACTAAAAACAAACAGAAGAGAAGTAACATGAAACATTAACTTAATATTAGGGTTTACAATTACAGCTGCTGGTGATTTAAGCTCTTTGGAGCCTTTGACAGTAAGCATAAGGAGGAAATCAGACTTTCAAATGAGTGAGTGACGAAACAAGCAGGCTTTTGTGCAGCCAACTTGAAGATCAGATGAAAAAATTAGACTTTTGAGATTAGAGAGGTTACATTTGGCCTTTTAGGAAAACAGAGGATAGGATATTAGCATCCCCTGTAAACTACTTGAAGATTATAACATTCACATGAACCGCAAACTAAAGCATCCACTCATCTTCCTAAGAAAAAAAAGAGAATTTGCCAGTACAGTAATCCTCAGAGAAATGCCAGGACAGGAACTTCTGCTGTCTTTGTTGATTTAGCAACTGATGTGTCCAAAACCTTAGTGTTTGGTAAAGAAAAAGCATAAACTTGTGTTCCAGCATCTTTTGTCTTGGATAGAAACCGCTCGGAACCCGCCAAGGAACATAAGGAAACCTAAACCTCAACTCACAAATACCACCATTATGCCCTTTTACACCCCTCCATGGACAGAACTATGTATTAAGTAGGGACAGCTCCAGGAAACAAATAATAGGTACCATCAACATGCAGCTATGAGTTGTATTAGACACATTTCTCACCTGTTCACTGCTGCCCTTCCCTTTCAACCCAGTAACACACCTCAGTTTGAAGCCATATGGAAGGCTGCTCTGACCACAAATTCTCACAGACTACACCTGTTAAACCACCACCAGGATATGCCAGTTTACACAGGCTTTCCTTGCAATGCCTGCCAAATCAGAAGTGTTTAACCAGACAAGATGCAGCTGCATTCAAACAGGCAGAACCCCCATATCCCTTTCCTTTCGCATGGAAACAGAACATGAACTTGAGCTCATTTCAAATTTTGCTACAGGAAATGCAAACAATTATAAGTAAAATAGCATCAGCATGCATTTTTTTAATTTACTTGAAACCAGGCAGACTCACCCATTCAATTTTCACACTAAAAACTGAGATTACCTTGCGGCATGCAGTCTCACCCGGACACCAAAAAGTGCTGAAAGGCTCCGAAGTCCAAGAGGCAGGGCTGGCCCATCGGACTTACACTTTACACTCAGGGACAACACAGAGCTTTCTCTCTTCCTTGAGCAGCCTGGAGCGGTGTCGCCTCCTCTCTCCGCCCGCCAAGCTGGCGGCACGGAGGTGCCGATGTGACAGCGCTCAGTGCGAGACAGAACGCGCCGGGCTGCCAGCACCCCGCACTCGGCAGTGCTTAAACCCGGCACGGCTGCAAGCTTTACCCGCTTTACCCTCTCCAGCAATAACCCGGCACTCCACACCCAGCATGCGGCTTCATCGGACTGCAGCAGACACAGAGCGAGCGGCACAGGACGGGCCCCGGCCCCTCAGGCTGCCGCGGACAGCGCGGCGCTCCCGCCGCCCCCGGCCCGGCCCCGCTCCCCGGCCCGGCTCTGCCCCGGCCCCGCCGCCCCTTCCTCTCCCTCCTCACCCTCGTACTCCAGGCTGGCCCGGGCGCCCAGGGCGAGCAGCGCGGCGAGGCGCAGCCAGCAGCTCCCCATGCTCCACACGGCGGCTCTGCCCGGCCCGGGCTGCGCGGCAAAGGGGCAGCAGCAGGAAAAGGAGCAGGAGGAGGAGTGGGACGGGGACATTCTCTGAGCGGCTCCCGGGGACCGCCGGAGTCTCCTCCTCCCGCTGGCCGGCCCCGCCTCGCGCCGCTCGGGCCTTTGGGTTCCCGTGCCGGGGCTGCGGTGTCGCCTGTCCCCTGTTCCCCGTGTTGTCCCCCCAGTGGTGCCCAGCTGCCCTCCGACAGGAATCGGCCGGTGGTGCCCTGGCCCGGAGAGGGGTCACAGAATCATAGGATCAGGATGGTTTGTATTGTAAGGGACCATAAAGATCACCTCGTTCCACCCCCACCGCCTCCTCTGGACTCACTCCAGCATCTCCACGTCCATCCTGTGCTGGGGTCCCCAGAGCTGGATGCGCTATTCCAGGTGGGTCCTCACCAGAGCAGAGCAGAATCCCCTCCCTGCGCTCGCTGCCCACGCTGCTGTTGAGGCAGCCCAGGTGTGGGGTCCCTGCTCGGTGCCGTGAGCCCTGACCTGAACCAGGGCACGGGGCTGGCTGGGACACCGTGTCTGTCACCGATGTCCTCCCATCAGTCCCTCTAAGGCAGGGAGGCTCACAGTGGACAAAGGCAGGATGGGGCGGATAAGCCCCTCGTGCTCCCTTCAGTAACTTTTCTGGCATGGTAGGTCCTCTCTGGGGAAGTGTCATGCTGCCATCCCATCCCATCCCATCCCATCCCATCCCATCCCATCCCATCCCATCCCATCCCATCCCATCCCATCCCATCCCATCCCATCCCATCCCATCCCATCCCATTGGCAGTACCTGCCCACGCAGGCCTGGGGTTTTGCAGGCAGCAGTGCAAGGAAACAGACTGCATTTGTCAAGATGAGCTGCTTCAGTTGCTCAGCAGTTTGCAGATGGCCATCTTTAAACGTTAAAAAAAGAATCCATAAGTCAAGAGAGTAAGGAAAGAAAGTTTGGAGTCATCACATTTCTCATTAACTTTTTGAGCTGCCAGGGTGTTGCAGAGTTACACTTTCATGTTCCATACCCACAAAGTCTAGAGGCTGGTTTCCCTGCCTTGCACATGAAAGCAAATTCCCCAGACACTCCAAGCTTATAGAGGCGGAGGCTCCAGGCAGAGCATCATATGCTCCAACACTTTGGATTTGACGTCTGTCAACTCTGCAGCTTGACTACAGGTAGATTTGAGATTTCTCTTTGTGCACTTCCTGCCATGAGCATTTAATGTGCAATTTAAACTGGTGAAGGTGTGGGAAAAGCTGTAGCCCCGGCCAGAGTTTATGTGTTGGGGTAGTACAGGGGAGCAAGCCCAGGGAATTCCGGGGGTCCCTCCCACATTCTGTGCTGTTCCCTGGACAAATAGGGAAACACCATCTAGTCAGGAAAGGAATACGTCTTTAGAAATAAGGCACACAGAATTGCAGAGGAAGGAGAGGGGAAGATGTCATCTCAAGGGGAAAATGTTAGTCTGGAAACAGAACAAGGTGACAATTCTGCCACACTTTGAGGCTGGCTATACCAAAGTGGCCTAAGAAAAATGTGATCTTGCTGGCAATTAAAATAAAAATCTGTGTGGGTGCTATCTTTGGAAGCTTTCTCAGAAGTATTTTCAGCTGACTTTTCCTTTGGATCAGGAGTGCCCCTGGATACATCCCCATCTGAATCCCCTAATTTGCTGTTGGAGACTGAGATGTGCACAGGAGTGAGTGCATCCCTGGGGCCAGGCTAGAGCTCTTCCAGGAGTAAAATACCTGGTGGGGTTTGGTGGGCACTGGAGCTTCAGCACAAACTGTTCTTCAAGTTGCTCTGCCCAGTACAGCTGGAGTCTACTTGGGGTCAATAATTTGTTTTGAACTTGTTGCTAAAAAAACAAAAGACGGTAACAAAAACAATGGCAGTTTCATCAGAGCAACTGCAGTTTAACAGTCTAAGGAATTCTTAGATTTCCACATGGGATGATATTAAAATACCAACATTACTCTGTTTAAAGAAGAACATCAGGAAAAGGAGCACTTTAATTTGACAGTGATAATTGCTGTAGTTTATCTGTGCAAGGCTTTGGTAAGAGTTCAGCATTCCAACGTACTGGAACAATAAAGGGACCTGAAGCAGATCTTAATGGGTCAGGTATCTCTTGCTTTCCCTTTGTGTAATGTTGTTGTAGCTGCTCATTTCCAAAACACTGGCCTTCATTTAGGTATTTCTGTGAGTATAAGGTCTGTGCCACTGCCAGCAGAAATGTGAATGCAGCTGCAGCTTCTCCATCAGCCGTCCCAACACTACCCATGGGTCACAGCCTCTCTCCTGGGCAGCCTTTTTGAGCCAATTCAAGCTGCATGGCCACAGTACAGAAATGTGATGACTGTGGTGACAAATCCTCCTTGCTGGGTTGTCTCCTCAGCATGAGACAAAGGTGTCAGTAGTAGGTGCCATTGGTGACTGCAGCTGTGGTGTCCAGGTTAGTCCAGGCAAGAATCCTGTTTGGTTCCCTGGAATCAGTGGGACCTCAAACTGCTTTCCTCTTGTTCCTGATTGTGCGTGTGAAATTCCATCTGCTCTAAAAACATAACCACTGGTGTTTTCAGAATTTTTACTTTGTCTTGCCTGTCCACTGCATGGGGTTCTTGGACTGTGAGCCGGCGTGCCTGCGATGCTGCTTTTCCTCTGACATCCAGCTCCTGCAGTGTCCTAACTGCCCTGAGGAAGGCAAGAGATTTAACAGCTAACACAGTCTGCAACTTACAGCTCAAATTTATACCCAAATGCAAGCATAAGTATCAGTGGGAATACATCCTTCATGTCCAGTTTGAAATGAGCCTTGGAAAAATGCCAGTGCCAAGGCTTGCATTCAGCCAGACTCCAGTTTGCTCTGGAGTTTCTCTGTGCAATGTTACACTCATTCTTTGTGTTTGATAGAATGACAACAACATGAAATCACCCAAAGACTGTGGCTTGAAAGGCAAATTCAAGGGAACTTTAAAATAAAATAATTTATTTCCTAATAAATTAGATTTTTGTAGTTTTCATAAGGGACCTTTTAATAGGAGGAAGCATGTGGAACTATGAATTTTCAAAAGTCACATACATCGACTCTGAAGGCACAGTCCATTATTTTTTCATCCAGTTCAGCTTTTAATTTTTATAGAAAAAATTCCAACTATTTAAGACTGTGGTTAGGTGGAGTTCCTGACACTCCTGGCATTACACAAGAATTAACCAGACTGCTTTTCATGGAAAATTCAGGTTTTGACTGCTCAGAGGTAAAAGAAAATTTTCAAGACTGAAATCAAGCAACACTGGAGGACTGAAATGTGTGAAGATGTCGTGGTTTAATAGAAAAATAAAGCCCAAACAAAGCTAAGTGCTCTTGGAAACTTTAAAAAATATTCTTGTTATGTCAAAGAGTTAGTATAAAGACATAATTTTTCTTTTCTGCTTTTTTTGATAGCAGTTCAGAAGTATAATTTTATTACTATGTACCAGAATAGCTGTAACAACTGTAGTTACAGTGATAATAAAAATACAGCTTTTGATGGAGAGGATAAATTAATCAAAATCAAAGTTTAATAATGTTTAACAATCTAATTTTTTTTTCCAAACAGTAAAAGAATGATAAGGAAATAAAACTTACAACAACCTACATGTGTGTAATGAAGTTTTGGAATCCCCAAGTAAAGTCTAATTAGTCATAAGAGGATGACAAATTGGGCCCTAATCCAAACCACACAGTTTTAGCCCAGTGAACTGCCTGAATGCAAATGCTCTGATACTTAGAATTACTCTTGTAAATATCTGCAGAAATAGACAGTTCTAAAATAAAATAATAATCATAGTAATGCATTTCTTCTGTACAATTCCTAAAATCATTGGAGCTTATTATTACTTTCTCATGACATTTAGTGGCAGCAACATCTGCAGTTTTCAAAAGGCATCTCCCCTGCACATGCCATGCCTGTCAAAGGCACTTGGCTCATTTTGCATTTTTAAGTGATACATTCATATTTGCTAATAGAAAGCTGCTTTTCCTAAAATGACAGGAAAGAAACACTAGAGGCCAGCCTGTGAGAGGACAGCATTGGCTAAAAATGTCAGAAAGATGGACACCAGTGGAACTTCTTGTCTGGTAGCTTAAATAACAGAGATGATGATCACATGGTTTCTTGTGTGAAATAATAAACTTAAGTTATACCCTAATAACTTTATTTCCTAGGTCACACCTAAACGTCAGTGGCACACTTCTTGTCACAAATATAAAAGATACTGCCCTGACTGTAAAACTAGTGTATTTTAGGGAAAGGAAATGTTTTTCAGGGCAGTGGTCTCTGCCTGTGTGTCCCACCCCTGAGCACTATTCCTATGCAAGTGATCTGAAGAAATCTCCTTGGCTCTTTCCAGGTAAAGGTGGCCTCATGCCCTTCCTCCCAGCATTGGCACAAAGGAGATGGCAAGAGTAACTTTCCCTCAATTTCTCCACTACCAAAACCCTTGCTGTGGAAAATTTGAACATCAGAGTCTGGGTCAGGCCCACAGAAAGCACATACATGGAGCACACATGTAGCAAGTCTTGGAGAACACCAGTTGCCTTTTCCCATTCTATCTGGCAGGGTTGGTGTGTGCTTAGGCAGCCAGCAAAACAGAAGATTTTTGGGGGAAGACAGTATTGCATTCCCAGTTAGGCACTGATGCATCAGTATGTGGTAAATCAGCAGATGCGTGGTCTCACGTTTCATAGATGTACTGGAAAACAAAATTTTTGTATTTTTAATTTTTTTGATGCTGTTAACACCCCTTAAAATTCTAACAGTTAATATCTCTTCAGTTTTTGGTGAGTGTGATTGGAAACAGCTGTGTCTAAACTGTTTTGACATTAAATGAGAATGGTCTTGAAAATAAAAGACTTCTTTGTATACAAATAAAAAAAACTACAGTTTAGCAAGATTTAGATTTGGCAAGGCATTTGCTGAGTCATTACAATCTGGTCCTGAAAAAGAAAGTGGTAATTGTATAGAATGAATAAAATGTAACTCCAAAACAGTCTTGAAAGGCAAATAGGTGTGAACTTTAGAGCTCATCACTATAAGATACTGAGCAAAGCAGACTTACTACCAAAGCATTAAAATCTCCAGTTCTTTCCACTGATGGTGATCTCATTATACTCAATCAAAACATTATTTAGGTCCTTAAAGGAATTTAGACATAACAGAGTGTGAAAATGTTGCCAACTCCTCTAAGTAGTGAGTAGTATAAATAATATATATCCTAAAAGCACTGTGGGGGAATTAAGTGATAGCATATTCATATTCATATTCCCATTTTAAAGAGCTAAAGTAGTTTGAGTACATGAGTACCTTTTAAGTGAACTCATACTTAGTCTCGCAATAGTCATGCAAGATTAGATTCAGTATTCTTGGTTATCAGGACTTACAGTGGTTTACCATCATGATATGAATTCAGTTTACTTCAACTACCCTAATGTCAACAGCATGACTTAAAATAGTCCTCAGGAACAAAGACTGGATGCATTTGGCATATTGTACAAGTAATACCTGGAAGAAAAAGGAAAAAGTTGCACAAAGTTAATTATGATTATAAACTTTGGGCATATAAAACAGTGTCCAAGTAGCATGTTGTCTCCTTTTTTAATTTCAGTCACCGCAAAGTTGCATAGGAACAGCTGCTGCATGAATGATCTCTGCTTCTGGAAATCAGTAAAATTGCATATGCAAATACATGGGTTAAGTGGAAATTTCAGGCAGACATTTGATCATCCATGTGCACACACACATACACACATACATGTCTCGGTGCACATACATGTATATATGTGTGCATGCAAGGTGCACTAATACCACTTCAATTTAAATCAAACGTATATTTAGACTTACATTTATTTATCAGAACTTGACCACTGTCTATCTATATATACTTAGGAAAAAAATGAGTAATTGTAGTTTTTTAATCTTTATATTTTTACAAATACACACAGTTTAGAACTTTCAAAATGTACGGTATAAATACACCGAGGTACCAGAGTACTGCAATGCCAAAAGCAATATGCCAGAAAACATAAAGTTTTCTGAGAATTTGGAAACAGAAAATTTGATACAGAATGAGTATCTTTAACTTCTTTCAGGGGCCACAAGAAGGAGAATTTCTGGCTCCAGGGGCTGGTTATACCTTTGAAGAGCACAAACTCCACCTAGTGATAGGTTTAGTGGTGAAATTTTAGAAACCAAACAATTCTAAAGCACAATTTCAGTTGTATGGCAGGACTATAAAAATGAGAAATAAAGACTTAAGTTGATAGACTTAATCTTTGGGAAAGTAAGAAAAAAAGAGAGAAAGATGCACTATAAATGTTTCTAGAATTTTTTGCTACTCATCTGTTTATGAAAACATTTCAGCAATAAAAAAATCTTCACATTATTATCATAAATATTGCGAACTTGTTAAAAAACCCTAAAAGTTAATACACAGGCACATGTAAATTGTTTTATTTATTTAATATTTTTTATTAAAAATCAAGACACGTAAAAAAGACATTGGAATGGGTTAATATGTTCCTGTTTCTTGTTGTGCAAAGTGTGTAGACAAGATAAATGTACCAGTCCCTGAAACTGCTCAGACATACAGCAGTTTACAGTCCATGATGTAAGCTTCTGTAGTATTAGATTTGAGGGTAATTCCCATTTTAAAGTAATATTTCTCATAAAATTCGTTCACCTTAAAAAAAAAGAAATTGTCCTTACAGTAAAAATTTCTGTAACTGATCTCCTCTTAAAAAAATAATTAAAGCTTATTTAAATTAATGGGGACACCATTTTATTTCTCCTTTTCCACTTCACTCTTCTCAACAGTATAAGTAGAACAGAAACCACGTGTGCATTCAGAAAAATAAGAAAATACATAAATATAATGGAGAAGAAAACCCCCTCATGTAAAGTTCACTGCAGAAAGCAGGATTAGCCCAATGGAAAAAAAAAGACACAAAAGGATCCTAATTAACTTAATTAACTCTGGCAAAGGATGACCCAAGCATCCAGGTTTTTAGTATGATTATGGTAGCACAGAGGAGGCCCTGTGAAAGAATCTGGGCCATACTTAAAGGACACAAAGCATTCAGGTGAACCAGCTCCTGGGATGAAATCAACTCTGGACACTTCTGACCTATTATATAAAATTTAAACAACTCTGAAACTAGGAAAATTGAAGGAAGAACTGGGAAGCAACCAGCTCAGTTGTCCACCAGTTCACTGTGTGGTCAGGGATCACTTTGGGGTCACCAACCACCAGGGACCAGCAAAGAGACCTCCAGGACAGAAGAGCACATGTAAAGGGGAGGGAAAACATATTAATAATTTCAGGGAAATTATTTATCGTGTATGTTTATTCTGGGAAAATCAATGACTGTGTATCTAAAATACAGTACATAAACAGGAGCTTTTTCTGTACTCAGCCTGCACAATATCTTGGAGGAGATATCCCTGTAAGCATCTGGCTGAATAAAGAATTCTTGCTTCTTAATGCTACAGTGGTGTTAAGCAGTTTTTATTTGTACTGATTTTTGTCTCCTCCTGCTAAGTGTTCATCTGAAGAAAAGCCAGTCTGCCTGAGAAAAACGTGAATATTTTCCCCATAATGATCAGTTTGTTGTACTGATGCCACAGTACCTCTGGATGCATTATTCTCGTAAGAAAAGCTTCGCTGGAGACTCATTAAGGTGTAGATGTTGAGAGAATACAGGATTAGAATCCAAGTGAAACAAGAGGGTGTCCAGTTTTCACTGGGCCTGATTCAATGAGGAGAGAGGCCCATCAAGTCATGCCAATTTAAGCAGGAGCAAAGGTTTTCATCACCTCTCAGAAAGAAAAGCTTTCTCCCTGACCCAGTTTGGCAGGACAATTCTATACTTACACTGTTTCCACTGGGACTGCTGCCATGCATGAAATTAGGCACATACTCAAGTAACTTCTTCCATAATGCCCTACAAGTTAACTTGAAAGTTTTACTGCTATTTTTTCTATGTCAAAACAGAAAGAAACATGTATATTTCTGTGTACCTTCAATATTCTTAATTAGGTTGTTAAACCAAATAATATCTTACAACAAATACTATAATTTTGTAGGAATATTGTGCTGAAAGTGGTACTCTGTAGACTGATACAGAATAAATTTAGCAAAACTGATAAAATGCCTGCATTCAACTTTTCACATAACCCCCCCCCCTCCCATATTTTGCTTTAGAACATCAACAGGTAAGGCCACTGAACTCCAGCAAAGTGCTGATAAGCATATAATTTTGAACTAGTAAAATTACCAATAAATACAAAGAAAATCATCTGTCTATTTAAAATTACAGCAATCCAATCAGTCAGAAAGAGCAGCCATCAACATCTCAAGTCATAACTGTTTTCAAGTAAAAATTGCATTATGTGCTTTAAGACTGTCACATTTTCATATATTTTAACAGTGTTACAGCAATATACATGTTTTCATCCTTCTGTCCTGATTAGTCACAGTTTCACTGGAATTCTCCAGTGTATTCTGATTTTCATCCTTACTGTCTTCACCAGATAAATCTTCCTTTTCTTTTTCTTCACTCTGCAATGGCTTTTCAGAGCTGTCTTCCTTTCTGCTACATACATTCTTCTGGCTTGTCAGTGGCTTTCGCTTAAACAGGGAAAACTGAAGTGAAAAAAACAGGTATATGATATAACAGCAGTGAAATTCAAGATGGAAAAACCACAAACCCCTTTCAATATACTAAAGTTAAATGAGGTTGGCAGATTTCTCCTTGGCAATTTTTTTTTTTTTTCAAAACAAAATTATAAAAGATGTTAACAAAAGACATTTGCAATATTTGAAATGTGGCAAAATAGCACATGGGAATCAGAAAAGTTAAAGTGATTGTATTTTGTCAAATTGCATATTGTACAGTTTGTACAAAATGCTGTAAGTGATGCATTTATTTGGGTTTCTTTCAAACGAGAACCTGAGGCAAGGTCCAAAAATAAAGCCCCGAAGCAGTCAGTGCTTATTGTTCCTCCTGATAAACCTGTGTACTGCCATTAATGACAGTGCTTGTGCTCAGTGAGTGCACACATGTCAGAGTTAACTGCTGCTTAGGGTCTTTTGTCAACAGAAAACTCAGCAGCCTCTGCAGGAGCTTCTGGATCCTCAGACCTGTAAGAAATTCTGTATCAGGGACTCCTCAACATGCTCATGTACCTATATAGAGAGATATATGATGACAAATCAGTGCTTGTTGCAACTAGATGAAAAGTCAACGAGCTCAGCTGCTGCTTTCAGAGGCAAATGGGGGGGGGGGGGGAATCTTTTTGATTGATAACTGCCCACTGGTTTCTTATCACTGGCAAAGAAACATCAAGCCACAAACCTTTTTTTTCCCCACAGTTCCTCCAGACTTTTGGTCATCAGTGTCCTCTGAAGAATTGTTCACAGTGTGATTGTCAGTGCTTTCCTTCTCTACAAGAATTTAAATGCTTACATTAACATCCTTCTGATTAATGCAAATCAGAAAAATATCACAGAAAAGCAGAAAAAAATTGCTCTTCAGATAATTTTTGAAGTAGAGGTCACAAAATAAAACTTCAAAATCACAAAGAATATTCAGCAAAACTAGATGCCCAGCCTGAAAAGGCTATTTTTATTTTTTAATCTCTCCATATAATGTCCTGACATTACTCTCCAGATTCTTGGTTTTTAACAACAGATCACTTACAGCAGTTACAATATATAAAATATTTTTACTTGACACTCACAGTTTCCTCTTGCTGACAGGAGACAATGTCTTGCACACTTATTTGCAAGTATATTCTAATTTGCTAAAGCTGACTTTTAGGGCAGGAGTTACAGTTCAGCATGGATTTTATTCCATAGAAACAATTCTGGGAAAAGAACAACTTTCCATCTCAGTTGATGTTCCTGTGTTTAAATTTTCCTATACTCTCTGTATGAATCATATAAATTTCAAACTTAATATCAAAACTTCCAGATCACTGGATAATGGAAAATATTTAAGCATCCCTTCTGTACAACCTATTTCCATTATAATATTGAAAATAAATGGCATAGTGTCTTCATTATAAAGGCTGTGGTCTGTTTTATACCAGACTTGTTATTTTCTTTCA
Source organism: Cinclus cinclus (assembly GCF_963662255.1). Taxonomy (NCBI): domain Eukaryota; kingdom Metazoa; phylum Chordata; class Aves; order Passeriformes; family Cinclidae; genus Cinclus; species Cinclus cinclus. The sequence continues at coordinate 109,376,378 of NC_085047.1, forward strand.
AGAAAACCATTATAGACTATTCCAAAATTTCTAAAATAAAAGAAGTCCTACACATACAGGGCACCCAACTTCATGTTCCCCAGCTTTTCTAAAGGAATATACAGTTCTCATAAACTGCCATCAAAGATGCAAGGAGCTTCTAGACTTACATCTTCAGCATCCTGAATAGTGTTCAGCAATTATCACACTTCACCTAAAATAATCTCTTTGTGAATGGAACGAGGAAATGTCAGCTGAAAAAGATGGGGAAGAATTCTGAGAAGCTTCTTGATTGAAGTAAAGCACAGGGCACCTAAAGAAGTTGCCTGAGAGATAATAAAACTATCATGATTTTGGCACTGCACAACCAGAACTGCTCTTAGCAGGATACAGTCCTGCTAAAAGAAAATCCTTCTTGTGGACTTCCTCCATCACACAACTGTGAAAAGTATTGACTTCTTTCAATTAACAATAATTTAAAATTAATAATGGGGGTTTGCCCATCAAATTTCATTACCTCTCAAGAACTGCTTTACCAACTATGAAGAAGAACTGTGTTGTCCACTATTTTTACAGTATTGTTCAGAAAACTTTTACCTGTGTTTAGAATGTCCAGTTCTTAGGAATTGTATTCTTACCCTGCTGAATGATGGTCTCCTCCTGAGTAGTCTCTTCTGTGGTCTCTTTCTGAGTAGCATCTTCTGTCTGTAGACCAAAAACACCACCAAAACCCACAAACCCTCTTTCAAAATTGTTTTTAAAAAAATGTTTAACTATTAACACCTACATGTGTTTCTCCCTCTACCAAAACCACCCCATACAACAACTTTGCATTTACAGGACAGCTACACATATCAAACTGAAGTTACTTGTAGAACCAAATTCTTTCAGAGACCAGTAACTTCTCAGGAGTAAATTCCCTTTACCTCTCCAGTTTCCACAGTGCTACTACTACTACTGCTTGTCTCTCCCTCAGGTGATTTACGATCCTTTACTTTTTCTTTTTTTTCCTCTTTTTGCTCTTCTTTCTCTGTTTCTTTTCCTGATTCATCTCCTTCTGTTTCTTCTTTTCCTTCTTCTTTTTCTTCTTCTTCTTCTGTTTCTTCTTCTTCCTCCTCCTCCTCCTCATCATCTATTTCTTCATCTCCAGACAAGTTTTGTTCCTTGGACAAAATTGCCAAAACATAATTTTTAAACTCAAGCTGTACAATAATCATGATCTTCATCCTACTCCAGTTAATCGCACATCAGAATTTGACTAAGAACAAGAAAACTCAGAATGTTATAAGAAGTAGACAGAAGCAGAACAGACACAGGAGACCTCAAAGTTTGCTAATTTTAATATATTTTTTAAAAACTGGCCTCCAGGAAACATTAGAAGTGCAGCTGATTTATGTTTTGCCAACATGTGCCTCCTTAAAGGAAAGGCAATGAAAACAACTTTTTGGAATGAAGATATTAATTTTAATTGTTTGAAATGAACATAATTGACACAAGCAGTATTAATTCCAACACACAAAAAAAAAATTCAAATCTGTTTCTCAAGAAGACTAATGAAGAAATGCCAGATACAATGCTTTGTTTCATGTGATTCAATACAGACACTATATTTTGAATTTAAGTTATTTTCAGCCTAAGATAAAACTTCAATATAGTAAAAATAAAATGGCTAAGAGCATTATAAAATAAATATTTAAAAGCATGAATATTTTTGTAAAATGTGTAGAAAAATGAACCAAATATATTCTTCTTCTTACTCTCTTCAATTGGATTGTCATTATTATACCAGTATGTACATATAACAGCATAAAATACAGTATTTAAATAAGAAACATTCTCTTTCCCATTGCACAAATACAAAGGCCTAAACCAAGGGATTCCAAGGTCAAATCAAGTGAAGGCACATCACTGCTCAGGAGGGGAACATTTCTGTTCCACTGCAGCCAATGTCACAGTGGTAACTGGTGGAAAGTATCTGCACACTTTTGGAAGCGTGGTAGAGGAATGAGTCTTACATTGAACTCCTTCCTACACCTGGTTCCAAATGTTGTCTCCTATCTTCTGTTAATGTTTTCCCTATTCTCTCTATGAATTTCTGCCTGCTGTTCCCTGGCTGTTCTCATGGTCATTAGAAGGTAACTTGCTGGTGAGGAGGAGACCACAGTGAATGTTTCTAGAAGTTGGAACACAGACCTTTGGTGGAACTCCTTTGCTAAGCACAGCTGACATATCCCAGGAATCTGAGACATCCTTACAGGGGACTTATGGAGACCTGCATCATTCTGGACCCCAGCTCACAGCATAGAGCACCTAATATCACACTAGATGAATTTATTTCAGCAACTGAGCTCCTCATCTTCACTCCTTTTACTCCAAGGAAGCCACATGTTTAACTGAACAGCTTCCCAGACTGACCCTGTTTCCATTTACTGCAGCTTTTCACAGGTGTCTCTGGCTGTCACCTCATCAGTTCAGCTCCCAAAATAGCACATTTTGCCTCGTAACTCTGATAGCACAGTTCTATTACTGTTACTTCTGCTTGCCCATTTATAGGCATGTTTTGGAGATTTTACCAATAGTAGGGAATGATCTGAGAAGGTCTTACTACAGATATGCTTTTACCTTAAAGGATGAATCATCTGACCATTCCAACTTATACCTGAAGAATTTAATAATCTAAGAATCTACTAATTAAAGTACATATATGTGTATATATATGTATTATATGTATATGTTACATGCATATGTTATATATACCTTTAATCTCTTCATTATTCTCTTTCATCATGCTTTAGGGGTTTTATTTTCTTATTTCACACTAAATTCCTTTTTCATAGAAAAATAATGCTGAAAGAATACCTTCAATATCTCTATAAAGTTGAGACACAGAGAAGCTGTCTTGGCCAAGGTCACACACAGAAAGTCAAAAGTAGGAGAGAGCATACAAGTAAAATATTTCTAACTGGTTTCATTTAGGCTTGAGGTTCCAGTTTCTTCAAGGACAAAACCGTGGTTGTTACTATGAAACAGCCTTAAACATTTTGTACCTCTAGTATAATAAATCAGTACAGCAGAACAGCAGTCTAGAAAATATAACCTTGCAGATTTAACACACTACACAGATTTTCATAGAGCTGTCTTTGCTGATTTTTTTTCATGCATTTATCTGGTTTTCCTGTAAATCCAGACCTTCATAACTAGACATTCTTAAACATAAATTTGCTGTTTCCAAGATTATGGAGACAAATGACCTTACTTGCACTGGTTTTGGCAAAAGTATTGCCTTAGTGGGTATAACTCAGTGGGTATAACTCTTTTGCTAAACCGACTGCAGCTGGCTTTTCTTTGGGCAGATTAATACAGAATAAAGACACTTCTTTTCAGAATGTTCTATAAAAATGTATGTCCACAGGAGAGAGGGAAAAAAACTTCACTCTGTTCTGTACTGTTGTCTCAACTGGTGCCATGCCCTGGCTAAAAGTCTCACTGAAGACTGAGACATATCTCATGGTAGATCTTACTCAAACAGCTGCAAATGAGGTTTCTCTGCATTTCTGTAATTGCTTCATTGTGGACCTCTCCTGCTTAGTTTATGGAAACAGTTCTGGCAGATGGGCTGCTCACTATTAGCATTTCAGAAGGGAAGGCTTATGGTATCTTTCCATATCTCCTCAAGAAGTCAAAATAATGTTTGCCATCACCATTTTGCATTTTTAGGGAAGAAAATCTCAAGGACACTGATGGGACAAATTTAGTTGCAGAACTTTTAAAAATCTGGTGAAAACTCAGTGATGAAGAGAAAGCTGTAATTACTATGTGTACCACTTGAAGTGGAGAGTTCTAGGAAGCTCTGGTTTACAGAGAGGTTTCTGTTTGCAGTTGCCTTGGAAACTGTTAAAAATCCACAGAGAAGGTGATTAAAGAGAGTTGAGAATGAGGTAGGTAGCTACATGTCTGTTCCTGTGTGGTGTTCTGCCAAGCAGCCCTAAACCAGCAATTGCTTAGAAGAGTTTTTAATCATTTAAGGAGCAAATTTCCCCATTACCTGCCTAGCTTATTAGCTTGACATGCCCAAAAGCATTCTCATGGCCATTTTACATGTTTACATGATAAATGAATGGTTTAAATACCAAGCAGGAATTTCCCTATGCAGTATATTAGATACTGAGTAGATGGGTGTTATGTCCAAGGAGCCTGAGCAATGGGCACAGTGCTTCATATGGGCCTGAACCATGCTCCCTTTCTGGAGCACTAGTAAAGACAAATACAAAACACATTCTACAGACTATCTTCTTGCTTTGATGCAGGACTGAGGAGGAATAGGGAGAGGAATCATATCCTATGCTAGCGGTCATTCTGCTCTCCAAGAACCTTGTGCACATCCATGGTGCTCCTGAACTGTCCATGCTGGGAAAATGCAGTGGGTTAACATTTTACTAGAACAGCACTGAACGTAACAATACCAACCTTACATACAGATGAGTGAAAAAACCCCAGAACCCAACAACTTAGTTTATCCTCTGTGGGTTGTAGGTACATGGATGGGTAGGCATGTAACATTTTCTTTATGCTGATCAGGGCATCTGATGTGAAGTGACTGGAAATACTGCCTGACAAAACTGTTAGCAAAGCTAAGATCCTTACTGTGCAGTTTCTTACCAAGCAGTTCCAGAGACAGCTCAACACCTTAAAGTCCACACAGTGTCAGCCACTTGTCATCAGGTGTTTGAACTGGCTTTCATTTTGTAGCTATTAATATAGAGAAGTTATTAGTTCAGCTACTCTAGGCCTTAGAGAAATATAGTTCACTTTAATGAATATTAAAGAAAGCTGTCCAGTTTAAAGACTGACAAAATTCAAAGACATTAGTACTCAAATGAGAGATTTAGCAGCTTATCCTTCCACTTACAAGTGATAAGGCAGCCATACTAAGCTTTCCCTATATATTGTCACAGAGACAAACAGAAAAGCTCAGCTAACTACACTTAGAAGAATTTCCAGTAAAAAGCTGAGCCTGCCACCATAACTTGTCTAAAAGTTAACATCTAGGCTTCTGCTAGGCTATTAGGTTTCCTAATTACACAATTTTATGTTAAGAGCACCTAATATGGATTACCTGATACTTATTACACTCCCTTAATGCTGCTGTTGTGTAAGTATGCTGAAAAAAATTAAGGCAATGCTGCACTTGTAATTTCAGGCACATTGTGCAGTGAAACCACTGGAAACCAGTTTTATGTCAGATGGGAGTTTCCATTGTTAAATGGCAGAAACTGAACTTTAAAGATAGTTATGCCTTCTTGTAAATATGATGGAAGAAAACATATTGCAGTAGCAGTTGCCACATAGTGATACACTGATTAGCCTGGACATGTGGTGACTAATTACCACAACAGTGCCCTCCAACAGGATGGTATGACCCTGGCATAAATGCTGCTGAAAATGATGTTGGTAGAGATTGACTGAACAGACTCATTTTCCATTAAGTTTTTTTTTGGCCCATATTTTGCTACACAACATATTTTATTTACTAAAAGCTGAACACAACAACCTACAAGTCTCCACAGACCTGTGCACTTTCATCATAGGCTGGCAGTGCACATACTTGGCATTAAGAAGATTAATTGGATTACATTTATTAACCAAGGCTTTAGGTGTCATCCTGGGACTGCACACTGGCCTTTATTACATGGAATAGCCAGTAATTTTTGAGGGTGTTCTCTTAAAGATTATTTCAGTTGGCTTTGGTGTAATTATTCTGTTGCTTCCCAGCTTGCTGCTGTAGGTGTACCTGGAGAAAGATATATCTCTGTATTCTTCTGTGAATAAAAATAACTATTTACCCATGTATAAAATTGCAATTGAAAACTACATTCTGAAGAAGTATTTGTACTTTCAGTTTTTCACTACAAGTTTAAGTAGAGTTGTCTAAATGCTTCTCCTCCCAGCAAATCGGAACATATTTTTTGTTTATTCCCCAAGATAAGTCAACATCTGAAATAGCTCAGATGCACTATACCTTTCATATACAAAACAGTTACCTTCTCATAAAAGTTTTCTTTCTTTGGAGAACAAATAGAAAATATAAATTTCTAAGCAAAAAGGGGAAAAAAACTTCTACAGAACTAGAAAGAATTTTTAAGGTGTTTTGTGAAAATTACAAAACAACTTAGAGACTGTTTACATTGAGTATAATCTCTTATGAAGTATTTTACACAGTAACATAAATACCCTCTAATATTAAGTCACTCAGAAATAGCATACCAAAGTAACTCATGGGTACTTAAGCAAAACAGGAGAAGTATAATGAGCAACTCCAGAATATGCTGGTGTTATCTGAAAAATTTACTGTGTCTCTGGAAGATATTATGCTGTATAAAATTAATTCTTAATACTAAGAGACACAGAGAAAAAAAATTACTTGGGAATATTGGCCCACACTTGGATGCAGATTGTGCATATTTTCCAAATCCTTATAGAAAAGATTTTAGTGTCTGGAGTTTGTCATGCAGCTCCCACATATTTACAAGTGAATGAGGACAGTCACTACTTTCTGCTTTTATTGTGCACATAGCTTTGAGTATTGCATGTCTCTTCCAAATCCTGCCTTAATCATGCTTGTTTTCATTCAGTGCTTTGATAAAAATACTGGTAAAGACAAATTTTTGCCAGAGCACCAAAGGAGGCAGGAAGGTTTTTTGAGATTCTCTGTCTCTGTACTTTCCTCAAACAGCTGGTCCATGAGTCACAGCTAAAACCTCCACAGACTGCAAGACTGGGTCTCAGGGGAGAGCCCCCATTTCAAAATACTCTGATGTAAAGGTGGTAATTTTTACACAACCATCGCTAATCTTTAAGCCCATTCTCATTTCACAGATTTTACAAGGCACACCCAAGTCAGTAATGCAAGTGCCACCAGCCTCCCCATGGAACTGCTCTCCACGTGGTGCCAGCACTTAGGGAAGTCCTCCCTCTGCTAATGCAAGGCTGGCTTTAAAGCACAGCTCGACTTCTTTCTGTACCCTTGATACAGGACATGTTCAGATTTGCGTTGTTCTTTTTCTGCTCACAGATGATATTGAAGTGCCTTGTAAAAGAAGTTAAATTTTGCAGCAGTTTTGTTCTGCTGCTGTGTTTCTAATTATGAAGGTAGTTTTGTGCCTTGGATAGATGCTGGATAGAATGAAAGTGAAGTATTTTAGACTTCCTGTAAGAAAGCCAGGCTCTGCCAGGGTGGCTCACAAGCTCCTTTTAGGTTGGAATTTATTGTTCACTTTCCAACTGAACAGCACAGGCTCTTGTACTAACATTAGTGCACAAGGGTTTGAAATATTACTCTTCAATACTACTGTGACCTATATCCTCACCAAAAAAGGTGCAGATAAAGGCTTTGTTTAATATAAAATTCTTTTTAGAGCCAGGTCTGTTTCTCTCTCTCACACTCTCCATATGACAGCACATATACTTTACATTTCACACAAACCACAAATGAGACTGTGTGAAAAGTGTAGCATTCATGACAAATTATAAAGCTCTAAATCCATACCACTGAACCTGAGATACTCCAGCAGACAGCCCTGCAACCCACTACAGACCAAAAGAATAATTTCTCATTTTTCAATGTTGAAGAAGTAAGAAAACCAGAATGGTAAATATTTTTACACTAACCATTTCAGGGTCCTGATAAGAATAACAGTATTAATATTCATTTAAGTTATTAGAGCATGAGGTTGATAAGCAAAAAAGCAATGAGGACTATCATAAATCCTTAAAAAATACCAAGAGTGATTAAGTGTACTTGCTTCTTCTTTTGGCAATAGAAAAATAAAATCTCTGTTGCTCTCTGCAGTGCAGTTTTCTGATGCCAAAGCTGTCTCTCCAAAATCCTTTCAATATGCAGTAAGTTAACCTCTCCTGTCTCCATTAAAACATAAAGAAGTGTATAAGAATGTTACCTCTCAGTGAGTGACTTTGGATCCCAAACATGCTAAGAAATTTACTGAGCACAATACTATGGGTTTGCCATTAGTACAAGCAAAGAATTTGTTCAGTTGCTCATAGAACGCCACAGTACTAAACACTGTCACTTCCACAATTACAAATTAGATTCAAAATTACCCTTTCACATTTACTTTGCCCTTTTTTTGCCTTTTTACTGATCTTTAATATTATATGAAAGATAGGATCTAGAAGGCAATGTCATCTTGGGAGAAAATAAGCTAAAATTTATATTAGAAGATGCCTAAAGGTTAAAAAAAAAAAAAACTAGGAGGAAAAAAAACCTAAGCGCAATGAAAACAAAAACTATATGTCATTTCTGCATAATTCTGAAAGATCTTGTTCTAAAGAATATCCATGTACTCATCCAGATAGGAAACTGGAACAAAATAATGAGTGAAACCTAGATATTTTATGCAGTTTGGAGAAGGACGTTTTTGTTATTCAGCATCAATTATGCAGAGATCTACTATCTGAGTAAATGGTTTGATATGTTTAGCTATAATAGAGAAACTTATCTGCTGAAATTTTGCAGGCACAAGACAAGAGCTGTGCTACAGAATATTCCAAAGTCACCCAGAGCATCCTCACCTGTAACCAGAGGTGTGAGGCAGCAGCAGACCTGCACCCCACCCCTCTGAAAGTGCCAGAGGTGCTGGATACCCACTGTAAAAGGCAGCAGGTGCACCTGTGATCCTGTGAATGTGTCTGTGAGACTGTGCAGGGGATTAAAGCTTCTGAGATGAGCTGCAGGGAGTGCCTAGAAATTCACAGGTGCTCATTAACACTTTAAAGATGCCCAGTGTTGCTGTCAACTGCTGTGTTGCTGCTCTTGAATGTAGGTGGTTGACTGCTGGTTAACTGTAATTAATAATTCAATAATCCACTCATTCTAGATTTTAACCACAGAACTGAACAGTTTTTCCACGTGACAATCATTAGGGAATAAATTATGAAGAGATAATAAATGCTCATTTTTCTAATACAAGAATTCAAAGACATCAAATGATGCAAATGAAAAGAGGAGTTGCTTTTCCAAATAATGTATAAAGAAATCTAAGAATTATTTTCCAAAACATGCTAAGCAGGTTAAAAATTTATTGAAAGAAATTCATGGGAAGAAAATGGATGTTAAATGTAACACATATATCCACTGAACCACAAATTATTGAAACTGATGAATATATTCATTATACTGAACAATTACAGGGGCAAAGCAACCTGTTTGTGCTATTCTAATATTATATTTTTTTTTTTTCCCAGGCACTCACAAGTAGCCACTGGTATAAAAAAGATGGATAGATCCTTGTTCTGGGCAATTGTCATTTTCTCTCTCTAATGCAGGATTTTTTCCTCTATTAAAAACTGACTCAGGACTATTTCTGCCATGTTTCTTCAGTACTGCATATTTATCTCTTTGTATGCCATAATGAATACCAAAGATATACTGGATTTTCACAAAACCACAAGTAGCAAACTTTATAAACCAGAATGAGTCAAACTAAATAAAATTCCACTCGTTATGCTAATGGAGTTCCAAAGTCCCCTGAAAGCCCAGAAATGCTGGCACAGAGCACAATTTATGTAACAAGTCTGTGGAAAACCCTGAGAAGTGCTGGAGTAAAGCTCTGCTTTTCCCCTACCACAGGAATGATCCACAAAACTACATAAGATCGGTTCTCAAATCAATGAATTTTCATCCAGACAAAACAAAGAAGAGGAGATGCCCATAAGATGGCTTCCTTCACTCTCTTGGAAAACTTTCTGCTATCAGCATATGTTAAGAGAGAAACAACAAATAGTCTTCATTTGCCTAAGAATTTATATTAAATGCTGCAACCAAACAGTAAATGAAGGGCCATTCCTACGTGGAATTGGAAATCACTTGCTTTAAAATGCTTTCTATTTTTCCTCTCTCCCTCTCTCTAGGAAATATTTTTTCACGAGAAATAACAGGGTTGCTTTGTTTTTCACAGCCCAGTTTTCTTCCAGCAATGAATTCTAGAACCACAAAGTAGATGTGATATCCAAGAAACTCAGTTTTAGGCCTATAAAAATGCTTTTCAATACTACTCTTAAGTTTAATCACAGTAATACACTAATCTTTCCTAAAAAAGATAAAATAACACATCACAGCTCCACAGCTCCATTTTCAAAGGGAAGTGTTTTCAGAGTTCAGTGATAACACAGCACACTGGCAAAATATCCAATGACTCCATTGTTAGAGAGAGCTGATTTCTTGGGAAGGGCAATTAACTGATAAAATATTCTCTAACAGAATATGAGGATATTTACCCTGCTCCAAAGACACATGCTGATGTCAAGACAATGTGTTCCACAGAATTCCAGAGTCTGAAACGAATTTCACAGGGACAAAATACAGTCACTGGGGTAACTTTTTGCTGTAGTTAGGCACAGCACATGACTGAAGTGACCTTACCTTCAAATGCGGTATATGGAAGGGGTGAGTGAGGCAGGAAGGTTGGAAATGGAGTAAGATTTACTGGCAAACTACTGATCTGCTACAGGCTTTTTAGAAAATAAATTCTGGAGACATCGTGTCAAAGATTGTTTAATGCCAGTGTCTTACAAGACAATATTAAAATGTTTCATAAGTTCAACACATGTATTGATTCCATTCACCTTTTTATTGAATGACATTTACTCATTTTGATTCCTTTCTTCATCTCTCCTCATTTTCAAGTAGGCTTTAAATAACTATTTTTCTAGAGAATGTCAATACTAAGATCTACTTACAAAAACTTCTCAGACCACCCATTGGCGTAATATTCAAATAACAATGCTGCATGATTAGTCCCTATCTCTTCATTTGCCAGTTCAGTCCCTAGTGGTTGAAAGAGTGAGGCATTATCTTACAAAAATCATTTGCAAGGCTTGTTTGTGTATTTTAAGGAAATTCTAGAAGTATTAATTTTGTCTTAAAAAAAGAAAATCAGACTTTCTTGCCACTTTCTTTACTATTCCATCTAGCTTGTTGGTTTACCTCTTTTTGGAGATTACAGATAGGACTTTTAGGAGGGAAAACTATAAATCTCCTCCACTAAGGAAAAGGTTTCACTCTGATCCTGAGTACATATATGTGTTTCACACAGCAACAACACATATTCCCCCTCCTGGAGTACCTCAGAGTTAGAGGACAATTGTGATGTAGTCTTTCACAGGCAGATACGGAATCTTTTGTGTATTGCACAGCATAAACAAATAAAAAATGTTTTAGAGGTGTATATTTCAAGTCCTTGGATCTATCTAATCACTAAGTGTGATATTAAAAAATTATCCTTGAACTCTAATGTAATCTAAGACAGATTCTGAGATCTGTGTGTGTCTTTTTTGCACTGAATTGTGTGCTGACACCAAAATAAGAAGTCAGCCTTAAGGCCCTTGAAAAGTCCTAGGCCATCACTTACCCAGGCCTGCATTTCCATTTACCTCCCATTCGCTGACCTGTGTACATTTGGCAACTTGACCCTTCTTTAATTTAGGTACTTGAACATTTTATCAATGTATAAACAGATTAAAAGTAGGGGGAATAAATTATGGAGTGATATCAAAATTTAAAAATAGGTACATTTCCTAATTTACTGAAACTCTTTTCATGTAAGGCACATTATCAAGTAAACTGTCCTGCAGCTAAAAATTGGTGTATTGCTGATTCAAAGGCAAAGATTACACTGATTAGGATTTAAACACAGTTTACCTCCTCACAATTAATTTTCTTTATATATCACACATGATAAACATGATTGTGAAAATGACTGTATCAATACCCTATGATTTCTCCCATAAAAGTATCCTAAATCTAAACATTTTCTTCATTCTTTTGCAAGAAATTGGCACTTATATTATATGCATTATAGTATGCTTTGATTCCCTGAAAAGTTTCTTTTAAGTAATAAAAATCAATTTGTTTCCTGAATAGGCTTAAAATGCATCTTCAATAGTGAATTTAACACTACTTTAGTGTTAAATAATGAGGTAGCACATTGTTCCAAAATTGTTCTGAATTATGTAAACCATTTGCTACATGACGTTTGGATTTCATGGTTTTTTTAGAGCTGTTTGGTAAAGCAGAACTTTCTGTCTTTTCTGGCTTCCTGGGTTTGCTTTTCTTTTCTGGAAGTTTACTACTATAATTCTTCCTTTTATCTTTTGCTTTTTCTTCTTCCTCTGCTTCTTCCTCCTCACCCTCATCTTCTTCTCCCTCATCCTCTTCTTCCTCCTCTCCTACGTCCCCTTCCTCCTCGTCTCCTTCTTCCCCCTCCTCCTCTTCACCTTCTTCCCCCTCTCCCTCTTCCCCTTCTTCTTCCTCCTCTCCCACTTCCCCTTTTTCTTCTCCCTCTTCTTCCTCCTCATCCTCTTCCCCTTTTTCTTCTTTCTCCTCTTCCTCTTCTTCCTCTTCACCCTCTTCTTCTTTCCCCTCTTCTCCTTCTTCTTGTCCTCCCTCTTCTCCCTCCTCTACCTCTTCTTCTTCCTCTCCTGTTTCATCTCCCTCTGCTTCCACTCCTTCTTCTCCTGTTTCCTCATCTCCCTCTGCTTCCACTCCTTCTTCTTCTCCCATTTCCTCATCTCCCTCTGCTTCCACTCCTTCTTCTTCTCCTGTTTCTTCATCTCCCTCTGCTTCCACTCCCTCCTCCTCTCCTGTTTCTTCATCTCCCTCTGCTTCCACTCCTTCTTCCTCTCCTGTTTCCTCATCTCCCTCTGCTTCCACTCCTTCTTCTTCCTCCTCATCTTCCTCTTCTTCTTCCACTCCCTCTTTTCCCTCATCTCCAACACTCTCTTCTTCCTCCCCTACTCCTTCATCTTCTTCCACTCCTTCCTCTTCTTTACCTTTTCCTTCTTCATTTCCCCCCTCCTCTCCTTCCTTTTCATCTTCTTCTCCCTCCTCCCCTTCTGCTTCTGCCTCTGTTCCTTCCTCTTTCTCATCTTCTCCTTCCTCTTCCACTCCATCCTCCCCATCTTTTCCTTCTTCCACTCCATCCTCACCCACTTCCTTAGTTTTTGTATTTGCATCTTTCTCATCCTGTTCTTCTTCAGATACCTCTTCCTCCCTGCCTGCCAGTGATTCTCCCAACTCCTCCTCTTCACCCTCTTTGTCTTTTTCATTCTCCCTTTCTTTTTCTTCATCTTCCTTTTCATCTTCTCCTTTATCTTCTGCCTCTACGTCTTTTTCTTCCTTTTCCTCTGTATCTTCCCCTCCTTCCTCACTCTCATCTCTTCCCTCACTTTTAACCTGCTCTTTCTCTTTTTCAGTGCCTACCTCTTTCTCATACTTCTCCTCCATATCCTCCTTTTCTCCCTCACTCACCATTTCTTCTTCCTCCATCAACCTGCCTTGCTCATCTCCTTGATCTTTGCCATCTTGCTGGCTGACCTCCTCAGTCTCCTCTGCACCCTCATTCCCACTGTCTGTTTCAGCCTGTGATTCTTTTTCAGTTTCTTCCTCATTGTCTTTTCCCTCTACAACTTTTTCTTCTGAAACTTCATCTCTATCGTTTTCAACCTTGCTGTCTTCTTCTTCCTCCCCTAGTTTACCTTCACTGTCAATTGTTTCATCCAGTTTTTCTTTTTCACTTTCACCCTTTTCACTGCCCTCATTCTCCTGCTCCTGATCAGATTCCTCTTCATTCTTAATTTCTAATGGCCTGTCTACATCAGATTTAGCATCAGAGCTTGTTTCTTCCTCATTCAAGCTTTTTAAAACAGTCACTTCTATACATTCTTTCTCATTGTTTGTAGCTTGCATCTCCTCAATCTCACTGTCTTTTTCTAAGTCCAGATGTGTCACTGTTCTCCTTGCCCTCTGGAGAACTCTGTGGTCATAGTGGACCTCTTCCTTAAGTATATATTTTTGGAGCTCATTAGTACTTTCCTCAGTTGAAGATGATGACGAAGTTACAGATATTTGTTTCAAAAACTGATCCTTTTTTTTAAGCTCCTTCTGTTCTGCACTACTTTCTTGTCCCGCGACACTTATTCTTTCATGCTTGTCAGATTTTTCAACACCATCCTTTATTTTGTTTTGACTTTCTGTTGTTTCTTGACTCCCTTGCTTTTTAACAGGATTGTATTCTTGCACAGTTAATGAACCAGTCTGGGGCTGATCCCTGGGAGCAGAAGGAAGTACCTCTATTTTAAGGAATTGCTTAGGTCTAACAGCTTTTGGTGTTTTATTGGAAGAATTTATGGTTTTGGTCAGAATTTGATTTTCACTGGGAAGATTATAAGTTGCATCCTCTCTAAAAAAATCAGGATTTTCCACATATTCTTTCTCCCTTTTCACTAATATGCTTTTGTCCCCAGTAATTTCTTCAGCATCACTTTTCAAAGTGGTATCACTTTGTGCATGCTCAAATTTACCTTTCTTTATGCTTTTTTTGGCCACAGGCTTCCCTACAAAGACACTCCTCTTTTCTAAATCTTGTCCAGATGACTCTGAATGTGAGGACTGTTTTTGTAAAGAGCCAGACTCTAATTTTGAGCCCTCCTTTGTGAATTCAGAATCCTTGTTTTTCAGCCCACCCTTACCATCTCTTTTCAGTTTCACATTTTTATTGTTCTTCTATTCCACATGAGAAGCAGAAAATTAAAAAGAAAGAAAAAAAGCATTAAAGACAAATGGCAGCGAAAGAAAAAGGTTACAAAAGCATCTGAACAAGAAACAATTTGTGAGAGGGGATTAAAAGACAGCATAAAAGGTAGAAAATATTTCACATGAAATGTATTTGCAAGTGCACATTGTAACATCCTGTTAATGATCACTGCAGTGCTACACCTTTCTCACTATCCAAGGAAATGCAGTAAGAATTATGCAGCCAATAACACATCCCATAAACCAGAGCAGGGGCAATGCATGAGGCTGTGTAAGCACGAGGAAATTAATACAGTTCTTACACCTTCCTCTTTGGAAATCTGATGTGCTCACTGTTATGCCCTTTTTAAGAAGTTTGAAAATCTGTTGCCTTTCTGCTTTAAATTTTACGCTGATTTAATAAACTATTAAAAATAACTTTAAAAATCTAAAATAAAATTTTAATGAAATATCACAAAACGCTGAAAAGCTGGGATCACTTAAGGAGTGAAACAGGAAAGTATTGCAAAGTATTTTAATTTAATAACTAAGACCAGTATTATTCTTAAACTGGTTAAATATTAGACACTCATCTCAAACTGCACTGGATATGTGGAGTTCTTGGTGCCTGCACAAATTTTCTCTGCCTTTATGCAGCTTCTTAGAATTTTAGGTCATGGATATTCAAAAAATTAGCAAGAGGAGGTCTATAAAATTTGCCTGACTTTTTAAAAACTCAAAGCAAAATAATGAAGTACTAGAACAATACAAGAATCGCAGATTTTTTAATAATATCAATATACAAATATGTAATTAGTTACAGTACCTTCAGTTTTTGGAGTGGTGACAATTTTAAGGACCAGTCACCAGGATTCAATTTCATTGCATGTGTCTGCAAAAAATAAGATCTCTATTAAAAAAATAAATATATTCAATACAGAAAGCAGCATCAAAGCCCAGTTTTACTAAACAGAACTGTTTTATTAACATTTTAATATTATTGCACAGTCAGGGTGAGACAAACCTGTATGATCATTCAGCTCACCTATTTCACTTCTACTCTGTCATTTACTGCTTATAAAGAGAGTGAGACCAGCTCAGATGTCAACACCTAAACTGTCTGTAGAGACTGAACACGACCCTGACGTTTCACAGAACCCACAGGCATGTTTGAGATCCACCTTGCACTCCCTGTGAGGTTACAAATAGACCCTCACCCCATTATCATCACAAACTTCAACTCAACATCCAGTTTGGTACCACGGCCTTGAAAGAACATCTTCAAAGAAATGTTACACAGCAGAAATTTTCCTTGGAATCTAATGCCATTATCTCTTCCACATAAAGCAAGAAACCAAAAGGCAACATAGAATACTACTAGGTGGGAATAAATAATGACATTTTGCTCATCCCTTGCCATATATTCCAAATGACATGAAAATATTCTCTGCTGCTGACTGTTAATTGCTATATTTTTTTTCAACACAGTGAGCATGGACAGTTCTCCTTTCAGACTCCCAATAATTTGTATAACCAATATGACATTAAAGGTTTTCCCTCCTCTTGTCACTAAGATGTATGCTGCCACAGTCTAGAAAAAATTGAAAAAAACTATGCTGTAACAGATTGCTTTAATTCAGATCCAAGAAGAGCAATCATTTATTTTGTATTTTGACACGTTTGACTGATGGGCTTTTCTTCAAATTTTTTTTACATATTTTTTTTTAAGTATTTTAAAATTGATTCGTGGTAGGTATAAAACCAAAAAGGAGAAGGAAGTCTAGCACAAAAAGTGTGCAATATGTAAATAATGCTTCAGTAAATTAATGAAGGCCATGCTGTGCATTGGATCTGATCAGATTTTTTTCTTGTAAATGAAAATAAAGTTTTAAAAAGTTAAATAAATTCCATGCACAAACAGACTGTTAAATTACTAAGTACTTTTAAATGGAAACAAATAATAATTCCTATAAGATGTTCAATCATTCCAGTATAAGTGTGGCTGCATTATGGCCAGGACATGTCCCTTCTGCTGAGATAACAAAATGTTTTGAAAATTGTACAAGTGATAAGGTGAACATATTTTTTAAATAAAATAAATATGTAGGAACAAGCTGGGGGATCACCAAATAATCAGAATGTCTGGATTTTGGCCTTCTCTTTAATATGATCCACCTGTATTAAAAACCCTCTTCTCAAACAGGAAAAGATGCTTTTCTGCTTCATTTCCTGCAATTCTCTGTTGGAAATCATCAAGAAAAGCATGGCCAGAGATAGAGATCACCATGTGGCCTCCAGCATCCTTTTCCTTTTCTTCCTGGTTTCCAGACCTAAAGCATGAGGAGGCACTGCACTACTTGGACTGCTTCACTTTCACATCACAATATTACTTTGAAAACTAAAGCCTATTTTAGCACTGGGTAATGTTGATATAAAATGCATGCTCATTTAACTGTGTGTCAGTACTTCTTGGTGTCACATATGATGATCTGGGCTAGTCAGGAATTCTGTATTACAACCTGAAACACAATTTAGTTTCTTTGTCTCCCCCTGCAAAAAATTACAGAATTACAGATCCATTATTGGAATATATTACCATATTTAGGATGTCAGTTGTATCCCCAAGGTTTCTGTCAATATTTTCATTATCTGAATCTTGTTCTGAAGAGACTTCACCAGGTTTATCTTTTTGATGATTATTTTCTGCAAGGTAAAATTTGGGGGAAATAAACAAATGCCATAGCAAAAAGAACTATATAGAAAACAGAACATCCCACTCTTATAAAATAGAGATTATTCCTATTTTGCTAACATAGAACTGAAGTCCTCAAATTCTTCATTCCCTCAGCCCAAGACACAATAGAAACACTTCCATCCCTTCATCATTAACAACAGAGGTAGCTCAGCAATCTGGTCTCAGTGCATTGTAGATCTCTGATAATTTCTGCAGTCTTTCAAAGCCTAAATATTACCTGGGACAAAGATTCTTTTGGATAATCTCTTTAATAATAAGGTAACAGACCAAATTATCTGCTGTCATGTTATCTCCATTGTATATTACCTTTGTAATGGATGGAGAGACAGTGAGTTTAATGCCACATTATAAAAATGTCTCTGCATCATTAAGCTCATCAGGTCTATGACCATTTTGTACAGCACAAAACCTGCGGTTTTAGGCCTAAAAAGACTCCGAAGGAAATTCAGATTTTATGGTATTGCTTTCCTGGAACCAGAAATGCTAATGGACATGCTGGCAGATTTAATCATCTTCATTCTATGAATGAATTACTTTTAAACTAGAATTGTCTGTCCAGTGAATCTGAACTAACTGTTACACAGAAGCTCTGCATTCTGCACTCTTCAGTATTGTTCTTCCTAGGAAATCACACAGGCCCAGGATTCCAGGCAAGTCCAGAGCTGCTCTAGAGAATCTATGCCAAAGTCCAGTGCTGTATTATGGTTATCCAGACTTATTCATCAGCTAGAATATCATAAATCATTATTATCTTAGATAACAAAGAGTGAAGAGTACTTCTGCATTTCCAAGTGAAGAAGAAAAGTCCTGTAGGAACTAGTAGACCTCTCTTCTTATCCAAGCTCCTTGTAGGCTTACCTATGTCCTTAAGACTGTTCCTAATTTTTGTTTTGTAGTTCCTTTTCTTTATGTGTGAAAACAGAGTAAGTATTTAATGCTCTCACGATATTTTTGTGAAATCTTATTTGTAAAGGGTTAAGTAACCACAAGAACAATTTATAAATTGTTTTTATTTCACTTAAGCCTCCTCTTAATATTTAAACTTGTTTTGCAAACATGAACAGTGTGAGGCAATTCTTATCTGCATTTCTCAGTATTCATGCCTGTATGCTGCCAGACCCTCCTGAGGTAAGACTGAACCTGAATCTTCTGACAGGTTCAAAATGCACATTTGTTTATGAATTATGAGAGTCAAACCATTCTCATCAGAAAACAGCAGGAGATGTGGGGACACTTCACCTTTTTCATGGTCTCCATCCCTCCCAGATTCAGCTTTAGGATGACTTGTTGCAGAAAACCAGAAGGGGCTGGTGTTGCTTGTCACAGGCAACGAAGATTTTAAAAAGCCTTCCCCCATTGGAGGCAGAGTTTGTGCCATTCGAACAAATTGCTCTGGTGACCTTTCCTTTAGAAGATTGAAAACAATACATTGAGAAAAAGGGTAGAAGAAAACAAATGTAAGCAATCTCTCATACTTATCAGTGGTATTTAATTTTAGTTGATGATACAGTTTTGCAACTTAATAAGCGTAAAAAAATATCTTCAATATTTTAATTATTTCTAGCCCTAAAATTGGGCAGGTACATAGTGGGATTTTAAAAATAATTTCTATGCAATCCTAAAATATAAACAAAGGAAAAAAACCCAAACTTTTTTTCCATGCCAAATTAAAAATTAGTCTCTCAAATAAAACCAAGGTATTTAATCTACAACATCAATACATTTTTACAGAATAAATTCAGGTTTTGGTAGAGTTAGTTCTCAGACAGGTAAGTGAAATGATCCAACTCATTGTGCTGTTTAAGGAAATCACATGGAATGTGTAGTGGAGAAAAAAGAGCAGAAATCAATATTTTAAGTAGCTACATCAAATATTCTCCTTTGATATTTTATAAACCATGAAATTGTTTCATATATTCAAGGACTCAGCAAAAGAGTCCTGTTCTTGCTACTTGAAAAAAATATATTTCTAAGATAGTTTAAAAAATGCAAAGGAGGACGCTCTACATTTTAGAAGAAAAAAAAATTACAAACCAAATTTGAACTTCTGTCACAGAAATAATTAAGCAAAATCCGACCAATACCTTTTCTTTTCCTCCTACATCAATTTTTAGGACCAAAGTAAATGTATATTTTTCATATTATACATTAAAATGAAACAGTTTAAGAAGATACATATAACTGCTTGGCATATGCTGTGATTTTAGCTTTAAAAGTGATTTTGTTTCCTGAAAGAAGTATGGCAACTCTGAATACCTCTGCACTTACCCTCTCTCGACGTCGCATTCGTGCTGCTGATAATTGCAAAGTGTTTGCTAGTACAAAGTCCCCACTTGTTTGAGGGATAGTAGCAATCAAACGAGGCTCATATAAATCTTCCAAGAGTACTTCAGATCCTTTAG
Organism: Cinclus cinclus; assembly: GCF_963662255.1. Lineage (NCBI taxonomy): Eukaryota > Metazoa > Chordata > Aves > Passeriformes > Cinclidae > Cinclus > Cinclus cinclus. The sequence goes on from NC_085047.1 coordinate 109,396,101, forward strand.
GTCTTGGAGCAGCAAAAACCAGCATGTGACAACCACCACAGGCAACCTACAGCTCAAAAAAAGGTCTCATTACTTCAATTGCAAGTATCAAGGATGTATTTTTCTTACAATTATCTCTAGGGGTTTAGATGATAAGAAAAAAATGTAGTAAGACACCTCAAATGGCTTCAAATTTAGTTCCTAATTATACCAGCAAGATAAAAGTACTTAATTATATTTTTTAGTGACTAGTGATCCATGTCCACTTCTAGTTAGTTAAATACAATATATTTGTATTGAACAGAAAAAAAGAGAGGCCTATACAATTTTTGATAGAAAAGACAGAAAAGATATTTCAACTTATTTTCAAGAGATTTTAGTTAATTATTTTGATACAAGTCAAATGAGAGCAATACTTATACTTCTGGTGACTCAAACCTAAATATTTTATCACAAAATCAGCAAAAAAAATGTGACACTCTCCAATAGATGCAATATTATTATGTAAAGATCAGGGGGTTTACTTTTTTAAAAGGTTTAAAACACTCACTGCTTCCAATAAAACTTCCCTCATCTGTTATTCCAGTAAACAAACGGAAGTGATCAATAGACTTTTGTCACAAATTTTGTTCAATCCTGATTCATGTTAACATTTTTCATGCTGACAATTCTGTGACATTTATTTCTTCTGCACCTCAAGAAGCAGATGAAGAAAGTTCCCTTACATGATTCACAAAAGAAAAGACTATTCCTGGTTTCTTGTCTGGTTTGGATTAAGAAAACCTAACACTTCAAATTTTCTTAAGATTTAAAGATATTCTACTATGCAAAAATTACCAAAATATAAAAGATGACTCTGTGGTGTTCACAGAAAAGATATAAATTTCACAATATTTCCAACCATCCAAGAGCAATAAATAATTCTGTTTATAAGCCACCACAGCTCTGAAGACCAAAATACTGTGGCACAAGAGTACTGAATAAAACCCTAAGGAGCAATCTGTATGGGTAGCCCAAGTCAAAGACATTCTAAACTAAATGAACACTGTGCTAAGCATATATAATTTCCTCTTTCCTTTGGTTTATGTTGTCCACTATTTAAATGTTACAGAAAGAAATAATTTCAGTTCCCATTAATAATGTGTTTCATAAAAAGATAAATATCTTGGTGTCTGAAAAGAATGAAGAAAAGTTTTACCAAAAGGACTGTGAACTTCAAGAAATTGTAACACAGAGTGGGATCAAACAGATTTGTAAAACTCTCTTCTCCAAATCCTAGCTTGCCATGTCGTCCATCTCCAAAAGTAAACATGAGGCCATTCTCTGCATGTGGGAATAAAAAAGGATGTTAAAGATTCAATGCAAAACCAGGATAGAACCATTACAAACAAAGTAACAGGCCATGAAAGTAAGGAATATTTCCCTTTCTAAAGCAAAACCTGAACTATTATTTTTAGACCTTCAACAGATGAGTATTAGTAAAAAATATGCTTTTTTTTCAGACAAAGTACTGCCTGAGATTTTGGTCTAACCAATTTGTAAAAAAAAAAAAAAAAACCACCCCAACAAAATAACAAGATTTAAACTATACAGAAAAACAAAGGCTTCTAAACAAGAATATTCGTTAGCAAGGCATGATTAGGTGGTTATAATTCCCCAGGAGATACAGAGTTATGCTTGGCATGGCTGTGAGTCAGAAATTTATATCAAATTCACCTTTTTCACTGGCTCATTTCACCTTCAGAACAAGTAATGGATATGTCTGCTACTGCTCATTGCACAAGGAAAACTTTCACTGTATAGCAGAGAGTTGCTAGAAGTGTTCCAGAATTTTGCGCTCCCATACCTGCTATCACAGCAGTGTGATTTTCCCCACATGCAATGTTATGTATTTTATGCCTCTTCAAGTGTTTCACAGGCTTTGGTACTGAACTTTCAAACACAAAAGTGCCATGTCCCAGCTGCCCATATTGTCCAAGTCCAAAGGTATAAACAGCTTTCTCTGAAATTATACAGGCAAAGTTAACAACAAATATGCTAATACATATATTTATTTATTTGTTTTTTCATAATAACCTACATTCTATTCACCAAATGGAAGGCCACTGACATAAACATCATCAAAAAAATGTTTGATCAAGTAAAAAATGTGCCAAATAATAAATTACACTTATCAATTATTAATATACAACAACATGAAAAAACAGGAATTGAAGCACTGAAGTATACACAGAAAAGAATTTTAAATGGTTCAATATGCCACATATTTTCTAACATAAATGCAAAGTAATCCACTGATCATATGCACACAAATTTAAAAGAATGTATGGGAATTTACATACTGCAATCAATTCAAGACCACAATGCTTATATATATATATGCATTTTCAAAATAGCCTCATCTTAATTTCTTGTTCGCTCCATGAACATTGTATGACCCTAAATCTAATAGACAAGACCTCATAATTTGTATGTAAGAAGAGACTGGAACAGTAACAGAATAGGTTTCAGTATTCTGTTCAGCTACCAAATCAGCCCTGCAATAAATACAGAGAACACTATAATTGTGTTATCTTATGACAGAATAATCATCTTTCCACATTTATGTTTTGTCTGTTTAATGGACTGTCTGTGCCAGGAAAAAGAAGAAGAGCTCCTCCAAAGCAATAAATATTCTTGGTGTGTGCATCCCTGGCATGCCATCACAACAGGGGAAGACTGTGAAGCTTGGAAATCTTGATGAGGTCATGCTTGAACAGAGAAGTTTTATGGGAAAAAAGGAGAAGTTTTCCTAGAATTTTGTTTCCTGCCCCTTTTTCTTTTGCATGTAGGCAACAAAGGAAAAATGAGAGAAATTCTACTTAAAGCGCTTGAAAAATCATTATGAAAAAATGGGAAGGATTATGAATTAACAAATAATATTCCATGTTAAGTTAAAAGAACTTTCCAATTTCAAAGGAACTCTCATGAAATAGTAACACTACATATGATATGGAAATGTTATTTCTAGGAAAGTATTTTCCTTTCTGTTCCTTATATATTGTTCCATACTAAGATGCAATGAATTGACATAATTTTTAAAAGCCCAATGGTCTTACTTTTTTTTTCTTAATTATCAATGAAAAATACTGAGTAAACCTGTTTTTATTACTAAATGTAATATTTTACTAGTAAATTACATTTTATTATTACATTTTACTAAATGTAATAGTCTCCCTCTGCTGGAAATTTTGGTGCAAGAAAGTAAAACCTTCTTGGGAGTTTTAAGTAAGAATTCTCCTGTAATATTCAGACTTTCTGCATACGAATCAAGAAACCACGCCTGAAAGACAGGAGCTTTCTCTAAGCAAACAAAGGTCTCATCTTCATTTTAGTAAATGGCTTTCTCAGGATGGCTGATTCCAAAAATTCTGTTTAGAAGAACTCCATTTGTTTTAACAAATCTTTGGAAACTGGCAGGTCTTGCAACTACATGGTTTTATCTGACAAACAAAATTACTTTGAGTGAACTACAAGGTTTTTGTTTTTTTCTTTAATCCTAGCATGAAACATGCAACATCTTTTGCATTTGTGTGGAAAGGGAAATATTCTCAAATGTTAGCTTTAAAAGTGCAGGGAATTTTTTTCTTTCCTCTGTTTCTACTGAAAATGAGGAAAAAGGCCAATCCCAAGCCAGGTTAGAGTGCCTTTTATATGATGAATAATTTCTTCTGCTGCCCTTATAGACCAAGGGCACCTAAATGTTGCTCCTCCTAAATTTGCTTCTTAGTGGATTATCAGGGTAGAGGAAGAAAAAACTTTGCAGCTTTCTTAAATGATTCACCACTCTGGTACAGAAGTGAGGTCAAACCTCACTAATAACCCCCTTTAGTAGAAACGTGGTATTTCCTTCAATCTGTCTTTAGAAGTGCGTGGAAAGAGAAGCATGGAAAAGCAACCTGACACACTTATTGATAAAATGATGGCTGAATTTCATCATTCTGAACACAGCAGCAGCCCATGAGAGGGCACTTGAAGGATGAAGAGAAATGGTTTCAGAGCTTGCACAGAAGACAATGGCTTTGCTGTTCCAAGTGACCTCCGGCACTTCACTGCTGGAAGAGCTGCTTCTTTACTTCCTACTCCCCTTTTTGGAAGAACAGGGATATTTCCCTGTAACTGTGTTATCTTCCATCTTTGCAGGCATCTTTTGTAATCTCTGTGACCATTCGCACTATCAATAAAACAGTCCCAGGCAAAGAGCTATATAACTTTCACAGTATTTTCTAGAACATGCTATTTGCTGACAGAACTGCGTGAGCTCAAAGAATGTTTTTCAGAATCGTGTCTTCCCTGCTATGTATCTAAGGCTACAGATGAAGTTAAAAAGTCCACAGAACTAAAAAGGAAGCAGGCAGGCAAGTTTATATCATAGAAACATAGAATAGTTTGGGTTGGAAGAGACCTTAAAGATCACCTGGTTCCAACCTCTTGGGCAGGAATACTTTTCACTAGACCAGGTTGCTCAGAGTTCTATCCAGCCTGGCATTGAACACTGCCAGGGATGGGGCATCCACAGCTTCTCTGGGCAGCCTGTTCCAGGGCCTCACCACCCTCACAGTAAAGAATTTCTGCCTAATACCCAATCTAAACCTACTCTCTGTCAGTTTGAAGCCATTCCCCCTTGTTCTGTCACTCCAGGCTCTTGTAAATAGTCCCACTCCATTATTTCTTGTAGGCTCTGTTCAGGTACTGGAAGATTGCCATAAGATCAGCAGAGAACCTTCTCTTCTCCAGGCAGAACAACCCCAATTCTCTCAGCCTTTCCTCACAGGGGAGGTGCTGCACCCCTCTAATCATCCTGATGGCCTGTCCACATAAATTCATTTCCCTTGAACATAATCATTTTTATCATTATTACTACCACTACTATAACTATTATGCCAATGAACTATTCACTCTCACAAATAGCTTTATTTTTAAACAGCTTATGCTGAAAAATGTTACTGTAAAAAATCAACTGTCAACACAGTGTTCAGTATTACCAGAGTTAGAAACTGGATTTGGGGATTTCAGTATAAATAGTATACAAGTTTAAGAATGGTTTGAAAAATTTAATAATTTTATATGGTTTGAATTGTGAGTTCTGCCAGGAAAAGGTAGAGCTTTTACACCCTTTTTGTCCTCTTTCAAAAGAGTGCATTGGCTTTCTTTTCTTTTCTTTTTAAAAGACCTTGAGACAGAAGATGAAAAATCCAACATTTTACATACTAATGCACTAATGTTCTTATGTCAAATGCTCTATTCTCAAAGGTCTGCTTCACTTTTTCCTTTGAAGAGTTATCTTTGCTTTCCTTCCTTTCAGAGAATGAAAGGAAGTAATATATCCTACTATAGAAAAAATTATTCCCAGAGGATGTGTCCTCAGCTGAAAAAAATGCAAGATATTAAGGCCACTCCAAATAATCCGTTTCTTCTTCTCTAATTTCTAGATTCTAATTTATTATTTTTCTACCTTTTAAAACACTTTCTTGAAAAAAGCATGCAAATTGGGATTGCTACTCTCCCATATTTCATTTGCAAGTGATGACACTAACAGCTTTCATTTGAAGCAGAAAGCACCTCCAAGCATTAGGAGTAGTTGGTGCACTTTTTTCAGTCTCTGAGAGAATGAATCTGGCATGAGGACAGGATCTTCTTGGACTGGCTGATTGACTGCCATGAAATGAATAACTTTGTGCTCTCAAGATTTTGCACAATAGAATTTCTAAGTGCAATTCTGTTTATTGTCTAGAACAATTACAAATGTTAAAGGCAGAGGTAACAATAACCATCTTCTGTGAAGAAGATGGTTTCCAATACCACTCTCAACAAATTTCTAAAACCAATCTTTAAAAAAACTGGTTCTTCTCTAAATTATTGTTCTCAACAATTTAATTCTTGTTCTCTGGGAAAAGTAATTGAGTTTCTCATTTTGGAAGAATTTTGGAGCAAAAAAATCCCGAAGAATTATTTTAATATATACTTCCTACCTTTTACTATGATACTTTTTCAGAGATTCCAAATAGTACCTTGATTTAATAACCCATATAACAGTGGCTCTTACCATACAAAATTGCCAATAGAATAAATAACAGTCATGAAAAAGAAATCAAATTAAGTGTTTTGGAATAGACTAATTACACGTGAGAGGCAGGAAGAAACTTCCCTTGTACTCTGTAAGATAACTGAATTATGCATTCTTCTAATTTGATAAACTCTAAGTAGAAATGATGTCAAGAAATGAGCCAAGACATCTAACAGTTTTCTGCTGTTATGACATATGGCATTTTCTCTTGTGTTTTTGCTATGTTAAATGAGATGGATGAAGCAGGGGAATATTTAAGAGTCACACACTCAATTCTTGTTTCCTGAGACTGAAACGTCATATCCTTAAAATCTGGAAAGATCCTGAAAGGATGTAAACCATGTCAGTATCTATTGAGTTATTAAAGGCAAGCAGCACCCATTTTCATGGAGGAAGACATTTGAAATTCAGAGTTTCTTCAAAATTGCATTACCTTCTTAATTTATAAAAATGACCTTAACAGCTCATTGTCATGTAAATTAAATGCAAATGTTTCTGCACCTCTTTAAAGCTATATAATCAGAATTCTCAGTTTCCACTTCACCTCAAGATGCAATTTAGGACTAATTTAAAGTGAACTTTCTGGTGTAAAGTCATTAATGTATGTATGTCACACTCACTACATTTTTAGTATCCATATCTATCTCTTTTCAATATTTTCTTCAAATTTTGCCTTGAGTCAGAAAATTTTCTCTATGTCAATACTACTAAGTATCTTTCATTTGAGACAGTATTTCCACTATCCTCTTCTCTTTCTCTCAAAGGGTCTTAGTCAGAAGTTCACATCTGTAACCTATTTAATAAGAGTTGAATCACATTTTAAAAATATATTTGACTTTTCATTCTTATCACAACTATCAATCTTTAGGAAATGTATTTCTGGGGGCTATAGTTTTCCTCTTTTTGTGACTCAACTCAGGTACTCAACACTTTGATCATCAGCTGCCAGCTCAGCCAGCACTAAATTTCTTATTTACCTTCTACTGAAGAATTTATTTCCATAAGCAAGTAAATCTTACATACATGCATACTTATTGTATTTTGTTCATTGCATTTTTTCTAGGGCATTTATATTTCCCTCTTTGTTCTAGCTCATGTACAGATTTTACTATAATGATGATGGCATCCAGGTCTGTATCTTTCTTCTAAATCTCTGTAAATTGGTTATAATAATTTTTCTTTATTACATGAAACACCATTAAGTCAAAATAACTATTGGTTGAATTCAGATTTATGCTTAAAAAAACTAATCAATGATGATAATCAAGTTCTTTCTACAAAGCTTTACCTTATAACTCATAAAATAATGCTATGATTTATACATTTGTTGGTCCCAAATCTATGGCAGTTTTTTTTCACTAATAATGATAATCTGATTTCACATAAGGAAATTTATTTTGTGACATAGAATACTGGCAGAGTAAGACTGCATGTTGGTGGAAGAAGGGAGGCAAAGGCACTGAAATGTAGACAAATGTTTACATTATTTCCTGGATTGGCTACTTCTATTTCCTCTTCATAGTTTTCCCAAAGGAATTTTAACCTACCCAGAATCTTGCAGCTTGACTCACTACACAGCATTGATCTTTCCCAGCATTTCACTTCCACCTTTACTCTTTCCAATGGCTTGCAGCACAACACCACATCAGAATCGTCACAATCTCCCTCAGTCAGATTTTCAGTTTATATTTTAGAAAGTTTGGCTACATAACCTTGAAGGCACATCACAAGATTGTCAAGAGACAACTATAGAGAACCTTCAGAATACAGGTTTAAGGACTGATATCTATACATCCAACTTGGTTTTACAGCTTCTTCATTTTGGCAGAAAAAGAAAATCATGGACTATACAATTTTACACATATTATATTAATTACAAGCTAAAGTTGATATTTTTTGAACTATCTTCAGGTAGAGTCAAATTTATGTTTGCTGCTTCTACATCACTCTAGGTGAGGATAGGATTTGTGGAAAGAATTGGCTGCCACTGCTTTGCACGTATGCCTTGGAAAAGCTAAGTCACCTCTGGCAGACAACTATTTAACAGTTCAGTAACACACAGCATTTTCCAAGTACTATATGTGTGGCCCTGTGAACTAATATGTAACAGTTATATTTGCTGGAGTTTTCATAACCTGCACAATATGTCAAATGTATATGTCTGTAATAGTTTCATATTTATGCTAAAGATTCTGCTCAAAGGCACAAGCAAATTCTGCATCACAATAAGAGATATTTAATACATTCAGGTATGCAGTAGATAGTGAAGCTACTTGAAAAGTGACTTCCTACACACCTTCCTAAATATTCAAGAGCATTTAAATTTGTTACAGAATGGAAGCTTTCCTCTAGAATTTCCCTCTCACTGCAATAAGAATTTCAAGCTCTCTAGAGGAAAGAAACATGAATCATCTGTGTTGCACCAGGTGGTGCAGGTTTATTACAATTCCAGCAAGAAAGGCATTCAGCCTATGTAAAGTTCTCTTAAAATACTATTTATTGCAGCTAAGACTATAAAGGAAAAGAAGACAGGATCAATAACCTTCTGTCCCTTCAGAGGCTGGGAATCCTGAGCTGTGTGGAATTGAAAAGGACCCCAGCATGCTGTGCAGATCCTGTCCATGGAAGGTTACCTCAGTTTGAGCTCTTACAGGATTTTCATACATCCAAAACAAGTCTATACATCATTTATACTGATAAATTCAGCATTTTATACTGAATAAAAGGGACATTCAAATGGCAACTTGCTGCTGAAGTTTCAGATAAAAGCAAGGACAGGCAAGGGGTGCCAGCCAGCAGCTGCCTGGAAGCCCCTCTGTTAAAATCACTTGGCCAAGTTCATCCTGCAGCCAAGGGACACGGGCAGTGCAGCACAGGCCTGCCTTAGCTGGGTGGCACATGGATTTCTACCTCCTTGGTGTACAATGGTCTTCCAGTTAGGATCAGTATCCAGCATTTCAGTGGGATGTACATTTTTTAGAGTTAATGGAGTTTAAATTACAGGGCTGTAAAAAAAGCCAGTTAAATTGCATACCTGTCAGCACCACGGTGTGTTCTCCACCACAAGCAACCTTTTTAACCTTTTCCATAATTCCCAGTACAGGCTGTGGGACTCTACTGCTCTTCAGCTGTTCAGGGAATAATCCCAGTTTCCCATTCACAGGTTCTCCAAAAGTATAGAGCTCACCATCTCCTGTGAAAAGAGCAGAGCATGGTTTCCAGCATATGCTCAGGAGCAAGGATGGGTTATCAAGGCTGCTGCAGACACAAATTATAAAGACAGAAAAGTGTATGAACATTACAGGATAGCTGAACATATTTGTGTAATGCCCAAACAGCTGCTTTGATGGGACACACAGGTGCTAAATTTTAGACCCCCTCCAAATTCATAATCACAGTGTTTTCCAGCAAGGAATGTGGCCACAGGAAAAACAAAACCATATACATTCTGATTCTGAGAGGTGGTAATTCCCTCTGTAATCAGTATTTAAGTCAACTGAAGTTGTTCGTAAGGATCTGAACTGAAACAGAAAATAACTTTGATGGAAAATGAAGCAGGGTCATCCCAGAGCACATAGCACAAGATTGTGTCTAGACATTTCTGGAATTATCTCCAGTGAGGGAGACTCCACACCTTCTCTGGGTGCTGTCCCATTGCTCGGTCACTGCACAGTGAAGAAATTCTTCCTCATGTTCAGGTGGAACTTCCTGGCCATCAGTTCCTGCCCGTTCCTCCTGTCCCATTGATGGGAGCAGGGAGCAGAGCCTGCTCCATCCCCTGACCCCTCCCTGCAGACACTGACAGACAGGGATGAGGGCCCCTCTCAGCCTCATCTTCTCAAGGCTTTCTTACACTCTTCTACACCTCTTTTCTAAGAGTTTTTTGCAGTCATTTTAATCTGCCTGTGCTTCTTAAGAAGCAGCAAATTATCTCAGCTGCAAAAAATTAAAATTTAATTTAATTTCAAACCTATGGACTATGTTTAGGCTTCTCTGCCTAGTTTGATTTTCTGTTTTAATTCTTATTTCTATGTGCAGAAATACTGTGAACAGGCTGCTACTTTGCTATTATTTGCATTAGCGTCAATTTTCTGTTCTAAAAGAGTAGCCCAATTAAAAAGATAAAAATCAACTGCAGTGTGAGGTTTTCTGTAATCAAAATTCTGCTGACAAAAAGAGATTTTATAAAGTATTCTAAGTGGAAAGAAAGAAAAAAAACCACACACAACAAAAATAATCCTCTATTTTTTGGAAGGTACATATTTTTTTCAATACTCTTAGATCAGCCATATATTTCTAAAAACAAGTTCAAAAAACCCCAAAAGCACTTGGGAGATAACTACTTCCACAGTTCCCTTTGAAGAGACCAGCAGTTCTTTTTAAACATTATTGCACTGAAAAAATTAATCCAATCACTATCTAATTAAGAGGATTAGAGATTCAAATGGCCAAGCCTCCCAAACTAATCAAGTTTATTACATTTTTTCCACTTAATAATCCAGCTAACAAAGATAAAACCATTTACCAAAGCAATTTTTGAATACATTACACATCCCTTTTAGGCAAATAGTGGTCTAAAAATGATGAAAAATAGCAATCAAGCATAAACAGAACCCAGTCAAACTGAGATAAATTTTGAGTGCAGTATGTGTGCAGTACATCTGCATGCTGAGGACATGATGTACTGTTTGCAGCACACCTGAATTTTAAGGACACTCCGTTCACAACAAAACCTGGTTATTTAATTTTTCTCCTCTCATATGAGTCACACTCTCACATGTTGAAATTTGCCTAATGTGGCACATTTTCTGTATCACTAAACTTAAAACCACAGGACCAGATCAAGAAAATGGACAATAGAATGGAAAATGTCCCTCAAAGGAAAACGTGCATTTGAGAGTAGATAAGAGACCTGGCTGGTGGCAAATGAAGGACAAAAATGAGCGGACAAAAGAACTGAATAACTCTAAGATTTCTTGAATAAATAAAGAAGAAAAAGAAAATAAATATTTATTAAGATGAAATTGGTTAAAACTGTCTCAAACACTGAAATTCAGAGCTTGGAATTGTTTGTTGGATGAATGATTCTTAAACCAGTTCTTAAAAATAATGGCAAAATACATTAAAAAATAATTCAAGGAACCTGCAAAGCTCTCTATGAAAAGGCATCTTCACAATAAGAATCTATCTTGATTACAGTTACAGTTCAGGCAGGGGAAACACTAGAAGGGGTCTAACACATTCAATTCCTTTCTGTTTCCACAAATCTAATTCTGCTCTAGAACCCAGAGCAGTGGTGAGATACATCAGCTTTTCCTGCTCTCCATCTCCTGCAGTGAGAAAATGAGCTGTACATGCCTCCTGAAAAATTGTCCCCTCCTCAGTGTGTGGTCAAAGGAAAGGCAAGTAAAGATAAGTGTGTAAATGCTCAAAATTGTTGCTAGACTCTCCCATCAGTTTATTTCTGTGTTGATTTGCTTGAGACATAACCCTGACACTGGGATGCAATGTCCAAAGCCTGCAGAAAGGGAGGAAAGGAAACATACTGGGAAAAAACCCTAAAGAGAGCTGGAAGTGACAGACTGAAAGCTTCTTTTCAGTGGAACTCTGATGAATGCAAAGGAGAGGGAAAGGGAGCAAACAATCATCTTTCAAATATGAACTGAGTAATCAAACTAGTGCCTAATTTGCACATGGAACTGAGTCAACCATTGTCCGTGCATGTGCCTAGTCTAAATTTCAGAAGTGGGGTTTTTTATTTAAAATATTCAGGATTCTGAATTCTATTCTACAACCACATTGGCATCAGTGGAGTCCACGTGTACAGGTGACACATGTTCAGCATTTAAATTATTGTCTGCAAAGAAGGACTTCTAGGAAGCAGAAGGAAGAAGGCTGACATAATTTTTTTGGAGCTATAAAAGGCATTGCTCTTGGCTTTATAGCAGTTAAACACCTTAAAGATAAAAGTCTACTAAAATAAAATCTTCTAAAACCCAGCAATGTCAAAGAAATAAGAACTTCACTTTAAAAAGAAAAAAAAATAAAAAATAAAAAAACCCACCTTGGAATCCATACTTTCTTATTCAATACTCTCTTATTAATGAACATGCTGCCCTGGAGAGGGCACTCTGTGTCCACAATATGTTTTCTAGTGTCCTAGTGAGCCACCTTTTAGTTTTAACCCAGAATGCCCGTGTTCCCCACAGGTTTTTCAGCCAGTGCACACCTTATGTTAAACACAAACATATTAAGAAAGGGAGCCATATGCCATGCTCATCAGTTCAGTTTGACAGCATTTGCCAAGTCTTAAATGCTGCAAGTATGTTACACTATTAAAAACTGTGTATTGTTTGATGTCTAAAAATCAAAATGTGGTAATTTTATAGAATTCTAATAACTGATAAGTAACACATCCTGTAACTATGGTATACTCAGAATAAATGCATAAAGTACATTTTTAAACACTGTGTGAATATACACTGACAGTAGTGTAACAGAAAATCGATTCTGCAGAACTACTTGGATGTCCAATACCAAATTTTTACAGTAGTTGAAGTATCATTCAAATAAACTGTTGGCAAAGGGCCAAAGGAAAACAATTTTAAAAATTATGCTTTCCCCACAAAGAAGGCCATGTGCGTGTCAGCAGCTCCAGTGACATAGACTGAACCTAATTCATGCAGGACTTGCAGATATTAAGACTGAAAATTAAGATTTTCTATCTCATACTCAGGCCTGCTTAGGTAGTAACATGTCCATCCTCCTCATTTTCAGAGGGGATAACCAGTTCATTCTTCCTATAATATTTTAAGAAGGTCTATTTTTTTTTCTTACAAGCCTAAACCTTTTTTTCTTATCCCCTTCCATTAAAAGTTTCCACTTCCTTAGGGCACTTGGCACACACTGTTCTCTTTTTACTCTTAGATATCTTTCCTCAACCATTCTACTACTGATGAGAACTTTTGTTATATCCTGCTGTACTCCTGAACTTTCAGCTCTTGGCTCGAAGACAGAGATACACACATTACTACTGCAGCCTTGAAGCAAGTACCTTTTCCCTCCCCCCCACTTATTCTGAGTCCAGGAAGCTGTAGTTTTCCAAGCAGGTGCTGAGGTCCTGATCAGCCCCAGACACTTAATCCATTTACTGTGATAAAGCATTTGTAATAAAAGTTTCACACTTCTAGCATATTACCTAATTAATATTTGTCCACCGTAGCAAGCTCTCATTCTGTTAACAGCATGTTCTCGGAGAGCAATATAGATATTGTATGTGGAAAAATAACATTTATCAAGTAATCTGGGAAAGGTATCTGATGGAATAGCTCCTGGGTACCCATTAAAAGCTTTACTATCAAAACTATCGATGCTTTAAAATCTTTAATTACTCTAAGGGGACCAAACAGTAAAGTTTAATAATGTAAATCTATATGGCTGAGAGGAATTCATAGCTGCTCATACATAATGCCATCAATACTGGCTGATAATTCATCCATATTGACATTATTAAAAGATTAGTGGACTCTTCACTTTAGAAACCAATGGAGAGTTGGGAAGAGAGAGGTGGAAAGCACAGGGAGGTTTGGTTTGGAGATCAGACAATAGCTCACTGTAGCATTGCTTCTCCTCATATCACTGCCAGTTTAACTGACCTCAAAACTGAAATTTTAAGACTGAACAACCAACTTGGACAACAATCTTTTACTTCTAACAAGATTAATTTGTTCTCAACATAGCAACTCAGTTCAATATTGATATTTCTAGAGAAGATGAAATTTACTATTTGATCATATGAAAAATAACATCAAAGAAGTTGGATTTTTGAAACCATAGTTTAAATCCACAACATATGCAATAACCTCTATGAAAACAAACTGTGATACTTCATTCTTTCTAACATACTTTTACACAACAACGTGCAAATGCAGAAAATTACTGCAAGTTTTTTCTCTGTGTGGTATAAGACTACATAGGAGGCTTTCATTCACATGGCAGTTTTTAACAACTAGAGGGTATCAAGTTTCAAACAACTATTTGAAAACCACTGTCTTGTCTCCACTAACTTCTATTCCCATTCTCTTACCTGTAATCAAGGCAGAATGATAATATCCACAGGATACAAAGGAAACAGGTTTTCCAATATCCACTTTACAGGGGACACTGACAGAGGCTTCACTGGCCAGGCCAATCTGACCTTCTGAATTATCACCCCACACAAAGAGCTGCCCATCCTCTACAATGAAGACACGGATAGTTAATAGAGTTAAAACAAAAACTAATAAAATGTTCATCTACTTACTGAAGAGTATTTCAGAAACTCTGTATATGATACTACTGAATGCCACAATCTCAAGAATATAAAATGATAATTTAGCACAATGCAAAATAGGAGTTGGAAATAAGAGGGTTTTCCTTAAGCTATTCAGAAGTGACACAGAACACTTACACACCAACCAGTGTTAGGCCATAAATACCAACAGAAAAAGTACTATGTGAAAAACACTCCTTCAGAGAGAGGAAGACTGAGTGAGACAATTCAGTTGCCAGAGGTCAATATGAAAATATTACAGTGAATTTAAGGCATCTCCTCATTTCTAGGTCAACTCTTTCCCATTTATCCAAACTTATTCCCTGTTCTGACTTTGGTAAGCATCCCACTTACTCATGCCTTATCTTTCACTTCTCCTCACATGTGGTTATATTCACCAGCTTCATTTTGCTTTCCTTAAACTAGTACATGTCCCAGATTTATTAAGACCAACTTTATTGAAACAGACCAAAGACAACCATAAAAAACAAAAACAAAACAAACAAACAAACAAACCAAAAAACCCAAAAAAACCAAAAAACAAAACAAAACAAAAAAAAAAAAACAAAAACAAAAAAGCCCCCCAAAAAACTCCCCAAAAGGCAGTGAACAACATGAAAGGTCTCTTTAGATAAGATCTTCTCTATGAGTATTTCTTATCAGTGGGAAGTATGTTTTGAATAAAAAAGTATCACCTACATTGCTAGTGAGGTGGTGTTAGGAGCTAGAATAATTCAAAATTGCCCTAAAAAATCTTAGGAGAATGTCAGCAACTGGCATAAAAAAATACCAAAAACCAAACAAGCAGGCTAGCATCTCTCTAAAGTTCTGAAATTACACCCTCAATAATTTACTCTAAACAGAAAAAAAACTGCTTTGTAACAAGACTTGAAAAATTGCTTTATAGGGTAATAAAGGACCACCCATCCAGTGTCTGAAGTATTGTAACTGTGTGGATCTCAGCATGTTGTGATGTGTCATTGGTATAATTCTGCCACCTGGGAAACAGGTGAGAGGCTCAGCCTCTCCTAGAATTTGTAAGGAATGACACAGCTGTGCAGCCTGTACCAATGGACCACAATAGCTGCAGTAACAAGTGGAATTAGACATGCTTAGTTTTCATAGGATTCATGTTTTGTAGCTGCTTTCCCTGGAAATGAACCTATTTTGTTTTTTCAATTTTGAGGGTATTCATACTGTTCCTCCTCTGTAAGTATTTCTACTAAACTTTCACAAAAACTCTAAGAAGTTAATGAGACACACACCTCCTACCAGACTGTTAAAACAGGCAATTGGCTTTCAAAAAATTACTGTGGCTACCAAGGAAAGAGGACAGCGAGGACAGAAAATGCACCCACATATGCAGACAGAATGATGGATTAAATTATGTTCCTGGAACCAGGTTGGACACACATAAATAGATTTTATTAGCAGTTGTTCTCACCAGTTACTGCTGCTGAGGTGTATGATCCAGCTGACAGTTGCTTGATCTTGTGCTGGTTGGTAAAAAAACTAATTAAATGAAACGTGGTCCTTTCCTCTGTGTCACCTAATCCCAACTGGCCTTCACTGTTTCCTCCAGCAGCATAGACATTTCCTTTTTCTGCATACAGAAAAGCACAGGTAATACACAGAAAGAAGAAACCACAGCAAGTAATTTAATTTTCAGTGGAAAAAACATCACAAAAACGTTAGGGTCTATTGTTCTGAAACACCTTCCAGCTGAAATTAGCAGTTTCTGTTGTAGCTAGCAAGGTTTTCCAGCACACACTTGGAGCAGAACTTTCTAAAGGCCTTACATATATTTAGACTGCATTTCCCACTATTCTGGAGACTGATATAAAAATAAATGTGATTGGAAATTCTGCAAGAGCTCTGAGAAAATGACTACCAGTAGCCCTGGCAGCCAGAAGTAGCTCCTTCCACAAATAATGTATATTTTGAGATAAAGCATGAAGAAAAGGGTGGAAGATGTCACACACAAGAAAAACTGAAGCTGTATTAGTAGGTAAATTAAAGGAATTAATAACATAATAGTTTTGAGTACTATAAATGAAATATATTTTTACTTAGTTTTTTATTAGAAATATTTTACTTATTTTAATATTTAAATAACTTCTGATTCAATTAACCAGGTATTTTTTGCAGAATCTTGAATTTAACACTGATGACAGATAACTTCAACTTTAGAGAACTTTACATTTTATATTTTTAATTTTAGTATGCTTCACATCTAAAGTGCTCATCTATGAAGAAACAGATACAGCCTATTATTAACACAAACCCAAACAGAAATGTGATAAATAAACTGACATATAATTTACAAATGGCCATAAATTATCTAGCCAGCATGTACACCAAAGGTGACTAATATTTACCCCGTGCAGTCTTGCATACTTGATTGTTATTAGTATGTTCTATTTTATTCTAACAATCTTATTTGCAGTGTTCAGGGTCTCCACATACATAAACCTCCTAATCATCAAACAATCCTCTTTACAACATTACTGAAAGTTAAAGGATTGCAACTACAAATATGGCTATTCCATTACATAAATTACAGAAGTATGACAAGAACCTTCATAAATTCTCTGTATACTGCATCTCTACAAATTTATTTTTAAATTAAAATTTACAGTTTGTTTATTTATTCATAGCTTAATAAAGCAACTTGTCATTGAAATAGCAGATTATGTTGTATAACCAAAAATGCAACAAAATTTGAAGACTTGAAAACATTCAGTTCTAACTTCAGACTAATAAAGATTATTTGTCAAAGGTAAATTTGAATACAGATGAATATAAAAATAACAATATATCTTTACAAGGCTGAAAGGAAATATTCATAATTGTTAACCAGAACCTCAAATGCAAGCAAGATTTTTTTTCCATATGCCTATTACTAGGAAATTACTATCTAAAATTAGTTTATAAATGCATTTGCTCAGAATAAATTTACAAAATCTAAAAAATACTGAATTCTATGAACTGGATGTCAAACCCCTAAGTTTTAGAATACCCATTTTCATTTTTTTTACCTTCTTAAACACTTCTGGGGTTACGTATGTAATTTTGCATGAAAGCAAAGGAAGAAACGTATCTTGAATATGTATGAGATAGAGGTTACATACCTGTGTAAACTAAAGTGTGGTTTCTTCCACAAACAGCAAGTTTTGTTTTTTCTGGTTTTAAAGCTAATAATTAAAACCAAAGAGGAGGGAAAGTTATAAACAAGTTGATAGCCAGTTCAACAACAAAATATTCTGTGCTCTAGAGGGAGCTCTGATATCTTCTTTTCACATTTTAACCAACAATTATTACAAGATTCGTTGCCCATTTGAAACTAGTATATGACTTAACAAATCAGTATTCCCTCAAGATAAGAAAATAGGTCAAACCTTAAAAACTTAAACCACTCAACTTGACGATGGTTACTTCATCCCAATGCCACAGTCCCTGGAATTTGCCATTTATGGGATATGCCTCAAAGAATATATTAAGTTGCAGGATAAAATTAATGATTTACGCTGTCTTCAGTTTTCATTAACAGTGCTATTGTTACTTCCCTCTTAGACTTTTTCCACTATTGTAAACCTCTGAAACCATCCTGTTCCTTTGTCTTACCATCCCTACCTCCCTTCTCTTTTCTGCTCTGTTCTGCTCACTTCCTGATCGCTGACCTCAGTTGCCAAGGGCAGCCCTACCTAGACTAGTGCCTACATTTTTTGCATGTGTCATCCTGTCTCATTTTCAGCTGAGTTACCACCAATGAGAGTGCCATGGCATGCACTTCTTTGCAGTCTGGTCACTTTGAAAGACTGGGAATGTATGTGAGGGGAGTCAGGAGTTATTTTGGTGGGAAAGAGAGAATACAGAGGCTCCTCTTCTCCTCTGACAAGTGGACTCCATTTCAGAAATAGAGAGGAAAAATGTCTCCCTGACTTTTCCATCCTTGCTCCAGTTAGTGTTCATTGTCAACAAATTTTCTTCTGTCACTCATGTCCATGTACCCTATACAATTCTCCAAACCAGGATTATTTTTACATAATAAATATTTCATTGCTTTTCCACTGATTAGTCCACAACAAAGCCAACAACAATCATCCCTTTCACAAACCCTTTTTAAGCCCTTCCAGATCAACTTTCATCAGCTCTTTAACATCCAGATAAAGGTGCCTTCTACCAAGTCACCAAACAAACCTATTAACTTTAGCATGAACTTCCCCTGGTCTGTCACACAGACACAAATTTAATTTGTCCAAATTCAGGTTCCTGCCTCTCCTATCCAACACCTACCACTGCCATCAGGCTGGAACCATAGCATTTCCAATGGTGGCTTCTTCCTACAAGCTTTATATACCAACACTCTTCAACTTCAGAGATGATTGTAATCAGCTCTTCAGAAGCCTGTGCTCCCTAAACTTCCTCCCACTTAGGCTACCAATTGTACATTGTAAGACATGCTATATTTACAATGTTGCTGGTGATTTTTCATAGCCAATTTCATTAATCTCTAACCAAGTCTCAGAAAATATTTTCTCAGAAAACATGCAGACACAAGTATTTGGCTCCAAGCAGAACCTGAAAAGTGCCCTTTCAGCCCCATTCCCAAGGCCAAGTGATGACCATAGGCTAGTGAGTAAAGCTCCGGGAATTCCTCCTGCTGTCTACTGCCAAGAGAAAAAAGACACCCTCCTTGTGGCTCTTTTCAATGGATGCCAAGTCTAGATTGAATTGCTGTCATCTTCTCTTCATCTTTTATTCTCCATTGCAATTCAACAGCAAACCCAAAACTTGAAACCAAATCTATTTAAGCCAAGGTAAGAATCAATCTCTCACATGGCTGACAGAAGATGTGTACCTGAGAGCAGCTGCATTCTCCATCTGAAGAGAGATGGAGGCAGGAGCAAACAAAGGACAGTAGAATAAACTAAATCAGGAAGAACAGAGTTTGAACAAGCAGGATAATTTGTTTTTAACAATAAGCTAACAGATCGATCTGCTGGCAGAAAGAGTGAAGATAAACATTTAATAGTGGAAAGAAATGTGTTAATAGGATAGGTCTGACTTGACATAAGTAAAGGGACAGAAGAAAGTATTGACTTAGCTTTGTTTGACAAGATAAAAACAGCTAGGAAAGATCAAGAAGATCACAGTGCAATGAAAGCATATTTTCCAACATGTGAAAGAATACAGGAATTTATTTTACTGCCTCATAAAAATGTATTAACATTAATGCCCCCTTGGACATTTCTTACACTTGCTAAAAGTGTAGCAAGACTTGTGAAAAGTTTCTGATAGATTTTTTTCATTTACAAAGTTGCTAAGAAAATAGTGAGGCACAGGTTGCACAAGACTGCTAGAACTACAGTTTCTAACACACAGACAATGCAAAGACCAAGCATCTGATTATTGTCTGCAGTAAAAAATGAAGATGTGGATTGTCAGAATAGGCAAACACTACATAAAGTTAGAGCCTTCAAAAATGACAGTATTCTATGTATCTGAAGTAATCCTCAGATGCAAATGTACTCAGAAGCCAAAGTAATGGAAAATCAATAAGGGATCCCTTTGAGCAACCTTCATGATCTTGTGCAGTAATGTGTACACATGACAAATAAATAATCAGTTATTTTGGAACTGCATCACATGAAGTACCTTTTTGCAAGGGTCACCTTTCAGAAAGGCAAAAAGAAAAAAAAAAAGTAAAAATCACACAAACCTTTAACACACGTTGGTTTGCTGACAGTGTTCTTTGATCCTAGTCCTAACTGGCCCCAGTCATTACTGCCGAACATATATAGTTTACCTTTTCCTGAAAAAAATCACAGACAGAAGCCATACAATTGTTTGAATATCTCATTCAAGACAAGATGGTCATTCATTCACAATGAACTTGCCAAACTTCCTTTTTAATGTAAAGTTTAAGTTTGGGCAATTCAATGCGTAAGTGTAAACAATAATTAATATCCTTGCGATTTTACAGTTCAAAAATAGTAATTGCATTGTTTACGTAAGAAATCCCCAGCCAGAAGAAGAAACACCCTCATCTTTAATTGCAGCACAGATGAAGTGCTCTTCAGAAAAAAAAGATGTTGTACTTCTGGGCAGACCCTGCAGTTCAGAAACCACAGTAACTGTAGGCCCCCTTACAAAATAACAGCACAAATAAATGAGCACCCACATCTTTTAGCCCAAAGACACAAATGAATAATGCAGCTATTTGATAAATACAAATTTGTAATATTTCACTGTTTAGGGGGGATATTTCTTTTACTGCTAAATGTCTTCTGTTAAAATTATTTACAAATACACATTTCTGTCAAACGTAGTTTCTGGTAAATTTTCACAAACTGTATTATTTTGTTATTCTGCATATAAAGACAATGCATAAATCATCATGCAGCCAGAGAGTTTTGCAAACCTAAATGCAAACATTAGGTTACAAATGTTCAACAGGGCCAATGCTAGAATCGCCCTTCAGAAATTCCCATGATGTGTCATTGGACTTGCATGTTTGACCATTGCAAACTTATAATTCTGAACAACCAGTGGAAGAGGATGGTATATAAACAGATGAGAATTTTGTCTTCTGAGATGAAAATTACCCAAAACTGACTACTGATAATATCTTAAAATGAACTCATTTAATTTCATTTTTTTAAACTATCACATCTTAGCAAGCTGTAAAGTTCCCACTGGAAAACAAAATCCTCGTTCCAACAGAAATCTTTGCAAAACAATAGAAACTGATTTATCAAAAAAACCCACAAGAAAGCAACATCCACTCCCCAAAACCCCACCCTTTAACAAGAATTAAAAGGACTTCATTTACTTCTGAAGGCCTGCAGAGCTCTGTGCATTAGACTCCATCACAAGTTGTCAACCTCAACAGTAATTTGGTCATAGAGCAAACATAAAGCATGCTGTCACCCTCATCATCCACAATAACCACAACCACAATCCATAATAGCAATTCCATGTAATAATGCCAAAATAATATGGCTGTTCCCAGTGAAGGTTCTGATTGTGATTTACAGAGACTTTGAAGTACAACATTGCAATGTTTTAAATATTACAAAAAAATCATTTTCTAATAAATATCCATTCATTTCCTGAAATATAATCACACAGTTAAAAAGAAAAAAAAATGCACAAATGCTTAACTATAACTGGTAACTAAAATGCCGATGAAATGGTTAGATTTTGCAATTCTTGGCATGTGGGGTTATGTGTCAATATTATGTCTTTCAAAGAAAGCTGGAAGGTAAGACAGACAGAGCTCAAGTTCATGCTCACAGTGTTCCACTAACAGAATTTATATATCCATCCTAATTTTGATAATGCGATCACGTCAAATACATGCAGAGCTGTCCCTGACAGCAAACACACCTTAACAGAAAGGATTTTTATCAGCAAATGACATCTATCCTATATTGGCACAGCTTCCTTGTATCCTTGCTTTACACTTTCCAACTGCTTTCCTAAGACAGCACTACTTCTATGGGAGTATGATGCCAAGCTGCCCTAATTCAATTTAAGCACATTCTCTTTTATCCATGCAAAATTCAAACAAGGTTATGCTTTTCATCCTATAATCTGCTGGGTTTTATATCGGTCTTTAAATTCTCAGGCATTTCTTTGTAATTCAAGAAGCTTAATAGATGAGAGGATTTTTTTCACATTCTTTTACAACTGAGTGACAGCCTTTTATAAGTTCAGGTATCCTAGGAGTATAACAGAAAATAAAAAATCTGGGAAGCAGTTAATTTAGAAAGAGAATGAGAATTAATAGACAGTGCAGAGGAACCTAAACAAATACCTGTAATGAAGCAACACTTCTCAGTCTGTACAGCAAATCAAGTTTCGGAAGAGACATGATTCAGTCTAATCTGGCCAAGAAATCCAATATAATTTTGCATGCAAAAGGCACAATTTTCATAACTGGATACTGAGAAACCCCAGCCATCACCCAGATGCACTAAAACCAACAGCAGACGAGTAGGCAAGGATCAAATTTCAAAATTTCATAAACTTGAATTGCTCTTGGGCTTTTGTTTCCACTTTTTTGCTGTCATCCAGAGTGTGGCCATGTGTCAGGTGGAATGGCTGGCACAAGACAGGTCCAGCAGAGTAAGACTGGGACTCTGGGCAAGAGGGAAACAATAGGATACAATGAAAAGGCCTACGCAGACTGTTTTGGTGATGGAAACATGCTTCCAACTGCAGTGTCCACCTTTATCCTGATGCAAAACTAGAGTATTTCTCCCAAGTATGTGTTCACTGGCAGGTACACCAGCAGATGTTTCACCAACAGCAATTCAGGGCTACCAGGGAAACAAAACACATCCATGTGTAGCAACAGAGGTTTCGTGGGACAATTCAGTGAGAGACTGTTTCCCACCTCATTTCTCATGAATAGTTGCTATCACAACTGTGATTCCTGGCAGCCCCATCAGTCACGTGCACTTCTGGTTCATGAAGTGCTTTTAAAAGTATTCATTGGACAGCTGGGAAATACCAGCTGAAATCCCATATGCTTTGTCAGAGCAGGCAGCCAAGTAATCACCTATGTTTAAAGGTATGTTTTACATATTCCCCCTTTTCTTTTTAAATTATATGAGCATGGGAGAGAAATAAGGTTGGGATTCAATGTACAGACCTTGAATATTTTCTACAAGATCCTTCTGAGAAACTGTATCTGAATAAAACATAAAAGGTAGCATTTTGTACAGAGTAGCAAATGCCAAGGCACCATGATTATTTTTTAATTATTTTTATTTGAGCTGTTTAGTGAATAAATTATGTTAACAGTTGATTTAAAACTCATATAGAAGTCAAATAGATCCCAGGAAAACAGGAGCAGCATCAGTTTTGTTAGACAAGTCACGATATTCTCAGAAACTTTATTGAGGAAACAAGAACAGTCATGCTTAGGACATTTGGCATTACACAAGCAAAACCAACACAGTATGATGCTTGCTCATATACATCACCACAAATGTGTACTACTTATCCTCCACTTGCAGTTGATGCAAAATATACTGTGCCATGTCCTGATGACCTACTGGTAAGCAGAAAGAGTAAAAGAAAACTGGTGACAAAACACCTGGAGAAATTCCAAGGTCTCTTTGTTGAACATTTAATGCCTTACAAAAACTGAAATTATGAGTATACTATCTTCTTGTGGTTCCATAAGCATTTCATTTCATCTTTTACAATTTCTTTTCACTTTTACAGTTGATACTTCTTTCTTTCCTTCTGCCTTCTTTTGTTGGGGGCTTCAATTCTGTCCAGAGCACTGAGTTCAGAAAAGGTCTCTTCATTCATCAGTATCTTCCACCTTGTGAACAGGATCAGTCTCTTTAAATGTGGTTAAGCTGCCTAGGATACTCTAATTGGGGCAAATAAACAGTAAGACAGCTGTTAAATTTAAGAGTTTTGTTGGAAATAAAATTTAATACACAGGCACTGGAAGGAGATTCTTAAAAGTATGAATATTCATACTTCTTCATACCAGCTCCCATGAGGATGAATTAATTGCTTTCCAAAGTCTGCAGTTATAGAAGATGTAGGGAATGAACTATCAATATTCTTGGGCCAAAAAACATGAAAATTAGGCAAGAACCATTATGAAACATGTTACAATTGATGCTGGAATATATATTGGTCATGACTGCATTCAAAACCTAAAGAAGACAACTGCTTAGAAAAATTCCTGCTTGGACATTTTAATCAAGGTTATGCCGATGGTAGACAGCAAAAGAATAAAAAACCAGATTTCAATCCCAAACTTCCTTCCTGGAGAAGAAAACATTTCTTCAACTAGCTCAGCAAGCCAACTCAAAGTCAGCAAGTAACTATTCCTGGTCACTTCAATTCCAACATGCAGCTACAGCATGGAAATAAAGTTTTGGACTCTTAACTCCTGACCTAGAAAGACAAAGGATGAAGTGTTTTACATTTACTTTAAATTTGTCTTTATAAAATTCATATGGGAATATTGATGCTGGATTAGATAAAAGAAGTATTTGAGAAGTTCTGAATATTTTGTTTGAACGCTAAATATAATTTCTTGTACATTTTCTTCATTAGTATTCAGTCATGATTTGGTGCTAGATGCAGCTGTCTCTCCTGCCCAAATCCATCATTAAGGAATGATTTGTATCAGTCTGGATGATTGTTTTATTTATGACTGTTGAGAAATGTTAAGTGTAAAATTGACACATTCCTAAATTTTAATCTACCTCATATTCCCACTGTCCCCTACAAATACAGCTCCCACTCATTCTTTCAAGATGTGGG
This sequence comes from Cinclus cinclus, assembly GCF_963662255.1. Lineage (NCBI taxonomy): Eukaryota > Metazoa > Chordata > Aves > Passeriformes > Cinclidae > Cinclus > Cinclus cinclus. The sequence continues at coordinate 109,420,802 of NC_085047.1, forward strand.
GGAAAAAAATAGGAGGGGAGAAATTTTGTGACCTGTAAATAAAGACTGAAAGTGAAATGAAGCATGCATTAACACACACCTGCTTGAGATACTTTTCCTTTCTCGCTGATGTTTGTCTTTTATCTCTTCCAGGTCATGTTCAGCTGAAGAAACTCCTGGTTTCCCAAAAGCTCTGTACCCTTCTCAGTAAATTCATTATCAGCATGCACTTCTGGGGCATTTATTCCAGGTGTTACTGCAGCTCAGGGTCATTCCCAAGGGCTTAATTCCACAGTATCATCCAATTCCATCTAACTGCAGGAATGTGAGGTGCACATGGGCATGCACTGGTGTGAAGAACAAATGGGGGAGAAGAGTCCCTTCTTCACTTATTTTTGTATGACCCTTGCAGTTTCTCTACCTTTGCTTCTTGTTGATCCACACTTTACTCTCACTGTTGTCTTTAATTTACAGTGACCCAGAAAACCTTTTGCCACCAAAGAAGTCTTTTACTCATGCTTCTACAGTTGCTGGACTGCAAAAGCTTTGAGGAAATAAAGATCTGATCCTCTAGAAGGCCCCCTGGTGATGCACCTGCCCACTACAACAGCTAAGGCAAGCTACAGAGACACTTTTTGAAACAAGCTGCATATACTAAAATAATGGAGAAGGAGAAATTGTACAGAAATAGTGCTGCATGAAAATCTCTGCAAGATGACTTCTTCAAAAGCTTTATCTAAGTGGTCACTATTACAGTGATGTGGGAATTAGGGGATTGTTGCTGACTGGAGTTAACAGTGCTGCCCAGGCACATACTGGGAGGCAATTTAAATTGACTGGTTTAGACACAGAACTGTATCTGTGTTATTTCAAACTGGGAGTGGACATATAAAAGTATATGCAAAAAGAAAATGCAAAAGGAAAATGCCCCAGTGCCCCAGGTTATATCCAGATTAATTTAATGCAAGAGGTAATTTAATATTATTGGTTCAATCCAAGAAAAAGTGTCAAGCTTTGTTGAAAATAAACTATTAATGCATAATTCATTTCCTGTGAAGTTAAGCTTAAAAAATTCATCATGTAATTTCACCTCAGGGTGTTCTGCAGCCCATGAAATCTATAGTCTTTTTTATCTTACCTGGCATAGTTCTTTCTAAAAATTCAGCATCTTCAATATTGCTTGTGAACATTGCAAGAAACCCTCAGGAAATTATTTAATAAGCAATGACCAATTGGATATTGATAAGCAATAACTACATTCCAATTTAAAAAGTCCTGAAAATACACATTTTTTTTCAACAACAAAGTCCTATTATCTGTCAGCAGTTGATTGTCACTACAATCATCACACATGATCATCCACAGGAGAGTAGTCCCTTCCATGTAAAATAAAATGAACAAATTCTTTAATGAGTATTTCTTCCATCATTTCAAAGAAAAGGAAAAAACTTTAATAATGCTCCCTCTATTACACTGGAGTTTCTTTAAACAATTTTTCCATTTATTTATGATTTTTGTAGGATTTTCTGAAATCCTTTATTGAGTTGCTCTTTCAAGGGTTATTTTCATCTGAGGGTTAACAGTAATTCCAAGCTTCCTTGGAGGGACATAACTGTATTTATTGTCTGGAGGAGATTTCCAGTGAACTTGTGGTGTTCAGCAGTTACTGTTACTTCCATGATATAATATATGTAACATATTAAACATCATCAGATTAATAAGAAACATTCATCCTTTACTAAGTTACACTTATTTAAATCCTGTCAATACACTCAGTTACTACGAACTTCTTCCAGACAGTTCTTGGGCATGTCCTGTGAAAACCTTGAGCAACCTCACACTAACTCCAAAGGCATCCAACAGTTCCCACAAATCATCCCTATCCCCTCTCCCCAGCCTCAATTAATGTATTACCTCAGGATGCAAGTAAGATTCCTAACTTTCAAAGGTGTCCAGATGTATCACCTTTCATTACATAGGTCAGCTTCACTACAAGAAAGACATTTGAGGAGCTGGAATGTGTCCACAGAAGGGTCTGGAGCACAAGTCCTATCAGGGAAGCTGGGGGAGAAAAGGGGGCTCAGACCTTATCACCCTACAACTTCCTGAAAGGAGGTTGTAGCCAGGTGGGAGTCATCCTCTTCTCCCAGATAACAAGCAAGAGGATGAAAGGAAATGACCTCAAGCTGTGCCAGGGAAGTTCTAGACAGAGATTAGGAAAAATTTCTTCATGGAACAGTATGCCCAGGAAAGTGGCTGAGTCACCATCCCTGGTGGTCTTTAAAAGATGTATAGATGTGGCACTTGGGGACATGGTTTGGTGGTGGACATGGCAGTACTGGGTTAATGGTTGGCCTTGATAATCTTAAGGGTGTCTTCCAACTTAAACAATTCTGATTCCATACCCTCCATTTCCAACACTGACCTGTAATAATAGCTGTATGTTCATCTCCACATGATATAAGTACAGGCTTGTCATTTTTGAACCAGAACTTGCTAGGAATATCTTCTGCAAATTTGCTTTTCCCAAATGTGAAAACAGCACCTGATTCTGAAACACAAAAAGATAACGTCAAATTTAATGAAAGCAAATTTTGCCTCACATATTTTGAAATAGACAAGTTCTATCAATTCAGTGGCACATTTTATTTGCTTATTTTTATCTTCTTTCTTCTCTCAGCCTTCAAAGCATGGGTTGGCAAAACTCTCATTTCACCTGAACAGGAGGAAGAACTTCTCTCCTGTGTGAGTGGCAGAACAGTGAAATACGCTGACCAGAGAAGCTGTGGAGTCTCCATCTCTGGACAAAATCAAAACCTGCCTGGACACAATCCTGTGCAACATCCTCTGGGTGAACCTGCTTTAGCAAGGGGGTTGGACCAGACGGTCTCCAGAGTTTTCTTCCAAGCCCAGCCATTCTGTCATTCAATGAGAAGACCATGATCTAAAAAATCTAAACAAAACTATCCCAGAATAAAGTCCAAGCAGCTCTGTGAGCTCTGTCGTCTGCCTGATTTTCTCAATTCACACTTTTCAAAAGTGTTAGCAACATTGTTTCAAAACACAGAATGTTAACTATTTGTTCAGCTTTTGGTTAGGCATGTGGTTTGACAGAAAATACAAGTTCTACAGAAAAATACATAAACTTGCAAGTTAAGTAATTTGTCAAAATCCTCGCAGACAATGTCAGATCAGATATAAAAGCTCAATTACATCTCCTATTTTAAAGTGTCAAAGCCTGTGCTATAAACAGACTTTTTAAAAAACAAAATCAAGAATAAACCAAACCTTTTACTTGTAAATTCTGTTAGCATGTTAACAAATGTTACAAAATAAACACAATAACAGTGGACTTTTTCTGAAAATTACATTGAGACATCTTAGTGCATTTAGTCTCACTGAAAACAATCTCATCAACAATATGCACCCCAGCTCCAAAACCTAAAAGTTCTTTCTTAAACTGTATTTTCATTTAAAATAATTATTTCATGCGAAAGCTTCCCCTATTTCCAAAGATGTTATTTTGTGTATCAGATGGAGCAGACATGTATAAATTGTGCTTATTACTTCACTAGATGTGTTTTTCACTTTCACCTGCTCAACAAGCTTTCTGCAGACAAATGCAAGCTTTTTAAAAGACAGAGTTGAGTATTTCCTTATTTTACCTAAACACACCTACAACTACAGAAAAGCTAAACAGCATCTGAAAATTCTGTTTTAAGTTTTCATCTCCAGCCAGACAGCCACGCACTTCTGAACTTTCTTAGTGATCTCTTTGGCACTTAGAGAGCTCTCTGGTTCATTTATTTTCTCTTCAGAAGGGTTAACATGAAAACATATTATGTTCTTCATTCAATGTATACAAAAAGCTGGTAAGTTTCCCAATGTTTTTTGTACCTCGTTCATTTGACTAAGCCACAATATTTCACACCTGGACACAATTACTGTGCCTGGATCTGGGCTCCTCAGTACAATTGCTCACAAAGCATGTCCGGGGCAGGGGGAGCAAGGATGACTAGGGGACTGGAGCATCTCTTATGAGGAAAGGCTGAGGGATTTGGGCCTCGAGAAGGGACAAGTTGCAGGGAACCTCACTCATGTGTATAAATATCTAAATTTGGGGTGGGTGCCAAGAAGATGTAGCCAGGCTCTGCTCGGTGGTGCTGAGAAATAGAGCAAGAGGCGAGGGGCAGAAACTGATGCTCGGGAAGTTGCACCTGAACAAGAGGAAGAAATTTTTTCCTGTGCAGTGATCGCGCGTGGTGTGGAGTCTCCCTCACTGGAGATATTCCAGAGCCATCCGGACACAATCCTGTGCCATGTCCTGTGGGATGACCCTGCTTGAGCAGGGAGGTGGGACCAGATGACCCACTGATGTCCCTTCCATCCTGACCCATTCTGGGCTTCTGCCATCGGTTCGGAAACTGAATCCCATCAACCGGGTAAATTAAATCCCACAGGAGGCGTTTGTTGTCCCAGCAACGAGCACACGTCCGAACCTTACCCTGGTCCGAACCGCGACACAGAGTAACCACGAATACTCAGAATTAACCGCGCCCCCCCGAGCGCCCGGCGCTGCCCCTTGTCCCCAACGCGGGCCGGGCTGCCCCGTCCGAGCCCCGGCGGCAGCGGACGCGTTTCTCCCCACACGCCGCGAGGCGCCGGCCCGGCGCGGGCCCGCAGCCGAAAGGAGCCGGGGGAGACCGGCAGGGGAGAGGCGGGCAGGGGTCGGCGCAGGCAGACGGGCTCCCCCCGCCCCGGGCGCTTCGAGGAGCGGCCGCACTCACCGGGCACGGGCAGCTCGGTCCCCGCGGCGGGCGCGGCCATGGCGGCCGGGAGGAGCCGCGGGCGGGCCGGGCCGGGGGCAGCGCCGCCTGCCGGCCGGAGGGAAACGGCACCGGGCCCGGCCGGGACCTGAGGGGGGAAAGGGAATGGAATGTGGTACTGGGACACAGGATGGGCTGTGCTGGGAATGGGAATGTGGTACTGGGACACAGGATGGGCTGTGCTGGGAATGGGAATGTGGTACTGGGACACAGGACGGGCTGTGCTGGGAATGGGAATGTGGTACTGGGACACAGGATGGGCTGTGCTGGGAATGGGAATGGGAATGTGGTACTGGGACACAGGATGGGCTGTGCTGGGAATGGGAATGGGAATGTGGTACTGGGACACAGGCTGGGCTGTGCTGGGAATGGGAATGTGGTACTGGGACACAGGCTGGGCTGTGCTGGGAATGGGAATGTGGTACTGGGACACAGGATGGGCTGTGCTGGGAATGGGAATGGGAATGTGGTACTGGGACACAGGATGGGCTGTGCTGGGAATGGGAATGGGAATGTGGTACTGGGACACAGGATGGGCTGTGCTGGGAATGGGAATGTGGTACTGGGACACAGGCTGGGCTGTGCTGGGAATGGGAATGTGGTACTGGGACACAGGATGGGCTGTGCTGGGAATGGGAATGGGAATGTGGTACTGGGACACAGGCTGGGCTGTGCTGGGAATGGGAATGTGGTACTGGGACACAGGCTGGGCTGTGCTGGGAATGGGAATGTGGTACTGGGACACAGGATGGGCTGTGTTGGGAATGGGAATGGGAATGTGGTACTGGGACACAGGCTGGGCTGTGCTGGGAATGGGAATGTGGTACTGGGACACAGGATGGGCTGTGCTGGGAATGGGAATGGGAATGTGGTACTGGGACACAGGATGGGCTGTGCTGGGAATGGGAATGTGGTACTGGGACACTGGATGGGCTGTGCTGGGAATGGGAATGGGAATGTGGGTACTGGTACACAGGATGGGCTGTGCTGGGAATGGGAATGGGAATGTGGGTACTGGGACACAGGATGGGCTGTGCTGGGAATGGGAGTGGGAATGTGGTACTGGGACACAGGATGGGCTGTGCTGGGAATGGGAATGTGGTACTGGGACACAGGCTGGTCTGTGTTGGGAATGGGAATGGAATGTGGTACTGGGACACAGGCTGGGCTGTGCTGGGAATGGGAATGGGAATGTGGGTACTGGGACACAGGGTGGGCTGTGCTGGGAATGGGAATGTGGGTACTGGGACACAGGATAGGCTGTGCTGGGAATGGGAATGTGGGTACTGGGACACAGGATGTGCTGTGCTGGGAATGGGAATGTGGTACTGGGACACAGGATGGGCTGTGCTGGGAATGGGAATGTGGTACTGGGACACAGGATGGGCTGTGCTGGGAATGGGAATGGGAATGTGGTACTGGGACACAGGATGGGCTGTGCTGGGAATGGGAATGTGGGTACCGGGACACAGGATGGGCTGTGCTGGGAATGGGAATGTGGGTACTGGGACACAGGATGGGCTGTGCTGGGAATGGGAATGGGAATGTGGGTACTGGGACACAGGCTGGGCTGTGCTGGGAATGGGAATGTGGGTACTGGGACACAGGCTGGGCTGTGCTGGGAATGGGAATGTGGGTGCTGGGACACAGGATAGGCTGTGCTGGGACAGGGAATAGGAATGTGGGTCCTGGGACACAGGGTGGGCTGTGCTGGGACAGGGAGTGTGGGTACTGGGACACAGGATGGGCTGTGCTGGGAATGGGAAAGGGAAAGGCCTGGACTGGGATGTGGGTGCAGCATCACAGGATGGGCTGTGCTGGGAACAATCTGGGATCACTGTGTACAACCTACACAGGCAGCACCACCATGGCACTTAATGTCCCATCCAGTCTTTCCTTAAACACCTCCAGGGACAGTGGTCCACCACCTCTCTGGGCACCCTGGGGCAGCACTGGGCCTGGCACAGTTCCCCAAACTCCTATGGAAAACTTCTCTATGAAATCAACCCCCACAGTGCCCAGGTGGTGCCCCTAAGTACCCCAGACCTCCTGTTGGCCAGATTGATCCTGGTCTCAGGACCAATGATCTCCTTTTGTCTCTCTTCTCACTTTTTTTAAATTATTCATTTATTTCTCTTGCTACTATGAGACTTATACCAATTTACATGCCATGTGTATAATTTACTAATAAAACTTTGTAATAAAGTTTTTTTGGACCCTCTGGCATTTGCTGTTCCTTTTCCACCACAGGCGTCTGTAAATCTTGGCTGCTCTCTTCCTCTTAGGTGAAACTTGCTCACAGGAGCTTGCTATGAAATTGTTCCATTTGGGAATTGGTATCCTCTGTACAGGTGTGTGGTGGATCAGCCTTCATTGGGCACCAGCTGCCCACCAAGCCACCTCATGTCTACCCCTTCGCAGCTGGATAGGGGAGAGAAAATAAGACAGGAAGCATAGGTTGAGAGAAGGCAGTTTGCTAGACCAAAAATGAAAGGTTGCATGCACAAAAGCAAAGCAAAAAAAACTAAGATTTTTTTTTTTCTCCTCCCCATCAGCAAGTAATGTGCAGCCAATTACCAGGAAGCAGGACTTAAGTGCCTCATCTTTGCTCCAGAAGGCACATATTGTAAAATAAAGAGTGCTCCCCCTTCCTCGTTTCCTTAGCTTTTATATCTGAGCTGTCATCATATGATTAAAAATATCCCTTTGGTTAATTCGAGTCAGCTGTCCTAGCTGTGTCCCCTCTCAAGATCTTGTCCACCCCCAGCCCACTGATTGGTGGTGGGAAGCTGGAGACACAGCGCTGATGCTGTGCCAGTGCTGCTCAGCAGTACCCAAAAATTTTGGTGTGGTATCAACACCTTTCTAGTTAGGAGTGCAGAGCCCAGCACTGTGAGAGCTGCTACGGGAAAATAAACTTCAGCTCAGCCAAACCTGGTAAAAGGTGTGACCTTATAAGAGGCATTGGTACTGTCCCCTCCCTGGGAGGCTGCAGGACAAGACTGGCGGCCTTGGCACCTCGACCACATTTGCTTTGTCTGCTTTTTTCTCCTGGGCATCACTAATGACACAAGCTGAGCCCCCAGGGGCTTGAAGGTCATGGGAGTTATTTGCCAGACGACAACCAAGAGGGAAAACATGGCCTGACATTCTTCTTTTCTTCCCTTCTCTTTCTTCTCGTTCTTCTCTTTCTTCTCTTTCTTCTCTTTCTTCTCTTTCTTCTCTTTCTTCTCTTTCTTCCCTTCTCTTCCATTCCTTTACTATTAATTTCTTTTGGATTTTACTTCTTTTTGACATTTCCCCTGACAACTGATTCATTTCCCGAGCATCTCAGGGTTGGTTCAGCGTGAGGGGTCCTGAACAATCCCATCAGGAGCTTTCACACTACATGACGTTTTCACAGCTGTCTGTCTTTCCCAGGGAGTCAAACTTTCTCTCTGTATGTTTTAATTATAAGTTCCTTGCATTGTAATTTTAACATATCACCCTCTCTGACAGATATGCCATCACCTTGATTTACACTGGTGCATCTCTCCTTGCAGGAAGGAGGAAATGAGAAAGTAATGGTCATATTTCAAAACCACCTACAGTGCAGGTGGCATAAAATCTTATCTCACAATTATATTTGAAGGTAGAAACTTTAATGAAATCACTTTAGTATTTAGCAATTGACCTCCTTCAGATTATACGGCAAGCAGTTTAGCCTAAGGAGGTAGGTAGGCTGCAATATTTCACTTTCTGGGCCCACACTGTTTAACACTACTGCAGCATAACTAAAAACTTGGGAACTTGGTCCAAAAAAACCCAAAACAACCCAACCAAAAAAAAAAAACAACAAACAAACAAAAAAAGCCCCCCAAAAAAACCAAACAAAACCCAAACAAAAACAAACAAAAAACAAACAAAACAAACAAAAAAATCCTCCCTCTCCAAAACCCAGGAAAATGTCAATTTCTTTAATGCAGACTACTTCATTATTATCAGGGTCCCAAAAGCATGAATAAGTCTTTATGCCTTTCCCAGTTCCATACCCATGGGCCCAGAACCCTAATTTTGGCTCAGCTCAGGGTCAGCAGTCCCTGTCTGGGCTGTGCTGGAGCCCCATGGCCACAGTCCCATCCCCAGGGGGACCATCCTGCTCATGCTGATCCTGCAAGTCTTCTTTTGCCTTTCTTTATCAGCACATGCTCCTGTACAAATATTTAACACTAAATAGCTATGAAATAGTATTTACACAGGTATGATATGACATGGTGAGCCCACACAGAAAAGCACAAACTGCAAGTGGTGCAATGGGCCCTGGGAGAAATCTCTGTATCTGTAGGGTTTGATCAAAGAAAAGGTTCAGGGTCAGCCCCAGCCTGGCCCAGCCCTGGCTGGAACAGCCAAAACAAGGACCTTCGTTCTCGGTATTCCCTCATTTGCACAGCAGCACAGCTCACTCTCTGCTTCCTACTCCTTCCTTTCTCATAACTTTATTTGTGGATTAAGAGAAGTCTTAATGAAAACAGAAGATGCTGTTTAATGGGAGGAATTTTGTCAGCATTGCAAAACTAGCAGGGACCAGCAAGCAACTGCTGCGACAGTTTTGGTGAGCTTGTCCTTTAATTTTATCTCATGTGTGGTGTTTGCTCAGAAACCTGGAGTCAAAAGTCAAAATGGAATACCATTAATTTGTTCTGTGGGATTTAGCTGCAAAGTCAGGAAGGAATGTTTATTCTTGAGGTCAGTGCGTGCTGCAGGTATTGTAACCAGTACATAATTGAATAAAGTACAGGTAATCTTTCTCCATGTAGACATACAGGCGTATATCATGGCCAGTTTGGGTGGGGAATTCTCTCCTTGAAGCAGTAAGGTGAATCTCTGCCTCATTATTTTGTGTCTCTATACACCCTGGAGGCATGCAGGAAAAGCATGATGTGGTGGGAGATTCAAAGTCATGCAGGCAGACCTGCCTCTGTGACCTGGCTGTGGGTTCTTTCTGCACCCACATAACTGTGCTTGTCCCCTCTGATTTCAGGAAAGTACCTGTATGCAGTGTTTCACTAAGCTGCTTCTCAGGTTTGTCACATCTCCAAAAACCAGCTCAAAATTTTAGAGCTGAAACTTAATTCCATGTTTTCTAATGGCTTTTAGTCAGCTTCAATTAGAATAGAATTAACACTTGTTACATAGCAAGTGACTAGCTCTAGAAAACAATATGCAGAAATTTCACATTCACAGGAATCCTAATATGCAATAAGTAATTTTTTTTTATCACTTCTACATTACATCATATGAGAAACAAATGTTTTCCAAGTTCTATGATTTATTGGCTACAGTTTTAGAGTGGCCTAAGGCTGAATGTTTATTTTTTTAAATGAATTTTGGATTTTTACTGCAGCAAATTGGGAAATTTCTGCAGTTAACAGAGATGATGAAAAAGCAAGTTTGGAAAACAACTGTAGTAAAGCTGGTTTTCCGAGGAAGTAATCTTATTTGTTAAGTTCCACTCACAGCACTGTAATTTTTGGTGGGTTTTTTAAAATTATAGCATAATGTTGGAATAAGCTATCACCACTGTCTGTGAGTATTACCAGCTAAGCACTCTGTGTTTGATGTGCAAGATAACCTAATGTCTGTGAGTCTGTGCTAATTGTCCAAAGTTATGCTGTCCCTGCTCAGAAAGGAAGAAGCCAAAATTGTTTTATCTTGCAATTCTGCCCGTTACATTTTAACTTTGGTATGTTGTCCCATGCTCCTACTCTGGAATTAATTTTTCCATTTCTGCCCCTCTTTCAGATATGGAGAACAGGGAAGGGAACAAATTTCTTGAAGGTCATAGCAATAAAACAGAATCTTCAAGAGGTCAGGAGCACATCTCTAGTCCAACTTTCTGCTTGCAGCCTGTCAAACACCATATGAAAGCAGCTATGTGTTTGCTTAGCCACATTTTGAAAATACTTAAGGATGGTTATTCCAAATCCTCTCTGGGTAACCAATTTAAGTGCTTCACTATCTGCCAGTGGAGGAAATAGTGGTGAATGTTTCTCAGTCCACTTCTAAATCATGCCAGATGGTGAAACAAAACCAATGAACAGAAGTTGTCTGACAAATTGAGATTAGATAATCTCTAAATCCCTTGAAGTAGTTGCAGGTTGAAATAAGAAAAACAAGGAGCAACCCCAAAGATGTTCTGGAAAGAAGGAAGCAGAGGAGAGTTGGAAGCAACAAGCAATTGCATGGATTTTAAAGCAATTTAAAGTTTGGGTTTTTTTTCCCCCACAAACAAGTTAAAAAAGCAAATCCCTGTTCTGAAAACTTAAAGTAATTAAAGAAATCCCAGTTACAAAACCATTTTCCTTCAGAATATATGCAATATAAATTAAAGCAAATCCTGTGATTATTAACTAAGTGTCTTGGTATTCAAGAGTGGATTTCAGTATCTTATCTTGGTGGGCTGTTTACCACGGTGTGGTAGAAACTCCCTGACCCATGAATGCCCATACACTTGTTTCCCTTTTCTTCTTCCCTCTGCTTCGAGCTGCAAATGTCTTTGAAAACATCCAGCAGACAAACATTTGCTGTCTGCTCTGGGAGCCCACACGGCTTCAGGACCTTGTCACCTTGTCACCTTGTCACCTTGTCACCTGCCCAGCTCCCTTGAGAGGCACGGCAGAACCAGCACCTCAGGAGCCTCGGCAATTCCCCTCTGTGATTCATGGCACACACTGCAATGGTCTGGAATTCCAGTTCCAGCAAGGAAAAGGTGTCCCTTCCCTCTAAGGCAGAGCTCTGAAAGGGCTGAAACCCAAGCACAGCAAGATCTTACAATGACATTTCAAGACCAGCCTTTGTAACCTAATCAAGGGCTGTTTTAGCACATGGACTGGGAAAATGATGTGGTGAGGCTCTTTGGCTGGAGCTGCCATGGGTACAGATGGACACCAGGAAAGAAACAGAGCAGGCAAAGAAAGGCAGAAGAGAAAGGAGGACACAAAGAGTGCTGAGCTGAGAAGGCAGCACTCTGAAAACCGAAGTTGAACCTACTGAAAAGGGACAGGACAGAAATAGAGAATTTGGAAATGGCTTAAACCCAAGGGGAACAAGATCCCTGAAGTCCAGCCCCCATCCCTGGCCTGCAGCTGCACATGGAGCATCTGCCCACAAGTCCCTGGCTGTGTCCATCAGGCCAATGGTTTGTGCCCGGTTTAGCCCACCCTCCAAAGCCAGGGCTCTGCAGCACGGGGCTCAGGCTGCCACGTGGGACTGTCCAAAGCCTCACAGGGGTATATCTGGGCATATTTTCCTAGCTGTGGACTTCAGGGCTTGACGATTGGCAGACACTGCATCTGAGCTTAGTCTCAATGGTGAGCTGCAGGGAAATATAAAACACAAATACAACTGGAAATAGAAAAGTATTAGCTGCACTCAGTCCACTTCCTTGCACTGCTTTGGTCTCCATTTCATTAGATCAGTCTAAAAATGCTGACTTTAAATAAAAGGACATGTTTAGCTCATACCCACCGAAACATTAGCAAGAGTACAGTGTGAGCTGTGTACTGCTAAGGAGGGCTGTAAGTACAGAGCCAGAGAAAGAGCTGAACTGCCACATTTCCCTTTTAATCTTACCTGTGAAACATGGGCTTGGACAAGAATTTCAGTGAGGTACCTCATTCTAAGCTAGAGGAAATTTGATCATGTAACTTCTGTGGGTGATTATCGACATCCAGTTTCATGTGATTCTGAAGTCCTAAATCTGGATGGAGGCCAGAATACACTGAATAAACACCACATGTCCAGAATGTCTCTTGTGTGGTACAGTCAGGCTGTTTTCTTGGGGTTTTTTACCATTTTCCCCAGTGTAATGAAGAGATTTCATACACATTGATAGAAATACCACCTTTTGTGAGAGTGGGATTGGAATGTGGCAAGTGTCTACTCATGCACAGAACAAAAAGGAGGGGGAAGCAGCACTGAGATCCATTTCTGTTATTCTGTCCCCTGAAAGGGCAGCTTTGGGGTCTACATGTAAGTAATTTTACCAGATTCTGAATGGCTTTATTTGGCAGGCAGCATGCAGTTTCCATACGCATCTCAGAAGACAGAAGAAAATACATCTAATGTACATTTTATAAAACAATTTGAAACATTATTACAGTGGCCATAGAGCGGCGTGCTGTGCCTGTCTGACAGAAGGAGTTATTCAAACTAATTAACACAGCCTATCAGGATGATCCAGCTGGGTCAAGTGTGGGGAGTGGGAGAGATTTCAGGCGCTTGCTCACTGGCTTTAGCAACTCCATTTAGCATTGAATGGCGAAAAAATACACATTTTTCACTCTTTTGACACAGGTATGGCACACCAGCTCAAATGAATGTTCATCTGAAAGGTCGGGACCTCCTCACTCTACAGAATTACACAGCTGATGAACTGAAGTATTTGCTGTGGATGGCATCAGATTTGAAACAAAGGATAAAGCACAAAAGAGAGGTAAAGTGACAACTGTCATTTATGTCCCTCAGATGCTGAAAGAAATACTGTTCTGAAGAGTATTGTGAAAAAGCCTTTCAGCTGTCTTGTCCTAAACAAAATCTCCTGAGGTCTTAAATACTGTAAATCGAGTACAACAAATCAAAGAGCCTTCCTGTAAAGTGTCCAGAGATATTCTTTGAACACTTCAGAGGACTTTGTGAGTGGGAAGGTTAAATAGGTTTGTGGAGCTAACTCCCTGTTGTCAGCTAACCCCATCCATCCACACACAGTGTACATGCAGCACTAAATGTAGGAAATGGAAAATGCTTCCTTGCATGGGATTGAATCAGTATCTGAGATCTACTTAATGCTGGCTCAAATTGAATGCCAAAATTCAGTTGCTTTTGGGTCTAGAATTACTTCTTTGCATTTAATCTTTCCACTGCTAATAAATTCATTGAAGGGCAGGAGAACAAAACTACAGGTAAAAAAACCCCAACACTTTTGCAACTTTTCTAAGGGTGAATTAAAATGTGCATTAAGTATTTCACACTTTAAAGTGTATAATGATTATAAAATTGAATTACCTTCATGTTTCAGTATTTGCCTTTGATGCAAGGCAAATCTTTGGCCATGATTTTTGAGAAGAGAAGCACAAGAACAAGATTATCTGCAGAAACAGGTAGGTCTGAGCAGTGGCACAGTAAGACTTTATATGAAACTGAGTGTGTACTGAAAAAACACTGCATATTTTTGCATTTAGCAATTTCTACTCAGGAGATACCTAAACTTTGAAAGCAAAAATAAGAACAGAATTGTGGCTATTTGTATTTCACCTTGCATATTAATTTTGCAAGCACATGGCTTTGATCACTGAAATTTTGCCAAAATCTTCCAAAACACATTGGATCAGAAATAAAGTAACAGGCAGAAATAAGCATTTCTGGTGTAAGCTCCTAGCTGTACTGGCAAGATGTACATTTTTTAGTCTCTACTTCAGTAACACCACAAATTTAATTTTGTGCAAGCTGTAATAAATATTTTTCTAATTTAATATGCATTACCATTGTTACATTTCTAAGTATATGTTTAGGCTGGGAATCATAGTAATGCCTTGATATAAATTTGGGGGGGAAATTAGCATGATTACTTACCGGGGAAGATAACTTGATGGAGACTCAAGGGTATTAGCCTAATAATATCAGGCACTGGAATATTTTTCTTTTAGGTTACGGTCCTGCAAACACTGAAACACATTCATACTATATCGTTATTTACATGATAGTTGTTCTGAATTCAATGGCACTGCTGAAATAAATCACTCATCAATCAATCATTCATAGCAAGAAATAACTCTGAGCTAGTGATGCATCAAGGAAGAACTTCTCTCTTATTTAAGTTGATCCAGCATCCCTCAATTCCCCCTAGTAAAAGAACAGGAAACCTGTGGAGTATTCACATTTCTTTACAAGCTGTAAGAGAGAAAGTAGAAATAATGGAAGGAGGAGGCAATATATTAACTCCAAGCATTTCTGAATTTGCCTTTGTATTGTCTGGCACAGCCATTTGCCTGCTGATCCTGCTCTTTAAGCAGACTTGTTGTTGCTTTCTGTTTCCTCCAGATAATGAGGACTTGCTAATGTGCATTCCCTCTCTGTAAAGACCACCCATCTTTTAATTCCTGAGTTTGCAGTCCAGTTTCTTGTTACTTGCCATCCTGGTATATGGCCAGGTAATGAATTCTCTGGATGTGTTTATCCTTCCTTCTTCTGTATTCTGAGGGAAACACTTCTTAGTTCTTGGCTTTTGAAGACTTATGGAAGGGGGAAGCTCAGGAAAGTTCAAATGAATTAACTTAAGGATGGGAGTTAATGCACATAAATTCATCCAAGGGAGAATTAAATTCCAGTGAAATAAAATAAATTTGTTTCTGAGTGAGAGCTTCCACAGGGAGTTTAATGCAGTTTAGCTTCTGTGCATTAACTTTACACCTTCAATTAATTGGTCTTAAGTCTGTTAAGCTTAAGACTTTGCTTCAAAGGCAGACTCAAGTTTTTCTGTCCACAAAAACTATATACATTTCAACTGCTTTTTTAACATAAATTATTCCCTTCTTGGAATTTCTAACTCAAAACAAATGTGGAGCCACATGTGTTCCTTTTAGCTAAACAAGATAATTTAATACCAATTTTCTAATGTCTAGTGAAAGAGGACAGATGCAGCGGATTGAAGTGTTTATTTATAAAGTTCCTGAGTCATCTCAAATAGCACTTCCCAAGAGTTGCCCCTTCAATAACTTGAGAGAGGTCACTTGTAGGGCAAGGTCATGGGGGTGAGATAAATCTAAACAAACTTTGCAACCCTCAGGAACAGCTAAATCAGTGGATTTCATTACAGAGTAGAGACTTGGAAAGCACTGATTACAAAATCTTCTCTGTCCAGTGTCTAGGAGTTTGTTGGGACATAATTAACACCATGGAAATCTTTTCAGAATTCCTACTGTCCCTGTGCTTATAAAGAACAATATTAATGAAAAATAAATAAACAGAATGGTTGAAGTTGGAAGTAATCTCTGGAGGTCATCTGGTCAAATCCCCTGCTGAAGCAGGATCTTCTAGAGCCAGTTGTCCAGGACCACATCCAGAAGTCTTTTGAATATCTCCAAGGATGGAGATTCCACAATCTTCTGAGGCATCCTACTGCTCAATCAGCTTTTCAGTAAATACAATTGACTGTTTGGAGGAATCTTCCCAGTTTGCGCCCATTGCACCACTGAAAAACATCTGGCTCTCTCTTCTTTGTCTCCTCCCTTCAGATGTTTATTACATACATTAGCAATATTCCTCCTGAGCCTTCTGTTCTCTAGGCTGTGCTGCCCCAGATCTCTCAGTTTTTCTTCTCATATAAAATATGCTTCAGTCCCTCAGCCAATTTTGTGACTCTCTGTTAACATGGACGTCTACCAACTGTATCCAATATGTCCATGTTTGTCACACTGAAGACCCCAAATCCAGGCTCTTGAGGTCTGGTATCACCAGTGCTGTATAAAGAGGAAGGATCACCTCCCTCCACCTCCTGGCAGTGTTTGTCTGGTGCAGTCCAGCACACCATTCGCCACCCTTGCTGGAAAGGTACACACACTGCTGGACCATGTCCAATTTGCTGTTCACCAGGACCCCCAAATCCTTTTCTGCCAAGCTGCTTCCCAGCTGGGAGCTCTCCATCACATCCTGGTGCATGGGGCTATTCTTCCTCAGGTGAAGGATTTTGCATCTCTCCTTGCTGAACTTCATGGGGCTCCTGTCAAACCATTTTCCCAGCCTGTCAAGGTCCCTCTGGACAGCAGCAGGACCCTATGATGTACCAGCCACTCCTCCCAGTTTTGTGTCATCAGCAGACTTACTGAAACTACACTTGGTCATTGAGACCCTTAACACAGTTGTTAAACAGGACTGGACACAAGTGGACCCCTAGGGTACTGCTGTCACTGGTCTCTCACTGGACTTCGTACTGGTGGTCACCACTCTCAGGCCTGGCCATTTGGAAAGTTCTGAACCCATCCCATGCTCTTCTCATCCAACCCAGGCATCCACAGCTTGGCCAGGAGGATCTCATGGAAGACACTGTCAGTGGACACAGTGAAGTCCAGGCAGAAAAAAACCCACTGCCCTCCCGTCATCTACCAGGCCAGTCATAGAATCACAGAGGCAGATCAAGCTGCTCACTCATGGTTTCCTCTTGGTGAAACCATGATGACTACTCCTGATGATTTTCTTGTCCTTAATCTGCCTAGAAATTGGTTCTAGGATTAGGTGCTCCATCACTTTCCCATGGATTGAGGTGAGGCATCTTAGTTTGTATTCTCTGGCTCTTCCTTCTTGCCCTTCTTTAACTTAGGGGTGACATTTTTGCATTTCTCCTGGTTGTCCAGATTAATTAAAGTTTATCAAAACATTAATTTATGATGCAGTGTAATAGAGCAGTTGATATTTAAGGTTTCCCGACATCCTGTTTCTCTGAACTGTTTCATTCTAATGACATTGCAAGTGTACTGAATAATGCACTGCTCCTTGGGGTATAATTCATTGCCTCTTTAATCTTGTCCTAATGTATATTTCTGAAACCCCTATAATTTTACCATTTCTAAGATAAGTAGTGATGCTGTAAGTTTAATGCATGACTAGAAGCAACTTCCATAGAGTAGTGGCAAAGTAAATCCAGTTCTGTGAGCCTAGTGGATTTATTTCTATCACTGGCTATTTTATTAGAAAATGTGACATATCTGCTATTACATTGGAAAATGTCACCTCTTCACAGCCAGAATCCCATACCCCTTCTGCATAAAACCTTGTGTACTTTTTGAAAACAGAACTATTCACATGGTCATATATTACTTGTAAAATAAACATCCTCAGGCATTGCAC
The DNA here is from genome assembly GCF_963662255.1 of Cinclus cinclus. Lineage (NCBI taxonomy): Eukaryota > Metazoa > Chordata > Aves > Passeriformes > Cinclidae > Cinclus > Cinclus cinclus. The sequence continues at coordinate 109,438,486 of NC_085047.1, forward strand.
AAAAGTGAATGCCCTGTTTTTGTTATAGCTTTGGTGTAAAATATTCTGATTGTCACTGTTGCTCTTAAAATATACAGCTGCAGTTATGTTTTAGTGAGTAAGCCATAAATAAATCCAACCATTTCACAGACACTGAATGCAGACAATATTTCACAGGGTAGAAATGGAGAGGAAGCAGTGCAGGTAGGAAAGCTCATCCTACCTTCTCTTGTTGTGCACTGGTCTATACAAGATTTTAACAGCCTTACAGGGGTCCAGTGCCACTGGTTTTGGTGGAATTACTCCCAACCCACTGCTCCTACACAGTGGGGTGAGATGAACATTATGGCCATGCCTGAAGACGGCTAAACAGAGTCACAGAAATAATTGCATCATAGCATATGAACTAAAGCAGAGGGGATGTTTATGGCAGGGGTTCAGGGTCTGTTTTTTTGTTGGCGTGGCTAAGTATTATTTAGCTTGGCCTCATTTCAGAGTGCCCAAATGCACTCTTAGTTTACTCTCCTCTTAAAAGGATGGCTTAAAAATAACTTTGTAAAACTGCTTATCAGTTTTTAGCTTCTGCTTTAGGAATATTCAGCAGTTGCTGCCTAGGAGACTTTTCTGTAATCAGTCTAAATGGAAAAGTACTTTCTATTTTGTAAGTCCGGGCAAGCAATGAGGAAATTAATAAATGCAAATCCTTATGTCTTGAAATTCCGAAAAAGATTCTTCCTTTGAGTCTGAGAAGATGACTGTGTGTGTCTCCTGGTGACAAACCCAGAACTGCGCAGCCAACCTGTGAGCTGAGGGATTCATTTTGGCTCCCATGCCCCATGCAGCAGGGGCAGCCTGGGACGAAGATTTCACTCATGTCCTGTCTGAAAGAATCTGCATGAGTGGGGTCAATAATGTGCCACAGCATGAAATGTGAAAACTAACAGTAGTGAGAAGCGTGGACATGAGGTAATAATCTGTTTTGGATTTGACGTATGAACGTTTAGTAGTTTGTTGAAGATACCATGATTCCTGTAAATATTTAACTTGTGGCTTTGGATATGACCAGGTTGTTACAAAAAAGAGGATTAGTTCTCCCAGTTTAACACAGCACTCCATTGTTTATTTGCTGAATTGGTGCCTGCACATCTTCAAAAGTCATCATATTTTTCACTTTCTAATGGTATACTGGATGAAAGAATCTGGAAAAGATTCTGTTTCGGCGACTATATACAATGCTGAAGGACAGAGCTCCTGTATTTCCAGATGGAAAATTTTGGATGGAAGTATGTTCCCAGGCCCTGCTCAGATGGCCAGTTATGAGCAGAAAGCCCAACACATCAGGGCTCTGCTATGCACACGGACTCCAGGTGGCAGCTCTGACTGGGCTGCATGGCATCTGGCAACTCTAAATAAATGTTCAGATTTCCATTTTTTTTTACCTGGGCATCATTTATAGAAAAACAGAATATGTCCATTGGAGCCTGCCTGGACTGTGAAATCATCTACCAGAATGTATGCATTTAGAATCCTAAAATGCAGAGTTGCTCTATTGTGTGGAACTTGCAGGAATACCTCACAGACATAATTCTATATGACTCAAAAAAAATCCACAAGAATGTGGGAAGGAAAAGTTACTGCCAACAACAATTCATCCTTGAGGTCTTGACTTTAAAATTTGCACTGAATAAACAGGCTGTAATGTGTAGTTTGCAGACATTTTCCTGTAAATTGTGTTTGTATCTGAACTGCAGCAGGGAGATGAAAAAAGTAATGTAGAATAAATGATGCCTCATACTTAAAACTTTGCTCTATGTGACTTGCAATATTGCTGAGAGTTGGAGCGATCCTTACTGAAAACAACAAGCAATTAAAAAGGGCCCCTTCAGCGAAATGAGTGTACAGTGGCTAGAGGGACCAGAAATTTGCCCTTCAAGAGGTACCTAAAGCATCATTACTTTTAATATGACATTTAAGTAAATTGAGGTAGTCCAAAGACAATTCTTTTCCAGTACTGTTTATATCTATTGTCCTTTAAACTCTAGATACTGGCTGAACAGATGGAAAGAAGTAGACCTCACCTCAATCCTGCTGTCAGCAGGAGATGGAAGTTAATAAGGGTTGCTCTGTGTTAGGGGCCCAGCTCTGGGGCCCACACCTGCTGGTTTTATCTGTGAAAGGTTTCACTGTTCAGTCCTGGTTTAATCCTCTTTTAAAGAGCAGCTGTGGGACGAAGTTTTTAATCTATGGCAGACCTGTACAGCCGCCGTTCTGAAGCTTCAGTGCAGAATCTGTCAGCAGTGCCATCTAATGGATACAGCCAGCCTGAGCAGCTTTTGACCTTCTATTTATTTCTTCCTTTTCCACCTTTTTTTCCTCTCTCTTTTTTATTTTTTTTTTTCCTAACAGAACAAAATTCATCAGCCTCTCCAAGACATCACAATTTGGTAAATGAAGTGGGGGATCTCTACTCTTCTGTGCTGTATGCAGCCTTTCTCTTCCTGGCAGTATAAACATGGGTTTTTTCTATATTTTTGTCACAATAAAAGACTCACACCCCTACAGTGTTGTCTCAACAAGGATGCTTTGTCCATACTAAGATTCTCTAGGAATTTCCTTCCTCAGAAATGCAAGTGATAGGGCAGGATCTGCCTGCAGAAGAATTCTTTACTGGAAGGGAGTTGTTCTTATCACACAGAAAATGCTGTGTACAGCCCAGTTCTAGCCCTACACTTTGTATATCCCCAGCTGTGGGACCCTGTGTCCCGTGCTAGGCTTATGCTGAACCACTTGTGACACTTCATAAAACAGCCCCATCAGGCCTCATCCTCCCAATGTGTGGCCATGAGGGACTTTACACTCAGATTTCAGTAGAAAGAGGCTTCAGACTTAAACCAGGCAAAGGCAGAGAGACTCAGATGTTGGTGAAAAGATGTTTTCTTCACTATCTGTGTTAGATGGTTGCTTGTGATAATTTTCTACTGGTGGTGCAATTAAAATCAAGCAGCAGAGAACCTGAGAGTTGCCCTTAACATGCAATTTCTCTTCATCTAAAACACTGTTCAGACTCTTTGTTCCCCAAAGTGTTTTCTATTTTTAAATGATGGTCAAGTCTTTCCAGAGTTTCCTGCTCAGGAATGGATTTTGCTCTTCATACCTAATGCATCCAGTTCTTTGGACCTCCTTGCAAATTCCTAACTATAGCAGGGTAGAAGGATGCTGGCAGGGCCTGAGACCTTTCCTTTTCTCTCTCTCACGTTATCATTTTTAAGGCACTTGGTCATTTGAGACCAAATTCAAGTTTGCTACAGTGTATGAGGAGGGTTAGGGTTTTCTCTCTGAGTGACTTTACATGAAAGATAATGTTGATCCTTGTAAGGATGTGGAGGTGCCCCAGGTGACTCAGGTGGCCCTTCTAGGATGCAAAGTCCCACGGAGTAGAAGTGCAGCATGATGAATGGATGACCTGGCTCTTAACGGGGAGCAACAGTGATGTTTGTGACAATGTGCAGCCTTGGAGCTTGAATGACAGCTCCTGTGATCACAGATCAGAACTCATGGCTAAGGATTTAAGTAAGGCATACATCTGAGTGGATTTATGCCAAAGCACATTTATTTGAAATTTTGTGTGTCAAATGCTAATCATTTTAACATTCGGATGTCCTGCTGAGTTCTACTTTTATTTTTTAAATGTATTTTATATCAAGAAGGTTTTGAATCTTGGCTGTAAATATGAGGTGCTGGTGTTTAATTTCTGTTTTTAAAAATTTTTTTCCTCACTGTAGGATTTGCTCTCCTTGGGGGACATCCTTCCTTCCTTACAACACAAGATATACATCTGGGCACTAATGAGAGCCTCACAGATACAGCAAGGTTGGTAAAATGTCACTTGATTGATCACTACATTTGGTAATTGATTGGGCTGTCTTGTAGAATTTTGGAAGCTGATATTTTCTTTCTGGAAAATGTCAGAAGGCAGTCTAAATTTCTTAAATATTTATAGATCAGCTCACAGAATCTGTAGCTCAGTAAACCTTCATTCTATCCTCTCAAGCAATCCTACACTTCCCACACTGAGAATTATTTTGGCATATAGAGTGTTAATTAGGGTTACACTTATAAATGGAACAATTTCATGAACCTCAGTAGACTTGTAATTCCACTGATGACAGCACATATACTCTAACAAGACTCAAACCTTCTGGTTCTGCTGCCCTTGGAGCAAAATCAAAAAGCAAAGACACATTTTGTGTCAGGCCAGCTGCTGGTGGGCCTTAGCCTGCTGTGGGAGCATCCCTGGGGTGACAGGGTGGCACTGAGGGTCTTTCTGATCCCCCTATTTCAGCAGCACGAAACTGGACCAACACTTTGTAGCCAATTTCAGATTTCCTGCACCCTCCTTCCCAGCTGGACCCGCTGTCAGGATTGATGTGGGCTATGGCTCCCTTCTCTTACTGGAAGATCTCAGTCCTGCCCAGTCCCACATGCATGCAGGGGTGGGCAGCAGCCAATCTCCACTGCTGTGCCAGGGAAGACCTGAGCTCTGAGTTTTTCTGCAGTGGACTGCCTCTGATGTTGCAGAAACCTGGCAAAACATGAGGTCATGTTTTGCATGTGATCCTGATGTTTTCCATAGCACTCCAGCTATTAAACCTTCATCCAGCCTTAGCATTACTCTGCTTTCTAGGCAGCCCTTTTGCAGCCTGAGGTTGAGTCAGTCAGGCCCAGCTGTTGGAAGGTTAGCATTGTCTGAGTGGTCCTTTTTGTTCTGGTGAAAGTTATGCAGTGTCAAGCTCATCAGGCTCAATTCAAAATGTGCAATCAGGTGCATGAGTTCCACTGCTTCTGCTGAATATCACAGTTCTCAGTGGGAGAGACTGTTTGGGAACTGTGTTTCTGTTCTCTGTGATGAAATCCAATGAAAATTTAAGAAAAAAGATCAAACATTTTTACATTTAAAATTTTACTTCCTTGTTTTCACTACTTAAATGGAAGACATATTGGTGTTGATAGTAGAAAGTAAAAACCTCAGTCCCCTGAATTTTGAAAGTTTGAAGTTTCACTCTCTGTTAGACTCATAACTCTGCTAGAACCAAAGCAAGCTGCAACAATAGAGTCATAGAATGTTTTGGGTTGGAAGAGACTTTAAATATCATCCTGTATCATGGACAGGAATATTTTTCATTAGACCAGATTACTCAGAGTCCCATCCAGACTGGCCTTGAACACTGCCAGGGATGGGGCATCCACAGCTTCTCTGGGCAGCTTGTGCCAGGGCCTCACCACCCTCACAGTAAAGGATTTTTTCCTAATATCCAATCTAAACCTACTCTCTGTCAGTTTGAAGCCATTCCCCCTTGCCCTGTCGTTCCTGTAAGTAGCTCCTCTCCATCTTTTATGTAGGCTCTGTTCAGGTATTGGAAGGCTGCAGTTAGGTCAGTCTGGAGCCTTCTGTTCTCCAGGCTGAATAATGCCAGTTCTCTCAGCCTTCCCTTGTAGGCAAGGTGCTCCTTCCCTCTGATCACCTTGCAGCCCTCATCTGCACTACTGCAAAGCTGGCTGTGAGCTCCAGCAGCCAAACCTTCAGCAAGGGGGAAGATGCAGTCAGGCTCCTTCCAAAGTGCTTCCCTGCAATAACCTCTACTAACATGGTCCCACCAGCCATGCAGGACTGTCACCTAGAGCCTCTCTGACATTCAGATGCCAACCCAAAGCAAATCTGACACAAAACCAGATATGCTTAATATAGGCCAGTTTTCATTTCTGCTTCTTCCCAAACCTGACAGTAAAGGGACATTAAATCTTTTTTCACAGTGTCCTGAATGGCCTTCATTTGCACAAGCAAAAAAGGAAAAAGGCAAACAATAAGCTACAAGAAACAAGGCAATAAATAGAAGCAAGCAAATCTTCCAGCTGTTCTGAAGGCATCCCCATCCTGTGGAAAAAGTTCCTACAACAGCCACTTCCCAAGCAAACTTTTCAGGCCCCTTTTCTCTGTCACTGCTTGCTCTTCCAGGACAAGTCCCTCTTTATGACTCTTACCTGGGGATTTTGCTCCTCTGCTGAGTCACAGCTCTCACCTGCTACAGTGGGCAGGGTGTTTTCCCAAATCCTTACAGAGTCCCCATGTGCTCTGCTCCACTCCTGCTCTCATTAGCAGAAATACTCCTGACTAAAAGAACAACTGGAGTGCTAATTCCTTGGTGCTTCTTGTGAATGAAAAATGACATTCCAACCTCATTCACTTAATGTAAGGACAAAAAAAGAATGCCTGTAGTAGACCCAGAGGGTATTTTGAATATTTACAGCCATGTGTCTGGGGCTCTGAAGGCCTTTGAAGTACTTGAGATTGAGACTTAAAGTGAAAGGGGCACAGATTCATAAAAGTCACAGATTTTATTAGAACTGCTGCAGGTAAGGGTTGAAAGCATTGCTGCTGTGAACATATTTTTAGTGACTTATTACGTGCTCATAAATCAGTTCCTCCAAGCTTCACAAGACATTTACATTTACGCTGACACAGTGGCAAAAAGTTACCACCCATTAAGGAGCTCTAAGGCTTTCAGTACTGTTTAACATATCTGATGTATTACCTGAAATGAAATATAAGTACTGTGTCTGTATTTCCCACTGTAGAGCAGTTCCACTGGGCATCACTAAAGCTCAGTGGCCATCAGGTTCAGTGAAAGCCCTGAAGAACTCATAGGGTGATTTTACCAGTCCACTGGAATTAATAAGGCATTAATCTCTACATCTACAGGGAGCAGGTTTACTTTCCTGAGAACACATGCACTGTCTGTGCCTGTGAGACTATGAGTGGAAGTGGTCTTGTCAGAAGCTTAAAGCTTTTGAATGGATATAAACCTCCAGAACAAAAGCAAAATTACCTTGCATAGCAGTATTCTATACAAAATATATGCAAATGCCCCATTTTCAAGTTCAGAGGTCTGCCATACCAAAAAGGCATACTCTGTGTTTAATCTTGGATTCCTCAGAGGATACCGTCGAGAAAAAAAAAAATTACTTCAAAAAGAGAGATATGCAGCATTCCAATGTACTCAGTGTTCCAATATAATGTATTTCCAGGCTCTGGGACTTTGAAGTTCATAGTTTCACAGTTTTGCAAAAGAATGAAAAGAGAGAAAGACCTAGTGGTTGATAAAATAAGAACCTTAAATGTAGTCACCTGATGAACCTGGGCTTACAGCCCCTCAGCTTCCAAAACATGACCTTTGATAAGATTCATATATTCAGGACCTTTTCATTCCTATGCAATTCCAGTCTTACGTGGTTTCCTTTAAACTGATTCAATTACTGAGACTTAATTATTCCCCTGTAATCAGTGACCTCCAAAGGAGGGTTTTGGGGGTTTTTTTTTGTGTTTTTCCCCCCAAGTTTAGTTTTAGTTTGATTTCAGAAAGAATAAAGCCAGTTTACAGCTGATTTTCCTACTGTAAAATAAGACATCTAGAAATGCTGGCAGAAGGACTGTCTGATATCCTGCTGGTAGGTGTCTAATAAGTCTGACGTCTATTTTCAATAGACTAAAGATTAAAGTCCAGCAGTTTTCACTAGTTGGTAATCACGACTGAATTTTCTAATGGCATGCCCTATGGAGGAATCATCTTCTTTAGTTTCTTGATCAGTCAAATAGAAATCAGCTGTCATGACATGCTAAAGGAAAAAAAAAATCTATAAGGAAAATGAGGGATTTCCCAGTGCAATCCCCCCTTTCCCTTGACTGAGGGGGACTGGCTGTGTCTTGTTTAGGGTGAGCTAGCTGGTGAGATGGCTAACAAAAGGAAACATGCATCTCATCCCCAGTGACCAGTTCAGAACAGAACTGATTTCCCCCAGAGAAAGGAACTGGTGAGCTAAGAAAAAATAATAGCACCAAAGGAACTGTTGCAGTGCTTTGTAATCAGTAAATACCTTGTTCAGTTCCTGCTTTTCATTTGCAGCTGCTATTGACAGTCTTTTCTGCAGAGAGAGCTCTACAGGCAATCTTGTAACATTTTACAAGAGCTTTGCTTGTGTGAGGAATGCCTGGTGTCAGTAGAAAATACCTGTTACTGACTTTGTCAGGAGACCTTGCTGGTGATTGTATTAACAGCCTTATTTCCACAAGAGCAGAAGTAAAAATTTGTCATGGCTAATCAGGAAGGCAGATACTGCAAGGATTTTTTTCCCACATACTTCTAATTCAGTCCTCCCTTGTTTTGTTTTAAGGTCCTATTTCAGATAACATGAGAACACACAAAATGCTACTTCAAAGTCAGGCTTCAGGGCCTGATTAAAACACAGAAATGCAGAGAATTAAGGGCTCCAATCCATATTTAATTTATCTAAAAAATTCAGAGTATACTATGCTAATCTCTGTGTCTTTCACACTTCAGCAAATGAGGTTAATGCCAGAGTGGTACAGGAGCTCCTGCAATACCTTCCCTTGTACTGAGTTTGAAATTTGGGCATTACCTGAATGCTGATACCATGTGAGTCAATACACAGGTGTGTAGGTAGGAGAAAGCTGGCCAACACCCCCAGCCTGTTCTGTTTCTGTGCTTATTAAGATCATAAACAATTGTGGCAATCTAAGACAGATCTGTATTGCTGACCCTCACAAAATACAGAGTCCATAATATACAGTCAATGCTACATTTGTTCTTTGCTAAAAGACTGAAAAAAAACATATACCTTATATCTTCTGAGGTTATCAAGTTCTTCAAATGTTACAGAATCACACAATCTCTTATCTTAGTTCAGAGAGCTTAACATGTATTGATGCTCCATCGACTGTGAAATGCTAAAGAGGAAAGAATATAAAATAGAGCAGCAGTTTTCATTTACTTACTATAGTAGTGTTAGGAAGTGAAACTTCGTACTTATTTGCAGCTTGTTAATGACAACATTTGAGTCTATTCCACAGGCATGATAAATTATTCAGATAGCTGAGAAATATTGGTTCATTACCATTTCTCATTAATATTTATGTGTTGCATGGTGAAGAGTGCAATAGGGGTATATTTATTATGTTTGACTTGAGTATTTTCTGCCATCTCTAGGGTGTTGTCCAGCATGACAAATGCAATCTTAGCTCGAGTTTATAACCATAATGATCTGGACTTAATGGCAAAAGAAGCCACGATTCCAATAATCAATGGATTGTCCGATTTATACCATCCTCTTCAGATTTTAGCTGATTACCTAACTCTTCAGGTAAAAATATTAAAAGTTTTCTTTTTTTTTTTTTTTGCTAATTCTTAGTAAGTACTTGGGGAAGTCAGCTTCAAAAAACATTTTTCCCTAGGTTTTTCAAAGTAGTAATTACATGGCACTTGTTTAAAGAGATCTTCATCCAGTAATATAATTAAGAACCTGTTTAATTTAAAACAATTATGTAGTCCTATCAGCTGTAGTGGGGCTGAAGTTAAGCATAAAATGAAGTATTTCATTTGAATTAGCCTGCAACTCAAAGAATGTACAGAGGGCTGTATATATTAAGACAAAGATGAGAATCTGGCTCAGGCAAAGCCAGCAGAAGTTTTTCCACTGACTTAAAAACATTCAGTAGTTTGCTCTTGATTCCTCCCATAAACTATGGACAGCTAAAAAAGGAATCACTATTTAAATATTAGGAAATTGGTTGAGCTAATTTATTCTGAAAAATCAGTTAATGTTACCAGTACAAACACCTATTGTTCAGGTACTTTAACCAGTTTAGACTTTGCTCACATCAAAGAACAGTTAAAAGAGATCATAATTTTTATTTTTATCTAATGTAATAGTGGATCTGACAGCAGGATAACATTTTACACACAGAATACCAGATGTTTATCTCTGAACAGAAGAACTGTCTAGTTTTACAATCAATTGAGGATCTAGCTTATAAAAAAGATTATTATACTGCAGGGCTGGTTGACAGCTATGATGAACTCCTCTGACCTTGTTTACTTTCTGAATGAATAAAAACCACACTGCTTGAAAACGGTAGGGCAGAGTAATTTTCTGATTAATTCAGCTATGTTTTTCAGCTGTTGGAGACTTTGCCATGGGACATTCAGTGTGTGGGAAAGATCTAGTGAGAGTAATATTAAATTATTCATGCTTTAAAGCTTAAATACTGAAAGACTCGTGTTTAGTGAAAATCACTTTTTTATTTTAAGTATTTTTTTGTAAATGTTTTATATTCACAGTGAAGACAGTAGCAAAAATTAATGAACTTGAGACTAAAATGGTTACAGAGCTCAGGATAAGGGAGATTTGTGAGATCACATTGAACCAGCCTCAATGTTCAAATTGCATAAGACAGTAAGCGGTAATGAGAATGTCATCATTTCATTGTATAAACACTGTGTGCAAATACAAGTCAGGGGAAACTTCTGGTTGTCTTTTGTGGGGTGTTCTGTCTTGCAAATACCTTATTAATTAGCATTTTATCCCTTGTGAACAACACTCTTCAGGAATAAATCTGCGACTTCCAGCCCACACAGCCATGGATATCTCTGCCCCTAAACATGGTTTTATCAAGGCCACTGACTCCAGCACCCAGGCTCACAGTGCTGTTGCCCTCTATTCCACCTCCAGTTAAAGAGAGGCCAATGAGCATCTCAATCACCTTCTGCAGATGCATCTCTACCTTAGGGGGAAGCCTGTGGAAAGCAGCAGGGTGAGAACATGTCCTGCTGATCACCCTCTGCTCCTCTTCCACTGCATCCTCCTACAGGGCAGCTGTGCTAGAAGGCCCAGGTGAATATGAGCTCACAGGCTGCCCTCTTCCCTGGTTTGAACACCAAGGGCAGCACCAACAGCTGGGGGTGTCCTTGCTGCACCAAACACCAGGGAGGATGTCTTTGGTGATGAAAAAACAGGTCATAGGAGTTGGTGCTCAAACAAAAGATGCATTTGACACGGAGAGCTGTCATGACAAAGTGAGCACTTACAGAGATCACAAGGAATGGCTCAGCTTTAGACAGACATGGACGTTTTAAAAATTTGCAGCACTTTCACACTCAGCCCAATAAGCAGAGCACAATTTCCTCCATCTGCCCATCTCTCCCTGACTCTTCCCAGCATGTTCCTTAGCCCAAAGTTTGTCAGGAGATCTTTATAGGGCAGCTGGGTGGCCCACCCTGCTGTGCCAAGGGCATGTTGCACTGCTGGTTGCTGACTCACTTTCCATTCCTGCTTTCTTATCCAGGAGAGAGGGGCAGGCAGGGGAGCTCTCAGCAGCTCCCTGTGGGTGATGGCACTGCCTGAACTCTCCCTTTCTGACCTGTTTTCCCCTGCTCCCTTGTTTTCCTCTTTGCACTGCACAGTGAGTTGGAGAAGGCTGGAGTGGCATGTAATGAAACAACATTTTAATCATATAATGAACTTTACCAGGCCACAGAAGAGAGATTAACTCTTGAAGAGGTGTGAGCCACAGGGTTTAGTTGGTACTTACCCCAGTCAAGCTTCTAGTGTGATTTTCAGCAAGATGTCATCCAAGTATTGCCTGCAAGAAGATTAATACAGGGATGTGGAACAGTTCCACTGATTCTTTAAATGAGTTGAAAGTCCATATATAACATTTAGACTGTTTCTGTGCAATGCAAAAGCAATTTATTTGATTTATACATATATGCAAACTACAGTAGTGGCACAGACTGCTAGCCTAATATTTAAATGTAACTACAGATTTTGTGCAGCTTATTTCTCTTTTAAAAATGTCTCTTCCTTATCCCCATAAATATTTTCCTGCTTGGATCTGTTCCTCCCTGCTGTCAGTGCATACCCAAAATGTACCTTTTTTTCTTTTCTCTTTTTTTTCTTTCTCTGTTTCCCAGTGGAGCTCTACATGCACTCTGGCCCTCTTCATGCTTAGCACAATTTTCTTCTTCCATTTTCTATATCAAATTAATTTTGTTGAGTGCCTTCTTGAAACCTCCTCAAGTACTTTCTCTTTGGTCTGAAACTACATAATTGCACGGTTTGTTTTGAAGAAATGTTTTCTTGCTTATAGCTTTTGATTCCCTTTTTACAGGTGGATTTTAGTACCTTTATTTTAGTATAGTCCATTGCATCCACCAAACAATGCAGCTGGTTTCTTTTCAGGGCTGTCAATTCTTATTCTGTATTCAGGGCAAATTTTCATCCTGGAAATGTTCAGGGTGTTCTTTTCAGATGCTGCAGTTGCTCCTGTTATGAATATTGGGGTGAGATTCCTCATGTTCAGCATTCTCCTGCACAGTGCCTTCTTCCTGAGTAACCTGGATCCCCTTGCATGTTTGAAGTCTAAGCTGGCTCTGTCCCTCAATATTGTGCTCAGGGTTAATGGGTTTTCTTAGCATATATATGCACTACTTTCCTTCTTAAAGGTTGTGTTGAATTGAGTGTGTTTGAGTCATAACCCACTCAAAATGGTTGCAAACATGTAAAGAACCTCATTTTGAGGATTTGGGGATTTGGCCTTTAAAGACTGTGAGTTTGTGAGCACACACTGAGCCCCTTTACTGCCCAGCTTGTGCTGTAACAGCCACGTGCTGAGTCCAGCCAGTGCCTCTCTGTGTCCTGGGCAGGAGTTGTGCTCAGCTTCTGCTCTGTTCAGCGTGGCTGGAGGGCAGCATCACACCATTTGTATTCCAGAGACAGCCTGGGTATTGACATTGATTCAATTGATATTAATGTCACTGGCCAAATCAGCTCACTTGTAGCTGACTGCAGGATGGCCAGACTGGTAATTAGAGTGGATCCATATGCCACTAGATTTTTGTGTCATTGCTCTGGGGGGAATTTTCTTTTCCAGAAAGCAATGGTTAGCATAAGAAATACATCGGTGATTTCTTTTTAAACAGCATAACAAATAATGTTGCCCAAATTGAAAAGGGCTGCAGTATATTCTCAACTTCTCCTTGCTGTGTGACCCCAAGATATCAATTTATTACTATTTTCAAATTCATCACCATTATCATATTTATTATTCTAACAATTAGAAATCCCAACTATGATATTTCCTGATCCTCTGAAATATACTGTATCCATAACCATGACAACAACCATGTAACCATGTTACACCATGGGAGTAGGAAAGATAACTGGCCCAGCATCCGCCTTAAGCCCACTTTGAGAGCCAGAAGATCCAAATTTGCCCAGTTTCTCATCTGCTGGATTGCACTGTCTCCCAAAGGGCTAAAGCTTTGATTAGTCCCTGGCATTTGATTTTAAAATTTGACAGATTATTGATTCATTATTCAAAAGCTTGTTTTAATTGAGGGCTGTTATGACAGTTGTGGTCAAATACTTCAGAATTAATCTATAATGGTGTCAGAGTTTCAGTCTCGCTGGAAGCAAGTCCAGGCAGAGGCAGACACAAATGTCCCTAATTAGTTAACCCAGTCTTCTTCACACATACTGCAGGGTCAAATCACTGAGCATACTTATTTTTATCCAGGGTTGCCTACACTGATACACTGCAGCCATGGATAAGAACAGAAGGAAATATTATAAAAGCAACATGAGGGTGAGAAAATTGAATGTAAATTTGGTGTTACTTATTTAGCTGGGATTTTTCATTAGAAAAACACAGGCAAATTTTATGGCACTACAGCAGCAATAACTAGTTTGCCAAAGAGGTTTCATAAGGGAGAAGGGCTCAACCTTCTAAATACGTTGGGTTTTTGTGTAGCATTACTAGGAGTTGTGCTCCAAATGTAGAGTGAAACTGCAGAACACCCATGCAGGAGTAAAGCCTACATCAGTATAACATAATTTGTAAAATCTGGGGAGAGATGCAAAGGGGGAATATCTTCAGAGGTTCTGGTGAGCAGCAGGTATTGCAAAGGCTCCTGTTTAATTTAGTGTTACTGTCATGGCAAAACACTTTTAGCAGGATTTCACCTGTGTGATTGCATAAGCACATACTATAAAGAGGGAGTGGGCAGGAGGGCAAGTGTGTCTCATTTACTGTAGCTTTTGTATTACCTCCAAGCTTTCTGGTTCTGACTAATAGAGTCACCTCATCTTTGCTGGAAACTGAGCATGTGTGCCTGCTTATAAGCAGTATAGTCACAGTCGCAGTGGTCTGGCTTTAGATGAAGAGGTTTGAATTACAGCAGCAGTGCACCAGTGGCAGCATAAAGCCTAGCACAGGATATAAAACAGGCTCCACTAGCACACACACAGCTTGATTCTGCCTTGCCATGACTCCTTCCATTAGCAAAACGTCTTCATTAAAATCAGTTCAGCTATGTCCACTCTATACACTGCAGATGTGGTTTGCAATTTGAAGTGTGTAACAGGGATCATTATGCAGACACATCCAGTACTCCATATTTTATCTGTAACAGCTTGTAGCTAGGGAAAACAGAGGAAAGTACTTAGTATGCCCTGTGCTTCTTTTAATGCAGAGTAGCAGCTGGCAATAAGGTGAAGTTGTTTAACACAGCAGTATATTTGTGACTCTAGTCAATACTTTGAGCATTAAGGCAGAAATGTCTATTTTTAAACAGTGAGATGAAAAGAACTCAGGACTGTCTCACTTGCTTCTGGCTGTGAGTTCTAGTCTCAGGTATCACTAAGCCCTAAATGGAAACAACACCTTAAATACATGTTTCAGTTTGGCCTTCTCCTAGGAGCACCATTGCTAGGAGATGTGGAAGGACTTAGAAAGATCCTTGGAGACCTGCAGATTGAAAGTTATACTGAAATAACTTCCATGTCCACAAAGTCCTGATTTGTTCTTCTGTAAATGCCCTTGTATCCAACCTCTGCCAATGAGCCTGCTGTTAACACACTTTGGCTAAAAAAGTGATATTTTTGCAATTCCATAGTTTTAGCCCTTAAACCAGAACAGTCTAGGACTCCATCAGATTTAGATGTTTACAGCATTTTAATGTCTTTCAATATTTCAAGTATTACTATTTTTGACTCAAAACTGTGGTCACTGGAAGAAATGCTAATAATTTTGCTCTGGAACAACTTCACAAACTATTTGTTTAGGAGAAGCTGCTGCCAAGAGAGGAGGGGGTAGTCCCTGCCCTTTTCCTGTTCAGTCTTTTGGCATCTTTTCTGCAACTGCCTGCAAGGTTGCCACTTAGTACAATGTGGATGCTTATCCTCTCTGACAAGCATTGAATCATGTCACACAAAGTGTTGAAACACTGTCTGGCTTCCAGCTACTACAGTACAATTGTAGCATGGCCCAGATTTGAACTAAGAATTAAAGGCTCTCCAGAAATTGTTCCAAGTCATGAGGTAGAGTTTTACAGAACAAGCTTGTAGGAGAATTTGGTTATATCTTTGTAAAAATTTTGGTATCAGCTTAAGTGCCTATAAACATGCATACTTTAAACACGGCTTATTAAGGAGCCTCTAATTGTCCTGCTCTGGAAATATGCAAGCCCTGTTACTCTTGTTCCTCCTTTGGCCTTATCTGCTGGGGTGGAGGGACAGAGTAACTGCACGTGGCCAGGCTGTACGTGCCATCAGGCAAAGCCACAGTTAACTCTGTAATGCTGTTTCAAGTTTGGGCAATCCACATTTTTTAAAAAATCCTTGCACCTTTTGGAGAGCAAATCCTGCAGGCCATGAGTGGCACAGCTGCTTTAAGATGATGCTCTTTGCTGTCCTGTGCAGCTGTGGGTGAAGATGCACTCCCAGGACATGGCCACTGCTATGGCCACAGGAAACTAAGCCAGAGCAAACCTTAATAGGGATATTTTCACAAACTGGGGGAAAGCTGGAAGGAGTTCTATTCCTGGAATTAGGACTGTCTCTAAATTAAGCACTTCTAACATCCACTGATGCTTACGAGGCCCAAAGCACAGCTGTACATCAGTGATGCTAAAATTCAGTGGTGCTGAATCTCTTAGCCTGAGCCTCACCACATGGCACATGTGCCAATGTGTCCTTCACCAGGGGAAGCAACAGCACCTGGGCATTCTTGTATGACACGGAGGCTTTCCCTCGGTGACCATCCTGCAGGAGCAGTAACTCCAGGTCTGGAATTACAATATTACCAAATGCAGGTAGCATTTGAAGGCAGGCAGCTGTCTTTTCGCAGACACTTCTGATCATTCCCTCTTGTCCATCAGCCTGCCCAGCTCCTCCAGAATGTAACCCCAGAGCTTGTGCTTGCTTTGGCAGGAGCACTATGGAGGGCTGAAGGGGCTCACCATGGCCTGGATCGGGGATGGGAACAATGTCCTGCAGTCCTTCATGGTGAGCGCTGCAAAGCTGGGAATGCACCTGAAGATTGCCACTCCCAGGGTAAGAAAAACCAGCGTGGAGAAAAGAAGGCAAACTTCACCCAGGCTTGTCTCAAACACTCAGGTATTGGTTAAGGGCCCCAGCTGGGGGTGCCTGCATCTATCTTGAGTGCCTGTTTTCAGAACCAAGGTACAAAATCCTGATCCAGTTATTTGGATGCAAAGCAGGAGCGATTCTACTGAGTCCAACATCAGAAACTGGAATACATTTCTGAAGGAGTATAACTCATGGAGGACCACAGTTCCATTTGATAAAGCCTTACAAAGTCATACAATGCATCCTCCCCATATTAAAAAAAAAAAAAATAAAGCCTGTGTCAGATGGATGGAAGTGTTGCATCTCTTTTTGTTTAAATAGGTGGTGCAGCATTTCAGAATGTTGCATTGTAATACAATATAAAATATTTTTAAAATTAGTTTAGAACAAAAAAATTAAATGTTGTATATGCATTTAATTCTGTAGCTGTCAAAATACATTTTTCTTATGTTTTTAGAACACTTTCTGCCACTTTATCTCCCAAATGAACTTTCAACAAAATCAACATAGTTTCTTCAAGTTTTACAGTCCTGAAGAATATTCTTTTTCCATGATCAATGGTTCAATAAGTATTTTTCCAAACATTCTTATCAATTAGTGAAGATCTTATACAAGTTCCATTATGTCTTACCTATCATCTCTTTTGTCAGGGCTTTGAACCAGACCTCAGGATAACTAAAATAACTGAACAGAACTCCAAAGAGGTAGGAGCCTAAGAAACAGCCTAGTAGAATAGTTTGAATGGAGTTTGAATAGAGAATGAAGTTGAAGTTCATTGTCTTAGTGATCTTCCTTATTTTATTCACATTAGTATGGTACCAAGTTACTTCTCACAACAGACCCTTTGGAAGCTGCAGACAGTGCCAATGTCTTAGTTACAGACACATGGATAAGCATGGGACAAGAAGAGGAGAAGAAAGAAAGACTAAAGGCCTTTCAAGGTTATCAGATTACAATGCAGGTAAAAACTGAGGTTTTGGGGTATATTTACATTTTTACAGTTTGCATTTATAAGAATCAACATCAACGAAGCATGAGTTTGGGGGGGTTTT
The DNA here is from genome assembly GCF_963662255.1 of Cinclus cinclus. Classification (NCBI taxonomy): domain Eukaryota; kingdom Metazoa; phylum Chordata; class Aves; order Passeriformes; family Cinclidae; genus Cinclus; species Cinclus cinclus. Next base: position 109,455,795 of record NC_085047.1, read on the forward strand.
GAGTGAGGTCATGGAAAAGCCACATGCAAACCTCTCTCCAGCTTAAAAAACTCACAGGGATAACAAAGTCTGAGTTATATCATACACTCCACATGGCTTGGCCTCTTTCAGAGCTTCCCAGTGAGATCCAGCTCCAGAACATGTGCAGCAGAGGGGTTTCCACTCCCCTTCTAAAGTCAGAGATTTTGGAGTGACTTTTTGACTTTTGTGAAGTCATATTGAACACTTACAGACTTGCATGGAGATAGTCCCGTCTTATTCACAGATGAGGAATTCTTTTGAAGTCTGTGGAATTCTTCTGAGTTCATCATCCATGTAACCAGAGTGGGAGTTAATGTAAAATTTGTTAACCTTTTTTACTAGTTAAGGATTTTTACTAATGTCCTCACATATGTCTTTATTTTATCTGCTTTTTAATCTACAGACTGCAAAATCTGCTGCTTCCAACTGGACTTTTTTACATTGTTTACCCAGAAAACCTGAAGAAGTTGATGATGAAGTATTTTATTCTCCACAGTCATTGGTTTTCCAGGAGGCTGAAAACAGAAAATGGACAATTATGGTAAGGGGAAAAAAAAAACCAAAAAACAGTATTTGGAGATTAGGGTCAATTCTGTTCTGCCTTACATAACAGGCTTGAATTCAACCTGGTTCCACAATAAATTGTGAATGTTAAAACATATGTTTCAAATTTACTCCAGAGTATATCACAATTTTGACTATAGGCAACATTGTAGCACAAATACTTCTGGGCACAAATGTGATCTATTTTGTTGATAATCTGCTGTTGCTTGACCCAGGTTTTATCACTAAGTGAAATCTACAATATAAGCTATAATTATTTTTTTTTTGTAATTAAATCACTGGATTTACTCTAATGATTAACTCAACTTCTTAATTAAAACATTTAAAGGCTGAGGTCCCAGGGCCTGGTCTCAGAAAATAGTTTCCCAAACACTTAAAAATAGTTATTTTCTCTCAGGAACAGCTGTTGCTGACATCAGTGGGAACTTTCCCTGAGAAAATTCTGGAAGGGCAAAGATTGGATAGATCCTGAAAAGTGCTGGTGTGGGCAACACTGTGTATGGGAACCATGAGAGGACACTTGGCATTTAACAAAAAGACATAACTCCCCTCTCAGCACTCCTAGAATTTCAAAAATTACTGCCAGACCTCAGTAGCCTATTATTTATTTTTGGCTTTAGATCCACTAAGCTGACAAAAGCTAGTGAAAACTTTCAGAGGTGAAAAGAGAAACAGAGATGGCATTGTCATTGTCCTGAGATGGAGTCTAGATATGCTCTAAATTAATAAATAAGGGGTTGAATGTTGTGTTTGCTAAAACCTCAGACATTGGACACAGTCAAAATTACTAACGAATATGTGTTAATTTCATAGTTTTGTCCTTGAAATTCAACAAAATTCTCAGATTTTTTATTTTAATTTTGCGATGTTTCTAACTGCCCTAAGTGTTATTTTTTAAAAAAGAAAATAAGCTCTTTACTTTGGGCTCCCCATGCACATTTTTGAAGAGGCTGGTGGGGAAAGGAAAATGCCATATTTGTATTTTATCAAGCTATTAAAATAATGAATGTATGGGTCTTGTTTATTTAGAGTTTTCTACCACTTTCAGCACAGAGAGCACATATTCTGAAGAACAGATTATTTTCTCAGCTGTAGATCCAAGCAGGGCTGAGTGCAGCCATGAATGGGCAGCACTGAGGGGCTGCACAGCTGGAATTCAGGCACCTCCGTGTGCCTGTGGTGACCTGTCACACTGGGCACTGATGAGGGGTAAAGAAGGACAGGCAGAAACATCACATCCCCTGAAAAAACCTCACAAATCCAGTGCTGGGCCACAATAACCACGTGCAGTCAGACCTTGCTGTGAAATCACAGCAGTGTGAACCAGGCAAAGCCTTGGCAAGGCCAAGCAAGCGTGGGGTTTGTTGTGGGCACAGGAGGGACAGCAACACATCTTATTTAGCTGACAGTCCCACCACTCCCATTTCAGAGCTGTGCCTAAGGCTGGGCAGGCAGGGCAGGAGGGGTAGATGGCACACTCTTAACCTCAAGTGAGGATTTTCCATGTTCCACTACAGAAAGTATAGCTAAACTGGGACACGTTCCAGAGCCCTTATTCTACCATGGCTCTCACTGATGCTAATGGAAACTGCTGAAACCCAAAAGCCAGCCCATGAGATGTCTGGGTACCTACAGCATCTTCTAGAAGTAGCAGAGAATACATCACAACATGCCAAAAAGGCCTCAGCATTTGATCTAAATGCTCGTGTGAGTTGATCCTAAGCTGTCCGTTAATATATTTTGTCCACACTGAGAAAATCTATCAGCTACAATATAGAACATCCTAACTGATTTTCAGCTCTTGCCTGATTCATCATCAGAAATTTTAGCAAATAAATCTACGTGTACCATTTTTTGTCAGGATAATAACTTTCAACACAAAGCTTCAGAGCTGGAAAATATTTCCTCTTATTTATTTTTATGGAGTATCTGTTTCCAATATGATTGGATTTTTTTCTTCTCTTCCTCCTCTAGGCTGTCATGGTTTCCCTGCTGACGGATTACTCACCAGAGCTACAAAAACCCACATTTTAATGCTTGGATTCCTGCCAGGAGAAAAATATTCCTCATCAGCAGAATATTCTGGTCTGCAAACACATAGATCTTCTTCAGAAAGTACCAAGGCAATGAATGATTTTTTAATAAAACCATATAGTTAGCTGTATAATACTGCATTACACTCGTGGAAATGTTGAAGACAATAAACACCATTGCAGAAGCTGCTTTTCATCTGGATGCTCCAAGCTGGCCCTCCTTTTTAGGGATCAGCATCATGGAAAACATTCCAAGGTTGTACCTTAATGGCTGGGTCTACCAGCAGCATAGGCATGGTATAGTCTACATGTGGCTGTGGTGGGGCTTGCACTGTGTCATATGGATGCCTGAACATTTTTAGCTTCTTCATCTATAGTTGTATAATTTCTAGTGCTTTTCCTGCCCTCTCTCTCATTTTAGAACAACAAGCTAACTCTTTCTAACACATTCTTGAGATTCTGTTTAGTCTTATTCTCAAGAAGGGAATTTCTAAAAAGGACACCTTGTTTTTCACCAGAATTTTAGAGACATAATAACATATAGGACAAACAACCCTCTGGAGCAGCTCCAGAGGGGCAGACCCAAGGGCAGGTTACTGGGGCAACTGATCTCTGATTGGATGTACCTGCTAGATATACTAATAAATTAACTTTAAAATAAAAATTGTAGAAATACTGTACCATGCATGAGCAGAGCCCTATTTATACACCTGAAAACTTCCATTAAATAATTGCTTTTTATCTTACCACTAACTTTTGGGAAGTTTTGTCTTTTGATTCCAGGAGCAATATGACACATACAAACCTGTCCCTTAAATTGCTGATCTCAGGAATTGTGTGTGGAGAAGCAGTGCTGCAGTTTGCCTTGGCTGCCTGCACTTCCTGGGAACTCTGGCTCCTCTTTCTGTTCTCCAGCCGACCTCCAAATCCCACTCCTGTTTGACACTAAAAATATAGAGACCTTGTGAGCATTATCCTCCTCCATGACATTCCTGTGTGCTGGAGCAGGGGGATTTGCTGTGGAATTGGAATGGAGCCGCTTCCATGGAGCTGGATGCAGCAAAGAGAGACAGCCAAAAGGAACCGGTTCATTATGTGCCTATCTCCCCCAGACCTTCATTCCCCAAACAGAATTTTTGCTCAAGAAGTGAATATTCTTTTTTTTTCTTTTCCTAATCAAACACGAGGGGCATCATATGATGAAACTTATACAGCTTCTTAGCAGAAATTTTTGCATTTTGCTTTGCACTGTAACACAGCATACATTTCAGCTAATCCTTCTCAGTAGAAAACAAATTCATGGCATTTGTAGTTTTTGTGATATCTGGGTATGTTCATTTCATATATTGCCGAAAGCTTTGAGTTGACTATTAACAAACACCTTCTTTGTTGTTTCTAAATAGCTTAAATTTTTTTCCCACTGTAATGCTGGGACAATGTCTACGATATTTTTAAAAAATCTGCAAATGGGTTTGCATATTCTGACCAGATGCAAAGCATTATTCAGCTCCTTTCTAAATTGGAGTTCACTGCAGGGCCACATATCACTGAAATGAAAATAATGGTACTTTTTTTTTCCTATCTATCTATTTACAATTGATTTCTTGGTTTTGCAGGCATTTGTGTGTGTCTTGTTAAGATTAACATTCTCCTTTACAACATTACATGGGTTTCAATAATTCAGTGAACATTTACTCTCCAGCAGAGATGTTGCTGCATCAACGATATAGGAATAGGGTATGTGTTAGAAATCAATTTTTTACTTCGCAGTTCAACATGTAGAGGAAAATGCTTGGAATACAGTAGATTTCTGGTTGCAGTAAGTCCTGTTTCTTGAATTAGGTTCCAGTTCAGCAAGATATGTAGAAATATAATTGGCCTTCTTGGACCTGGTGAGCTGTTTGTGTGCTCAGAATTGAAGATGTCCTTATTGACCTGATTTTAGTGCTGCCTGAGAGTAAGACATCTCACTTTGCTAGTCCTTTCATAAAAACCACATTAATATCAGTTTTATGGTGTTGCTCAATGTACTGTCAGTGAAGTCACGCACATCTATAATACCAAATCTGTGTTGTTAAAATGTTTCATGGTGAAGAGTTTAACAGTCCTGTTCCTCTTTTGATTCTCATTGCTCTGATTAGAGTTAATGTGCATCTTGGTTATTGCTGACCCTTTTTGTACTCAGGAATCTGAGCAGGATGCCAGACAGCTGAATCCCCTTGACATTTTTATAACACATGCATAGAGCTGCAACATAACATGAGAGTAAGAGGCTCTGACATTTCCAGGAGAGTAATTTCACTTCATTCTATTCCTCTGTGGACACATACAGCAGAGGATGACAGTCCCTGCCCTGTCTTGCACAAACTGCTCGCACCACGAGCTCTTATGGTGCTCCATAGAAATACTGGGTGGACTTTATATATCCTGAGCACTGGATTCCACTGTGTGGAATCACTGAATCTCCTACACCCTTCTGCACATGCAATACCCGCCCTGTGTGCTGGGAGCAAAAAACATCCCAGCAGGCCGATTTATGGAACATGTGTAGAGTGTCTGCACAGTGCTTAAAGAGCAGATCTGACATTTCCTAGAGGCATTGGGTGGTTACCAATTAGACTTTCTGCCCTGTGGATCCTGAAATACGGTGCCCTGAAGGGGTTCTGTTGTGCCTGTGGGGGCTTTTACTGCCTTGACATACAGCAGAACAGCACTGCAAGGATTAATCCACTTGGGCAGGTTAAGCATCCTGGGATTTCTGGGTGGTAGCCGTGGTAGTGTGCAAGACAGCATTATGATGCCACGCAGACTTCTCATTAATTCATTATTTAAATTTACTAGTGATGACTGCAAATGTGATGAATAAGGGAAACAACAACAATGTAGGGAGGTTTTCTGTGGGGGGAAAACAGTTTATCAGCATTCAAAGGGCTTAAACCAAATGTATAACAGGTAGCACTCACTAATAGCTTACCATGTTTTTCATGACATTTATTATGCTTTAATCAGTGAAAACACTGTTTTCATTGCTGAGTGTACTTGAAGAATAGGGTGTTGTTTTCTCTGTGTTTTTACAGAAATGCTCCTGCCTGGCTCCTGATAACCTAGACTTTTCTTTCCACAAAAGTCCTGCTCTTCTGTTTGACACAGTGAATAGCCCTGGGTCAGTTCAGATCTATCAAGTCTTACCCACATCTAACTCATTCAGTAATCCCCTGGTCCAATACCTCACCCCACACATCTGCACATGGCTGTGCTCTGGCCCCTCTCCAGGGCCCTGCACTGGTGGGGACAGCTGCCAGCCTAATCCATCTCCTGCTTAGAGGCACAAGGCTGACCTCCCCTGTCCTGTTCCTCTTCCCTGCCGGGCTGGCTGTGTGCTCCTGCTTGTGCAGGCACATCCAAACCTCACACACAGGCAGGCACTGAGGTTGTGCTGTGTCCCAAGAGGAAATATTCATGATAACTTTGGTGGCCAGGTGCAGATGCAAAGTTAGTACTAAATCTGGCTCTGATCCCAGCTGAGGCCATAGGGGATCACAGGGGCCCAGAGGTACCTTAATGTAATTTTAGACAGCTGAGAGTCTTGGAGACATCCGCACAGATACAGCAGATGTGACACAGGACTGATGGGCACTAAGGGCACAAACTGGTGGCCAGCAAGAGCAGCCTACAGCACCTCAGATGGCCTCAAATCCAGTGCTTTGGCAACCACTTCCTTACTATATTCATGGCTGGTAGGGGATTACTCCTATTCTATGCCTGAAAGAAAAGTGCAGGATTGCTTATTAGCAGTTCACAGACTCTGTAAATACTTGTTCTGCAGTGCATTTACAGCAGTGGGGGGATTCTTTGATTATCTGTGCATGATCTTCTAAAAGTGATCTAACATTAACTAGAGATTTAGTAGACAAAGAGGGGCAGAAAGCTTCTTTATAATTTTCTCAAGGAGTAAGAACAGCATTTTTTTCTGTGTACTACAAGTAAAAGAGCACAGTAACCACAGCAGGTAAAAGGCCTGAGGAAAGAATTTGCAAATGATTAGTGTAACTTAGGAAGGACTGAGTGAGGAGCCTGGACAACCAGGAGAGAACAAAGTAAAAATTCTCAAACAAAATTAAATATTTTATTTAAGCCATCTTACATCAGGGATGACACTGCGTACAGCAGATTTATTCATTGGCTTGCAGCAGAAGGAGTCACCTGTGAAAGTCTGAGCTGCTAAAAGAGAAATACAGGAATAATTAATAGCGAGGAAGCACCAAGGTTTGGTTGCCTGAAGGCCTCTAGAACTCCTGAATTAATGTTGCCTCTCATAAGACGGGGCTGTAAGTAACCCATAACTATTTTGCTGCCTTTCAAATTTTGTGAGAGAAGGAACAAGAGCTGCACGAAGGTCTGAGCAATGCACTGAACTGATCATTCAGTCTGGGGAAAGATTTCATGGCTGAGCTGAGATATATTGAGCTTAGTTTTGTTTTCCAGGAATGTGTAATACTGGTGGAAAGTCTGAAAAACAGATTTCACACAAAGGGAAAAGTTTCTTCTTTCTTCTGTGTCTCCCATTTCTCATCTAATCACTTGGTTAATGTATTGAGAAAACAAACAGTGCTTTTTTGATTGTTTTGCCATGGCTATTTAGCCAGCTGCCTTTCAAACGCACAGCCCAGAATTTCTGGGTCTTGCCCAAGGTTATGTGTACAGAGACACTTCATAAGCCACAATCAACATTAAATTCGGCCCAGCATTTGCTCTCACGACTAATGGGATACAGCAATTTGCAAGGTTATTTGATTCTTACATAATTTTGTTACCAGCTTTCTGAAGAAATCCCAAACTTTTGTGGCCTCTGTAAAGGCTGATGATCCCTTCCATGTGTATGTGTATAGAGGATTTTTCTCTAGGGGCAGGAAATCTGAGTTGCCTACATTCAGACAACAGATCCTTCACAGCCACAGTCAAAGCATTGCCTGCCCTTGCCAAATCACTTGGAAAGTTCCTTGTGGTCTGCATTATATGATGGAGGATTAATGGATGCTGTTGCTCTTTAATGGGCCTATTTTCAGGGGATTGGCACTCATGCAAAGTAGGCTCCAACACAAGCATAATATATCTAGAAAGAGGGACAAGCAACAAGATCCTCAATCTTTGCATAGTTGAGCCAAAACTTATATCCAAATGTAAGGAACAGCAGTGATAGCTGGAGAAGATCTGAAGAGCTGGCAGGGCAAATGCAGGTCATGCTTAGTGGTTTAAGTGAAAAATAATATTAATCGAAGGGAGAAAGCTAAACTACTCACACAGGTTATAGAATCACAGAGTCACAGAAGGGTTTGGATTGGAAGGGACCTTAAAGATCCTCTTGGTCCTCAGGCAGGGACACCTTCCACTAGGCCAGGCTGCTCAAGCCTGGCCTTGAACTCTCCCTGGGATGGGACACCCACAAGTTCCCTGGAGAACCTGTTCCAGTGTCCCACTGATGTTATGAGGCTTCACAGGTCCCTCTCCATCTCACAGTCAGCAAGACCAATGCCCCTGACTGACTTCTGTCCTGTCCAGCAGCCTCACCTGATGTGCCCTCACCACCTGTAGGTGAGGCGAATGTTCTCCCTGGTCCCACTCCTGGCCAGTTTGGACCCTTGGAGGAGGAGCCCTCCGTGGCTCCCTTGCTGCTCACACGGCCAATTCCCTGCTGGTGAGTGTGTGGGTGGGAGCCCTGAGAGGTGGGAACCCCACCATGCCCCCAGGTTTGGTCCATGTGATCCACAACCCCTCTGCATCCCTAGTGAAGGACACCTGCTTCGAAGGTAAAGGCCAGGATGATGACAGTGATGCCAGCTGAGTGGTGTTAAAACACCTCTTTTGGGTGACACAAACCAAATTCTGTTTGTGGCCCGAAATGGAGGCCAACTTTCCCATCCTGTTCCTGATGCTGTGCCCAGGTGAACTTGGCCTAGGTGTTTCTGTGCCAAAGGGTTGTGTTTGACAGACCACCGGCCACCACTGCTGGGTTCTGTGCCACACACAGTGCTCATGGCTGGCTACTGTTCTTGTTTGGGTAACAGAGAAAGAAAACCTTGAGCACCTGAAATAAGAAACTGTAGTGCACACACAGAAAAGTGCCCTGCTGAGTGCCAGTACAGGCAGCTGCACACAATCCTTGGCTCAGGACAGAAATGAGGATGTCGGAGTGCTCTCCTGACGTGTCCCTGCTGGCATGGAAGCCTGCTGTGCTCTCTGGTGGTGTAAAAGGATGGGATCTGCACTGCTCTGGTTGCCCATAAGGTTCTCCTACATGTCTGCCCCATGGATGGGCTGCAGCCACAGCAGAGCCCTTGGGTTTTGTGCAAAGCACTGTCCCACAGATGGGTGATCACATCCTGTGACCTCCTGCCCTGCTGGAGGGCCAGGCTGCCCCAGGAGCCCCTGCCCTGTGCCAAGGGGATCAACTGCAGCCTCGGTGGGGCAGGTTTGTCCCTGTCCCGAAAACCCCAAGAATCGGGACCCACAGATGGTGCACTGCTCTTGTCCTGGGGCAGACTGAAATGTTTTTAATTGATATCACTTGAAATATATCCGCTTACTTTGGGAATTCAACTAATTGAAAAGAAACGCCTGCCAACACCACAGGATCCCTGCATGATTCACCAGCAGGCTTATGAGACCCACTCCACAGCTCAGATTTCTGACTTCAATCCCAGAACTCTTCTGGGGGATTCCTGAGGACAGTGTGCTGGGGAGGGAATGGCACAAGCACCTCTCCAGGGCATTTCCCTTGTGGCAGAGCAGCCGTGTGGGCTCCTCTGGGGCACTGCCACCTGTGACAGGACACGGCCACCTCTGAAGGGAGCAGAGGCAGGATGTCTAAAACACTTTAAACTCACACTGACTTCAAGCAACAAAGTGCCTTAATCCCAATCTACCAATTACAGAACACACCTCATGTGGTGATCTATATGCATGCCTTATAGGCATATAATCCTATAATGGAGAGCTATTGATAATATGGTCTTGATTGATAATAACAGAGAAAGAAGAGAGAGCTTTCAGATCCCCCTGTCTTAATCCTCTGCACTGTGACACAGCTGGGTCTTTCTTAAGTCCTTTTGTAACCCTGAATTTCCTGTGTTTTTTGTAATTTCAATGCCCCATGTTTTCCTTTAAATTTCTCACATATTCTTGCAATGGGAGGAACCTTTAAAAGTGTAGCCAAATAACTTATTTTGAGAAGCACTGCAGAGGAGATAGGGGAAGATGTGTATAATTTGTCTCCTACCAGCTTTATGAATGTCTCTCTCTCAGGACAGGTAACAATTCCATCCAGAAATAATTCCATTAGACATGAAATATCAGAGCTGCGAATCATGGGGCATTACAGAGCATCTTCCCAGCAGGGGAGAATCCAAAAACTGCACCAGAGAGAGAAGTTTAATTCTTATTGTAACACTAGGGAGGACAATGCAATCAAAAACAGCTATAGGAAGTTGCAGTACAGCAGAACTATCTATTTTACTAGTTGTCTTCCTGGGAAAAGGAAACCAGGAGATTATAGTTATTCTCCCAGTGATACTGTTGATTTGCTCAGGGTAGTAACTAGGATTCACAAGACTGCAATTAAAGACTCAGGAAAGCTTGTTAAATAAATTCCTCTGAAAGACTACTGTAGTGACTATGCACAAATTGCTTCTAGGTGTCCATATAGCAGGAATAACTGGGTCTGCAGGAAAAGCTTTTCTGATGTTCTGAGAGGGCATTATGTCCATCCTGTATTAGAGATTTCTAAAGGCAGGACGGATCCTGAATTGTGGGGGCAGTCAGTTATTGCCACTTGGAGGGGTTTAGCTCTGGCTAAGAAAAGTCACCAGTTCCTTGCTCTTGTCCTTGCAGCTGGACAGAACTTCAGTGTTTCACTGTGGGTGACGGTGGGAGCATCCCTCCCACAGAGGTGGCCCTCTGAGATTGCCATAATTAAGCAGGGCAGTTGTTTCATCTGTAACTTTTAGGACTTGCCCCATTCTGCAAAGGGACAAAGCTGTTCCCCAGCACTCGCTGCTGATGCTCAGGCCACAGTGCGTTTTCCTACCCTTCCCCATTGCTGAGGTGGACAGAAGAAGGATCACAAATGTGTCTGTTCTGAACACTGTACACGGCAAGTAACAATAATCAGGGTCCTGCTGACTTGCCAGGTTAATTTATAGACATAGGACCTAACCTTTGGGAGAAATAAATTCACAGAAATTGCATGGACCCTAAGCACACAGTATCTCTGAAAACAAGCTCACACTGTCTCAAGATTACTGCTGCCTTCTAGAAGCAGGTGTCAAAGGCTATTACACAAAAGATAAAGGAGGTCCTTGCAGGTTATTAGCTAAGCAGCTAAAAAGGTAATCTGAGAATATTTGCCTTACATGGCTTAACTGGATTAGGCTCTACATCCTAAATGTCTGGACTGTCTCCAAAAGGGGTAGAGAGTGCCTTTCCTTGCAACAGCCCTCCTTTTCAACCAGTTGTTGGAGAGGCATCGCTCACAGATTTCCTGGTTGTCTGATACCAGGATGAAGATGGAGAACTTGTATTACAGGGGCTGTTTGCAGAAGCAAACACAGAACATGCTTAAACAAATGCTTAAGCAGGAGAACACTCTTTGCAGCAAAATTTCTGCAAAAAACTGGGGGCAATTCTTCCAGCTGCAGTTGTGACAGTATTAAAACACTTTGCCAAGCCAGTTTTTCACAGTAGAGCTCAGTTTTTTTCAGGAAATTTTACTTTGACTTTTTCAGCAGGCTACTGAAGAGACTATGTGTCTTTTAGCCCAGGTGTTTACCTGGTGAGGAAACAGAGACCCAAGTCCCTACCAGCTTTGGGGAATCCTCCTATCCCAAGCCTCTGACTCCTGAAAACCTGGGCTCATGGTCTAAACACCCTGGAGCCACCTTCAGTGTTTGGCACTGATGTGCTTGGCAGGTGACTGTCCTGTAGCCAGGGTCTTCATTCTGTTTTTCAGAGACTTTCAGCACAGTCAGAATTACCAAATTCATCTGCACATTCCCTTCTCTCCTAGAGAATTCAGTCCTAGAATCCCCAATGAATCTCCCAGCTTACCAGGACTGTAAAACAGTGAGGAACAAAGGCCTGAAATGAGAATTATTTTTTACAAAATGACACCCCCACTCTTAAATAATGAATGCAATGTGATGCTCCATTTATGTCATATATTGTCTGTAACCACAAAAATAAGAGTAAAGCAATCCTACATTTGTCAGAGAGGAAAAATTCTGGAACAGAATGAGAACTGCCGGAGATGTCTGGATCTGTAAAGAAATGCCTGCACAGCAAAGAAGTAGATGTCCAGTGTGCCAGAAGACCTTGCTGAAATCATTCATGATGTATTTCCTGCATCTGCCTTGAATTGTCAGGAGGCCTTCAAGTGTCCTTCGTAATTTCCCATCCTTTTTCTTCTTAAACTTCAGTCTCTGCATCCCCCATGGCATTGTGATCTCATGTGAAATACAAGGAGAATGCCCTTCTGGTCTCTGAATGCCATTTTGCATTAAACTGGGTGTTGGCCATCAGCAAGTGAGATGAGCCACTCCAAACATTGATTTAAACATTCCTGTGCACTAATCCACATGAAGTCATAAGCAGAGTGATTTATCATGTGTGTGCAGAAGTGCAGGGAAAAAAAAAGACAGTCTTGAGAACTGTGCTGAGGTGATCTATGTCCTGGCTAGAAATGTGTTAAGTTGGTAAAGGCTGGGCAAAAATAAATAAAAGGGGGATGATTCACTGATTCTCACCTGCCTTCTACCAAATAAATCACGAAGGCTGGCTGTGCTTCCCTTGAGATTCTCTTTTTTTTCTGCTCTTCCCCCAGCCACAATGAAAGGGGCTTTTCTTCCTCTTGAACTGACCTTTGGCAAAACATTTTCCTTACAATTAATATCTGAAATGTCCTTGTGGACTGATGTTTCTGGAGACAGCAGGAGACAGCTCTGTAGCCACTCTCACAATAGTCAGGGCAGAGAATAATTACCTGAATTTATAAGGTTAATTCCAGTCTAGACAAAGGCAGAGAGGAGTTAACTAGAGGTCTTATTTGGAGAGCAATAGGTTTGTTTTTCTGGACACTCTGGTCTCCCTGTGCTGGCTGCTATCTATATACTGTGATTATTTCTCTTATGGACTGTTGAGCAATTACTGTGTCTGAGCACTGGGCTCACTGTTCTTGTGTCATTATCAGTTTTATAGCCCAGTGTGAGCCTCCCAGGAATGAGGCTTTGACTGGGGCTTGACCTGGTTCACTGGACTAAATGGAAAGACAGCAGGCTGGGCGTGGGTGTTTGGCAGTGGGGAAGCTGTTGCCTCACTAAACCAAGGAAATTTTATTAGAAACATTCATCAAAATCTTGCTGCATGCAAACTTTAAGGTAAAGTCCAGAATGATTTAATATACAGTCTCATTAAAAAGGACCAGGATAACTAGAAGAGATAAAAGAAAAACAACAGATTAATGACTGCAGGAAATTCAAGGGTTGCACTGAACATTTTCTTGTCCAGACCAAGTTCTCCAGATTTTGCAAATTCTTGCTAAGGGGACAATATTGCAGGCAAATTACTGGCTGGAGACTGGCTAAGTGATGTGCTGTGAAACACTTGGGTTTTCATGGTACAATTATCTGGGTTTCATGGCACTGCCATGTCAAGCCAGTGGTGTTAACAGCAGTGTCACTGTCAGGATGGATGAAGAACATTACATAAGTGAAAAGAGGTAAGATCCTTCAAGACAAGGTTTTTGGCACACAACTAAAATTCTCTCATGTGATCTTGGCAAGGGTAAGTGAAATGGGATGAACAGTTCTTGTGCATTTTTTGGTGGCTGGCACATATACTGTTGTGTCATCCCTTCTTTCCCAGCTAGTCCATATCCTTAGGTCCTAAGCCTCCTTATTGGCTTTGGTGACATCAGTTTTATCCCCTTGCTGAAACCTTTTCTGTCTATGGCTTCTGTCCCTCTCAAGAGCTCTTTTTACTGCTCTGTGTATTCCTTTAATGCTTCTCATCAATGGATTCCTCTGTTCCTCTCCTTGCTTCCTTTGAAACAAGAATCTCAACAGTACATTGCTCATCCCCTCTGCATTCCAGCTGCATACTCCTATGGCTTGTAAGAGCCATTCATTAACCTGGAAATAATCTTTCTAGGCTAAAACATCAATGTCCTTTGCATCTTCTTTCCCTTCCCTTAATCATCAACATTCTTCTTGACCTCAGAAGTCTCTCATTGACAACCACTCCCCTTGTCTTTCAGGTCCACTGTAAGACGAATTTCCGCAGCCTGAGTTACTTGCTGTGCCAAACACAGTATTTGTAATAGTCCACTGTGAGGGGAATTCCTGAATCCTTTCCCTCTTGGCCTTCCCAGTATGAAAACCATTAAATCTAATGCACGTGCACTGATAAAGCAATTTCCTTCCCTGCTCTATCCCTTTCTGCTTCTGTCTTCCTTATAAATATATCAAGCACAAATATTCTCTTTTCCCATTCCAGATTTCTGTCCATTTATTTACTTTGATGCCCTGTTGATTTCCATCCTCTGCAATGCCAGAAATCCCAGCCCCATTTGTGTGGATATCCAATTTCCCACTGAGTGCACACATGCTCTCCTCATTGTGGAAGGGGAGTCCTTCTGATACCAATCTTTAAAATCTGCATTTTGCAGGCATTTTCATTGTGCTGCCTACACAGCAGTGCCAATTAAGCACGATGGTACAGGCGGCCAAGGAGATGAAAAGCCCTATTCTGAGTGGTGCTTTGCCCCCACATTTACATGTGTGTGGCTGAGCTATTCATAGGCATGACGTGATCTCTCTAAATGGGACAGAGTATGTGAGGAGGAGGCAGTGTGAAAGTTCCTGAAGGGCTGGCCTGTGACTGGGGCTTTGATGCCAGCTCTGTCACTGCTTTGGCATGCTCTGACAAGTCACCCGCTCATGCCTCTGTTTCCCCACCTTTGACACTGGGATGATTTTGCTTAACCTGTCTTCCAAGTGCTTTAAGACCGAGTGATTAAATATGCTATGCAGTAACCATGCACTGTTGTTTTTCCTGTCCCATTCTTTCTCATTATATGTCACTCCAGATGATTTCATCTGTGGCTAAATTAGTCCATGGGCATCTGAAGGAGTCCTACATCTTTCATTTTTTACAGCATGATGGTAGAGGCGTTGCAGTGCTCTCTAACTTGCAGGGACTAATGCAGCACAAATAAAAATTATAATAAAAGCACCTCTCCTGGACCCGTGGACAGTGCTACAAAAGGGAATGTTAAGTGTCTGCGCTCAATAATGGGGATCTAAAGTGACTTCTTGTGTCATTTTATAGTCGGATTTGCCTGAAAAAGAGCCCATATGGGATGTAAATTGCATGTGTTGTTACCATATGCTTGGAGAAGCAAGATCTGTTTGTTCTGTTAGAAGAGAGGAGCCTGCTGAATTCAAACCAGAAGTCGGGTACACATCGTGTGCATCCCAGCTTGTGTTAGACTGTAGCAGTTTTTTATTCTTTTTCTTTTGAGTGCTGCACAGAGCTCTGCTTGGTGAGGCTGAGCTTCTGTCACAGGGAATTTGATTTTTATTTGTAAAGGAATGTATCACATCCTGCTTGCAAACTGTATTTGCACTCCTAGGGAAAAAAAAAAAAACCCCATATGAGATCCCCCATAGAGCATAGGAAGCCAAATTCAGGCATAAGCCTAACTCCATGAATTTCCTGACTTCATGAGTGTTCCAGTCACTTACATGAGAGCTGAGTTTGGCCTGGGATGCACACTGGAGTGCTATTTGAAAACTAAGAAGTTTCTCTTTAATCTTTTCAAGATTCTTATATTCCAGGAAAGGTAGGTAGAATGGGTAGGGAATGTTGTCTGAATTTTCTCTATCCTCTATTTCTGTATTCTGACACCTTAGAATGTTCTAGGGGTTCTTGTTTCTTGTTTAAGACCTGTAACAGTTTTATGGCATGAATACAAGAAATAATAACTTGGAAGACACAGAAACTGCCAGACTGAATATATCCATTAGATATTGATCTTACCTTCCCCTTGCTATAATTCTAAAAACAAGGCAATTTTTGATTAAGGAATTATGTTTTGAAACGAACAGCAGAATGGCTGGGACCCTTAACAGTATCTGTGATTTCCTAATAGCACATCTCTCACCTCCTTTTTTTAAAAATTTGGCTCTGACACTCAAGAATCTTGAAGCAGAAGCAGCACAATCCTGAGAGGGTATTTTCCCTCAGGAAAATATTCCAGGCCGTTAGATTTTTTTTTTTTAACAAGATACATATACTAGATCACGAGAAAATGGTTTTGCTTCCAAAGCATCCATTGTACAGGTGTCACCTGAGGTTAGGGGGTTTGCAAACCACTCAGCAGCTGCATCAAGCAAAGTGCTGCAGGGCAGGTTCTGCAGCTTCTCACCTAACTCCAGACCCCTGCACTGCTGATATCTGGGCACGGGTGAGCCGTGCTGGCTCCCCGTGTAGGATGGGGGCAGAAACAGGCATTTCTGAGAGATGCATTTTGTCCTGGTGTGAATATCCAAAGCAGTCCAACAGGTAAATATCTTAAGCCCAGCTACTGCTTTCTCCTGGCTCTAAGTAGGGGATTTGTGACCAGCCCACATATGGACATCTCCAGTGAGAGAAATTCCTCTCACACTGTTTCAATTTGGTCTCCTGGAGTTAATGGATGCTTTGAATACGTGTAAATTGCTTTCCTTGGGTCACAAAGTGAATCCGTCCCCCACGACATCCCTCGGTGAAGCTTCAGATGGCTCATTCCTACACTGGTCACATCCCAGTCCCTGCCTCTCTCTGCTGTGTTCCCATCTCTTTCTCATTGCTTATTTTTTGATTATGTGTCCAAATGAACACTTCCACTGTGAACGTTTGAAAGAGCCACTCACCGTCTTTCATTTACATGCTGATAGAAGTCATAAGCCATGAAATAGTTTAGTAATTTATCATCCACATTTCCACCTTCCTGCAGGGATTCAAGTCAGCCTCCCAGGAAGAAGTTTTAGGAAGTTTACCCACCCCTAGGCAAGGGTAAATCTCTCCTCATTCTTTCGCCCACATATGGACTGCCAGCAGAGAGCATCACAGTCACTAATCCATTTAAGAGGAAAAAGTAAAAGCAAGACAAGACTGTGAAAAAAGCCCCTGGAAGAAGAAAAGAGGAAAAAATAAAAGGAAAAAACCCCACCAACAGTAAATAAGAAAAGGAGAAGTAACTAAAGTGAGTTAAAAAGAAGTTTTCCAGGGATGCTGCTGAATGAATCTTTTGTGGTACTTGGATGCTGTGGATTCTGTGCTCAGGCCATGTTATGTGCTGCATCTCTTCAGTCCCATTTCTGTGCCATGATCAGCACTGCTCTCTGTCTCACAGCTGCACCAGAACTAGGAGCAGTCAGAAGTCCCATCTTCAGGAAAGCTGAAGAGCTTCAAAATTTGGTTTAATTCTGAATCATAAATAAAAGTGACTTGCACTGATTTTATTTTTTTCATGGTAGCAAACATTCAAACACTAAAGTCAAATTGTTTCCTTTTGGCTCATTAAATTTGACTTCATTTTGCATTTATGTAAAATAACAGTGTAATATAAAAGTGCAGCAAAAAGGTAAGAATGGAATATTTCAACGTATTTTGCAAATATTTTAATGAAAGCCGTATGTGCCACTTTTGTCAAACCAGCAATCCCACCTGGAGAAAAAGAATCCCTCTAATGTATCTCTGTCTTGTCTTTCCAGTACATTCACTTATTGGTTAAAACTAAGTGTTAAACAATCAAAAATATGTATCTGTCAGGCTCCTCTTTTGATTTCCTTTCTGGAAGGAAGAAAGCCATCCAGTGATTTATGGAGGCCTATGAAGATCAACAGGTTTTTTTTTTTTTCTGATGGAGACCAGCCTGAAGGTTTTTCATCTCTGAGTCATACCATGATTTAGGCTTCAGATGCAAAATAGAGAAAGCTGGTGGGAGAGGAAGAAGGGAGAGACCATAACCCCGCCATGCTCGATGGTTGCAGATGAGTAAAGGTTGACTCCACTATTTAAAACCAAGCCAAGGTAAATGTCAGGTATTTATAACATCATTGCTTGTCATCATTCTCTTATCAATATGTTGTGGGACATAGGGGCCAGGCATCCCTTGCATTCACACATGTAAAAGCAACACCACAGGCAGTAAGCAAGTAAGGTCCCAGGTCATTCAGGAATGTAAATATTTTTCTGTCTCTCTATGGGTCATTTACCTTGCCCTTGGTGGTCTCTCCAGGTCAGCATAGTAGAATAATGCACGTGACTGAGCATTTATGAAACTCCAATAACTTGTTTAGGCCAGAAAATGAGGTTGTGCATTGTTTGATAATCCAGCAATTACTAATAATCCTGATAGTTTCCTCTGGGAAGAAACAATTATTTTGGGAGAGTCACTGCATGAACAAAGCATTCAAAATGCTTTTATGAAGTGGATAATATTTTACAACTTGTTCTGTAAATATATCCCTGGGCAAGGAGATTCAAATCAAGACTTAAACTAGGGAACACCACCTATGATGAAAAAAATATGTTCCTGAGAACAGTTGGAGCCATTTGCTGAGATAAATCAGATGCTACGCTCCACTTTTATGGGTTGCTAAATCCCAGAAATATATGGTATGTCTAGGATCTGTTGGCTGCATTCTTGTGCTATGAACACAGATATTGTAGTCCACTAACAAAGAAAAACGATGGACCCAGCAGGCAATGGCAAATATCTTATTTTCTCATTCTTACTGATTAGAGCTGAGAGAAAACTGCTCTGGTGAAACCTCTGGAGCTGTCTGATTTTTCCCATATTAGGCACGAGCTGAAAGCAGCCTGAGTCTCCTATTGCCACTTTTACCTCTAGGAAGGGAAGTAAAGAAAATCACAGATCTTTTATTAAGGCTTTTTTTTTTTTTTTTTTAAAGGGCAGAAGGCTCACCAACTGTTACAAATACCTGGAAAGAAAAATGCATTTTTAGGAATGCTGCCTCAAGAGACAGTCTTAGAGACCACTTAGCCCCTCACGTCTCCAGCACGTCCAAATTTATGAAAAACATACAGTCTATTCTAGTCTATTCTGGACCCTGTCAACTTATATCAAGGGAAACAAAATCACTTATCTTAACAATGATCAATGGGTTGCAAGAGCAACAAAAGAGGAAATATATGACATTGTCCTTCCTCCCTCCTCCCCTCCCATGCAGCATGGGTTTTATCCACGAAAGCATTTCTCACAAACAATTGCACCTGAAGACTTTTATCCAGGAAGCCAGGGAGCCATGGGGACATAACGTTTGTAGGTAGAAATGATCAAGGATGAGGATGATGTGAGCAAAAAAATGCAGGTATAAATTAATAAATACAGAAAGCATATCTCAAAAGATGTGATGCATCACAAGTGTACAATGAGGAGGCATCGCATAAGTGCTTTGTTGCTTTGCAACATCAGGATGCAGAGAAAGCTCCCTTTCCAAGCAAACCCAGAAAAGATGGGATGTGAATGATCTGCCCAGTTCACATCTTGTCTCATTTCCATGAAGCTTCTCTTTCTTAGACTGGTGGAGGCAAAGCTAAGGGACACACAGTTGTACTCCAGACACTTAATTGGCTGCCAGTGAGATGCACAGTGCTTTCTTATGGAGATCTCGTGTTTTCTCCCTCTAATGTTCTCCTTAGTCTGTGTTAGTATTTATGTTATGGTTGTTCTTCTGCTAATCAGTAAACAGCTTTGAAATTCTCCCAGCTGAATTATCAGCCAAAACTCAAAGCGTTGCTTTTGTTGGCAGCTAAGAGAGACATCACAACATTGCATCACACAGAAGAATTTAGCCTTCTATTCTCACACTCTCTTTTTGTTCCCTTCACTTTTCTTTGGCCTGGATAGAAAGCAATGGTAAATATGTTATTAGCACTTACAGGACAATATTTCCATTATGAAGTCTCCAGGACATATTCTATTCAATTGGTAATTTAAATTTTGAACTTTCAGACTAATTCTCTTTGCAATTCCTCTGACTCAGCTTCATAAAGAAGGGAATTTGCCTGCACTTTTTTTCTAAAGCCACTTTAGCCAGTTGAGCTATACACGTGTTTAAAAAGAAAGCTGTTTCTTCCTTCTCATCCTGCTTCAGCACTGACACTGATGCAGCCTTTTGCTGTGGAAATGTGCAGTTTCCTGGTGAGTGATGTAATGGAAGGCAGCACAGGGGAGCTCCAACACACCTGCAGTGAGAACATGCCTTCCACCATTTTTGTGCCAAACACAGAAAAATCCCATTTTTAACTAATGACATTTTGGGGTGGCTTAGGGGGTGGTTTTAAAAGCAGTGCCAATAAAGTTAGACAAAAATCCTGCAGTTACAGAACTCTCTGTTTGGCAGCTTGGGTTGAAGTCATTAGCGTAATTAAACTTTTCAGAGAATATTCTACTGCTAATGGCACCATGTAGAGTAAGTGTGGACCTGACTGTTCCTGTGCAGGCCAAGAGACAGAGTGGAATGCACACAACAAACAGCACAAAGAAGATACATTCACACCTTTCTATTCATATAATTTCTTTCTTCCACACACTTGGCCCCACTTTTACAAACCAGGACAGATGTATCCTTTTCCCTTTTTACATCTTGCACATTGAGTTATGCTGATGGCTAAGAAAAGCATTTCTCAAGGTCAGAGAAGTGGTGGGTTTTTTCCACCTAGTGGACCAAGGAAACTAAAGAAACATTACAATTATTAATACTAACAGCAAAGTGTACTAGGAACAAACTGCATGCTCCACAGAAAGATCAGGGCAAGGGGTGTACTTTTAAGTGTGTGTAAAAGAGAAGGAAAAAGAGCATTTTGTAGTGATCATTACAGAAAAGATACTTTTACAGAAGTCTCAAAAACCAGTAAAGGGAAGATGTCCATACCCTTCCCACAGTTCCTCCTCCTAGACTGGAAAGAAAGCAGCATTTGACACATCTCTGAGGGTGAGCTGTGTGCAGTTGTTCTCACATGGGTAGAGCAACACCACCAAAAAGCCTGAAGCAGATGGCAGGCACGTGGGTGGGGAGTGGATTGCAGAGTTTCCAGGAGTAACAAGGGAGAACAGTGGTTATTAGAACTGCAAATGTGCAGGGACATGTCTTCACCCGTGTTTAGCCCCCCTTTGCTGCACAAGCCCATGAGACACAAACACTCTGGAGGGGTATCAGCCAGTGGGAGGAGTGTGGTGGGACATCAACACTCTGAGATGATTAATAGCAGCATGGTGAGAGTTGCCATTTATATTTAGTCATTCTTCTCCTCTGTGTTATGAATCATCTGACACACCAGAAGCTGAGAACAGATTGTGCAGAGTTTGAAGTGCTCATGGCAGGGTGCTACTCAGGTAGCATGGGCCATGCTGGCCCTGTGGTGAGCCCTGCAGGTCTGCTCTCCTCTTCTTTCAGAGAAAAGTAGAGGCAAAGTCTGTCACTGCTCCTTCTCTGGACAGCTCACACAGGCTTTTGGAATATGGAGACAGGGAGCTGACAAATATCCAAGTCATGATTCAGGTCTGGAAGTGAGAAGAAGGCACACACATGGATCCAGAAGCTGGGAAATACCTCTGGATCCCACAGAAAAGGCACAAATCTGAATCTGAAATTACCAGATGGATTGGTGAACCAGTAGTCCAGACAGTTTTTGAAAAGTCAGTGTTCCTCAGGAGCCTACTTTTCCACCAGTACCTTCATCAGAAATCTGTAGCACAGAGCAGTTTGGGATGATCTACAGAGCCTGCTGGAGAAAGATGCATTTGGGGCAAAGGAGTGGCCTGCAGCCAGTCCAGCAGAAGGGGCATGGAATCACATTACTGCCTCTTTCTACATTCACATTGTCGAGATATTTTCACACGAGCATAAAAACAGAGGCATCACACAGAGAGCAGGAATTGAATCAGAGGTAATGATCTGGTGGAACAACTGGCAAGGAGATCAAATTGAGAACCTAATTCTATTTTATCTCCTCGTTTTTCTGTCCTCGATGTCTAAAGTGTCCCATGTGGGGACAACAGTGTCAGTGTCATTCTCTGTCACAGAGCCAGCAGGAGGTACTCGGACACAAAGACCCCAAGAATGGGATCACAGCTCTGCATGCAACATTGAGTACACTTGCACACACCCATGCTCAGATATCCACCCCTGAAAATAACAGTGAGCATGAAGAAGGTTAATCCAAGTATATGCCAGCTCCCAGTGGTGTGAGGCCACTCAGGGCAGGATTTGCACTGCAGGGCCCTGGCTTTTCAGGACAGTGGGCTACCCTTACCCTGGAGCCCCAGAGTCATGTTCTGTAACATGAAATATCCTTTTTTTTTTTCTTTTTAAACTTGCAGCACTTTTGCTAGATGAACTCCCACTTAGTACTGCAAATTCTTAACACCAGGAGTTTGTCTGTTAACAAGTGTTGGAGAAAGGCATCTCTGAGCCCCCACAGGCACATTGCTTCTGGTGATGCCATTTCACAAGATCCAGGGATATGTGCAATATGCAGAATATTATTCCAGGAATGCCAACAGCACCAGGGCCAAGAGGTCTCCTGAAACCACTTAGAAGAAGACAAAGGCAATTGCTCATTTTCTCTCAGTGCTCATACCTAGGTTATATAATATGTCCCAGTCACTATTTTTATTTTTGTCTTCCTGTCCTATCCCTGTGGCAGATGGTTCACCTTGTGTTAATTTGATTCATAAGATTTCTGGGATAGAGAATGTATCTCACCGTGCTTGCAGTGTGTACATCTGGCATTTCCTGGCTATCAAGTGCTTGACTATGCAGCCTGAAAAAATACAGGTTTTGTACTGAGATATTTGTAATACATTTGTATTGCTTTATTTATATTAATAATGTATCAGTAAACATTGAAGGAAAGTAATTTGAAATGCAAAATGAAGAGAGAGGTGGATACAAAAAAATTATAATGCTGTAAAATGTAGAAAATTGGAATATATTCACAAGGTAACTGAATTAGGTTTTGCAAAATGACTTCTACATACAGAACTTTTAATTTTTTAAGTGTCTGCCTTTGCAACTTGCTTCTTAATATAAATTTTTTTGCATGCTTCTCTTTTTAAATGTAATTTTCCATTTTTTCCCCTGGAGTGGAAAATGATGAACAACAAATTTTATGTAGCTGTAGCAACCTGCTGCCATTGTGTCTGTCTGAACTCCAGACAGACACAGAGGATGGGACTTGCCTCCAGACCCAGACCCCAAAATCTGGGTGTTGCTGGAATAGCTGTCTACATGTGAAACACTTACCTATCCTGCCACTGTAGTCACTGAGGTCTACAGGACTTCCCTAAAATGGGATGTCTGGTGAATTCACAGCTCTCCAGGTCCTACTAAATGGCTCTCCAGTGACAGTACCAGGATCTGAGACATTCACTCCACCTGCAGGCACCTGTAGTGGGGATAGGTGTGTTTAAGTGGCTGAAAGTGGAGCTAAAGAGGAGCATCTGAATCTGTTCCTGTATCATGGACTTCTGGTGCTGTATTACACTCTCTAGGGAACCCCGTCCACTCTCCAGACACCTCTCCAGAAGACTGTGGGACTCCTGCTTTTCCTTCAGCCTCAGAGAGATCTGCAGGAGAGAAGAGGGTGTCTGAAACAGCACAAGTTGTCTTTGGATAGCAGAACTGAGTCCCCAGTGTCCCCTCCAGGCTGGGGAATGGATATCCCCAGGACTGCCATGCCCAGCTCACTCCTTGCTTACCTCTGGGATGGGAAATTCCTGGAGTGTGGGGAGGGAGGAGGGGGGAATACTGTTCAACATGGTGCCCCAGAAAAGAAGGCACTCTGCTGCTGTGTACAGGGCTCAGAATAATGTATGACTGTACAGGCCCCTGGCCTGCTTCTCTTCTCATCACTGATTGCTTCAGCAGAGATACTGAGGCCTCCCAAGAGAACTAAGATGAGTGGTTTTGCTACGGCCACAGCCTATCCTCAGAAAGCTGATGGCTGGCAAGGAAGCAAGTATTTCCTAAAGATTAAAATTAAGGGTGATATTTTGGGGACAATATACTTCTTCACAAAAACCTAACAAGATTTTCACTCTTTCAGCCGAAAGGTTTTGCTGCTGCTGAAAATCTAGCTCCCCTCACCCCACAGCAAAGCGGTGAATATATGAAAGTTTCTGGTGAAACGTCATCATGGTCTTTTGTAATGAAAAGCATTAAGCAATGTAAAATGACAGGGCCCTTATCCGCTCCTCCTGAATTAATCAGAAAGTGGTTTAGGCTTTTAAGAGAGGATAATGAGGACAGAGTTTCTTATCATGAACAGTATGCCATTTACATGGGTGCCTGACAGGCAAGTCATCTTGAAAGTGCTGAGTATTGTTGTGCCAAGCCCCTGTGCTGGTTTGTGTGATGCTCACCGAGCCTGGAATGCAAAATGAGCTGCTCTGATGGAAACTGCAACTCTGTGAACTATTTTCAGAAGACACTAACAAGAATTTGCTTTGCATTTATCAGTACAAAATGGAAAGCCCAAAGAAGATAGAAGGAACAATTGCTGTCTTGCAAAAATATAGCTACATCCACATAAACCTGAAGTTTGAGTTTACCAAGACATTAAAAATTGGTTAAAATTATATTAAATGGGGCATCACATGATTTTTATTCAAGTCTGGCCCTGTCCTGAATTAGAATGTGCCAAGTTTGTCTATGGACATCCCCTCTTAGTCATGCTGCAGGCATGTCTACAGCATCACAGTTTGATGTTCTGTCACATGTCCTCTTGGCTGACAAAGACCTGCTGCCACATTCCCAAAATGTGCACAGCTGACAGGTGGTCACTTCCATGACTGTGCCATCCAGGAACATGCTCTGACACAGAGTCTTGCTTTTATTTTGTTTAACTGCAGATGACCTGCTCACCTAGCTATGTTCAGCCTGGAGATGACACTTCAGTGAGATGTCACACCCTCTCTATTAATGGCATCCTCAGCCACATGTCACTACAGCAGCTGAGACCCTGACTTGTTCTGAAAGGGGATATTAGAACACAGGTTTTGCTTTCTCCCAGGGTGCTAGGACTTTATCCCAGCTTCCTGCAATTAGAGGTTTTATGTTTCCCTATGCTGCTTCCCAACTGCTGTGTTTAAGTGCTGCTAATGATAGCTTTTGGTACCCTTGTTGCTGGGCATTTGCATCAGCAGCTGTGCAGGAGCTGGAACAGACTCGTGGCTCTGCCATGGCAGCGGCAGAACAGCCAGAGTCAGAGGGCTTCTCTTCCAAGCTTCCTTAGCATGTCAGCTATGAATGGCTTTATTTTTCTTCATGTGTAGCCTCTACACGCTCAACGCTAGCAAGCAGTTCAGAGGTGTCTAGGAAGTGGGTTGGACAGTGTGCTCCAGCTGGAATGACCCATAAATTCACCTCTGTGTGATGCGGAACTCTGCTGGGGCTGAGGCCAAACAGTGACTGAAGCAATAACCACTGCACGTTCCTGCCTGTGTTACAAATCATTGATGTCCCACCCCTCAAAAAGTCTCTGGGAGAGCCCCTGGTGTTATCTACCTCTCTACTTCTCAGGTGCCATACTTCAGACTTTGGAAGATGGGTCCATATTATAATGGACCAAATTGTTAGACTGCCCATTAGCAGAAGGCCACTGTGACCTCTGCAGAAAACTATTGGAGTGCTACAAAAAAAAAAATCAATAAACTTAGCTATAAAATATGAATGGGTTAAAAATTCACAGTTCTTTGTTTAAATATTTTGTTCTCAGCAGAGCACAGAGCTGCCCATAGTGTGCTATTAAAATACAGTTAGGCAGAATATTTTATACTGATGGAAAACCATAACAGCAATAGAAGAGCTGTGGTATGGAACCAAATCAAACCATGTATTTTGTAACAGCTCAAATGTACCCTGACTCTAACTGATTGCTACGTTACTGCTGTAACTGCTGCATGGACATGCTGGGAATGTATAAAGAGTCACTCACTGTTACTCAAGCCCTTTTCTCTGTGGAATGACAACTTCCCATTTTTCAGTCTCCAGCACTCCTTCCTTTCTGTTCAATTAAGATGTGCTTAATTATTCAGACCCATTTAACTATTTGTCCTACTGCAGCGTGATTCATACCTCAAGACTTAACACAGTAATTGTCACACTAAGAAAAAAATATGACAGCCATCCAAGACACCCTCTTCTCAACCGGTCATCCCTTAATTTTCTAGTGGAAAACCCTTTTGCTTGGTTTTATCTTACCAGAAAGATAGAAGCTTTACTGTTTCAAAGTATTGAGGTTCTTCTTCTGTAGCAACTAGGTACAGTATACAGCTATTTTTGTCTCCTATTTTGTTCTTGTCTTTTCCATGCATTTCTCCTAACAAGCTTAGAGCCATGCTGGTTGCCATCAGTTCTCTTCATTTGTGCTCCTATATAGTTGAAGGCTTTTCCTCTCCCCAGTCTTGCCATTCTCAGCCTGCTCAGAACCACCCCTCTAGTGGAGAGAAGAAAGCTGTTTCCAAGTATTTTGGATTTCCTGGAACAAAAAATATTGTACAGATTTATTCTTTTTATCCCCACAGAAAAATAACCAACTTTTGGTTTTGTGCATAAATCAAGACAAGGGTGGAACAATTTGTCATTTGTCTGGGTCTGCCCCTCTGGCCTCTTCCTCAGTGACTAGGTCAGAGGAAATGGTTGATGGCTCTGTGT
Organism: Cinclus cinclus; assembly: GCF_963662255.1. Classification (NCBI taxonomy): domain Eukaryota; kingdom Metazoa; phylum Chordata; class Aves; order Passeriformes; family Cinclidae; genus Cinclus; species Cinclus cinclus. The sequence continues at coordinate 109,482,193 of NC_085047.1, forward strand.
TGCTCCCTAACTTTCTACATTTATATTTTCTTCCTACAGTCCTCTGGAAAAAGTTACTCCCTGATGCCATGGCTTTATAGCATCCTGAATCATTCCTCCCCTGAGGCAGGGGGATCTCAGGGGCAACAGCTGGGTTAGGAGAGAGCCTGAGGAGACTCCTGGTCCTCCCTCCACTCTGCTATAAACACATTGGTCTCCTTTTCCTCAGATTCTTTTGCAGCAGCTGTGCTATTTGTCTGGCAGAGGGTGCTCATTGAACCTTGCAGATATTACCCAGTACTCCCCGAATACTTACTGGCAGTGCACACATTTGAGAATTTGAGAAATTATGGGCATTTCTTGGGTAAGCCTCTATAGACTCACCAAAACTGTCTGTAGAAGAGAAATATCCAGTAGAGAAATTTATTACAACCTTTTGCTGTCTGAACATTGATCCTATAAGGTTTTAAGGATGAGCAGCTGAACATACAACTCTCATCCACTCCCCTAAATCCTTGCTATGGCTTTTGGAATATGAGGTTTTTGGTTTTTTGTTTTTTGTTTATTTTTTTTTTTTTTTAGCTGGCTACAAATATTAGGACTTCATTGTCTCTGTCTGCTGGAGACATGGGAAATAAGCTCCTTCTGAATTCTTCACAGAGTAAGGGCTGCTCTTCTCTAGACCATGGAAACAGCCCAGCACACATGAGGCAGAGGATGCATGATAATGACAATGGGGAATACAGAAAATACATGGGGAATCCAGCAAATACAGGTCCCCATGGTCCCTGCAGCACAGGCAAATTTTTTTTTTCATGTTCCTGAGGGAGTAGGACAAAACTGGGAGAAGTGCAGCTCTCTGCTTCTTTCCACAAGCGCACACATACACACACACACACAAAATCCATGTCATGAGTCAGTGAAGACAGACACAGACCAAGCAACATTCATCCAGTCAAATCATGACTGACATATCTGACAATATACAAATGCTCCATCTGAGCCCTCCACATGGAGTTCAGCCAAATCCCCAAAGATTTTCAGTCATAAATCATTAAAAAAAAAACATTTATGTCTCTTAACTTGAAAATAAATTAAGAAATTGTCAAGAGTTTAGAAGACAGGAATTGAATGAGTTTTGAAGGTAAGATTGGGGACAGGTTAATCTTAAGACCAAGCTATTTCCAGATAGGCAGAACCTCCAGGTAGGTTTAATGTAGCAACTGGTGGGAAAACCACACGATCCAGTGCAAAGAAAGGAAGGGAAGAGAGAGGAAGAAAGAAGTTGCACTAGTGGGTATAAAATATGGTGCAAACATTACTCTGGTTTCTAGGCATCCAGAAAGTCTCATATTTCTGTAACATCCAGCTTCAAGTCAGAGATACCTTTTGCCATTAACACAGACTTCTGCAGATTGAAAGAAATAGATATGTTTTCTATATAGACTAAGAAACAAGAGTTAAAAATAACCCAGAGAGTCAAATAATTCTGAAATTCAATAATTAAATCACACTTGCACGTACATTAATTTCAGAGCAGTGACTGAACAGTAATTAATAGACATCACAACAGCTGAAAGACTATATAAATATCATCCCTCATTTATAAATATGAGGAAAAAGGGAGGGACAATAAGTGATACGCCCAAGGCTACTGAGGAATTATAGAAGAAGCAAGATGAGAGAGTGGCGATCTTTGAACACCTCCACTGGTCAGCAAAATGGGCTGTTCTTCATTCCACTGGAAAGTGAGCACAGCCTATCACCAGTGAGGAGTGGGGGAACATTCCATTACTGCTTGGCTGCTTTAAACAGCTCAGGAATGGTGGGCAATGGCACAGTGGATTCTTTGCCCCCTAGTCCCAGGGTCAGATAATAACATCCCCATGCATAACCCCTCTGCAAAGGAAGTATGGTTCAGTTACCAGCAACTCAGGCAGAGCTGGAATTAATTAACTTTACATTAAAAAATACTTATTGTAGAAAAAATCTATGTTAAACATTAATACTGGGAAATAAGTTAACTATTACACAAGAGCAGAACATAGTACAAAAGGACTTTACACACAGAGGCAAGTTCATGAACATAAAGTAAAATCGAGGCCCCGCTGAAGTCCGTAGGATAAAGATTTTATCTGCTTGGCTTTAATGAATTTAGTAATTTGTCCACAGATTCTTCTCCTGTAGAGGACACCATATGGTTCACCACTCTTGTTATTAAAGCACAGGACAAGGAAAATTATGTAGGGATTCCATTTCCTAGGATAGGTTGGTAACAATACAATATTTCCATCATCCTGTGAGGAGGTGACATAAGTGCTTCACTAGCTGTCCTTGCTAAACCTCATATTTCCCCTTCAGCACTGCTCTCAGAAGTGTTATGGCAGTATTTATACTCTGCCAGAATCACTCCTCTGTGAGTAGAAAGTGGTTGTACAAGCAGACAGCACAGCAGCTATACGTAACTGGGTGCTCCTCTTCATGTGCACACCCAGTATTTTGTTTTCAAAGGCTGGCCATGGGACATCTGTGGCAGGTTTCCACCCTCACGTGAACAGGCTGGTGGCCCCAACCACCAAAGCAGAAGCTCTGCAGACAGAGCCTGGCTGTAATTGGGCTTTCTAATTTTAAAGCCAGACTACATTACCACTGGTCAAATTCTTCAGGGCACTGAAATCGATCTCTGCAGTAAAGCTCTACCCACGGATGCTGCCCATGTGATCCTGTTTAAATTGGAGCACCACAGAAAAGACAAACTGTTGTGATTGGTTTTATCCCACTCTCTACAACAGACATTTTCCAGCCTGCTGGGTTGATAGAAGAGAAAAGCAGAATAATCCTTGACTGTCTTAAACTGTGTCAGCAGATGCCTCTGGTGCAGATACAGCTACACTGGTGAGAGTTTGTGTTTTCTGGGATAGTTTGGCTTGCTCATAAAGTATAGCTTTGCTTTCTTTAGGAGCACAAAGAGCAGAAATGGTGATACAGCTACAAACCCAAGAACAAACTGTGTTGTTCAAGTCATTGTACCTGAATTATTGTGCAAGAAAAGTCCTTCTAGGGCCAGCCCAGCTTCTGACTGTCACGCATGAGCTTTGGGAAACTTGAGAAAATGCTTCAATGTGTGACCAGATCCAGCCGTCACTCACTCCCAGCTGCAAAGGTTATTGCCCCCTTAGCAATGCGAGGTGAAGGAAATGTCACCTCTTCTTTGGTGGCTCTAAATTTTGATCCACAGCATTAGTTGAAGGCCTTCATGTGCAGGATTGGGAATGGGGGCAGATGTAGGTGGGTGCACATCTGCTGATTCTTAAAAGATTGTGACTTTGAACAGAGGGACAGAGCAGACAGCTGGAGGCAATAACATCTTAAACTGCTACAGCAAGGATTACCATCTGACAACACCCTTTGTAATGAAATTGTGTATGTTGACTTGAGAAATACCGATGTTAATATCATCTGCTAAAGCACCAAAAAGCAGGGAGAATACGTGGTAAATTTCCTCTGTGGTCCAGCATTGCCCCAAGAGTTCTGTGGCTGAAACCAGGACCCAACTCTGGTCCTTTCTCTTTTGTGCTTTCCCTTTTCAGTCAGTCTCTAGCAATGGAGGGGTGATTTTCTTCCAAGCTTTCCTGTGCTTGCTGTTAAGGAGATCGGCAGACTGGGGCTTTTCTGGTGCTCACCTGTGTGAGCAGGAACAGTGCAACCCTGGGACCTGTTCTGATAGACACCTGAACATGCAAAGAATGTCTCTGATTACCCTGACCAGTCTCTGGTTGGAAGGTGACAGTGATGGAGCCAGAAGCAGAAGAGCAAAATCACTCCAGTTAAGGGCAGTCAGTGCCTTGTCCCAAAACACCCCAAGGTCTGCTCAGGGACTACTTTTGTTATTACTGACACACTGCAGGGAACTGAGCCTCTGCTGTTCCCACATGAGACTCAGATTCATGACTTTCCTGCTTTCCTGACTTTCCTGCTGAGCCCCGTGAGTTTTAGGAGCTAGACCCCTTTAAGGACTGCAGAGCCATCCCCTGCCAACAGGAGGGACAGAGGATTCCTCATGCTCCCTCCCTGGCTCCCCTCCCTGCTGAGCTTGGCATGCTCTCATATCAGACAAAACCAGATCTTCTTGGGCTGAGGAAAGCACAGAGCCAAAGCTGTTTTCATTCAAGGCACATTTTCCACCCTCTAGTCTTATTACATGGTGAGATGGGAGATGAAGAAAAAGATGAGCTAATGCCACTGCCTTTTCTTTAAAAAGCTGCTGATCCTCCTCAGAAAAGCAGTACCTCTGGTGGAGTGAGTCATCCAGCATTTCCTACTCATTTCTTAAATTATCAATGGAGAGAAAGAGAGATGCTCAATCAAAGATGCTGAATTAATATCTGGAAGCTTCTAGGGATGCCTTCTGCCCTCTCTAAATGGTAGAGAGAATTTTCTTTAGGAAGGCTGGAATAAGTGCTTCTATACCACAGGCTAGAGACCTGAGAAGCAGGCTGGTGCTGACCTAAATTAGATGATAGAATCATAGAATATTCTGAGTTGGAAGGGACCCACAAGGATCATCAAAATCTAACTCCTGGCCCCACACAGGACAGCTCCAAGAATCCCACCATGTGCCCGACAGCACTGTTCAAACACTTCTTGAGCTCTATCAGGCTTGGAGCTTTGACCACTGCCCTGGGGAGCCTGTGCCAGTGCCCAAGCACCCTCTGGGGGAAGAACCTAATATCTGGGTGCTCGTTTATGCTTGGACAACATCCACTCTGGAAGACACAGTGTAGGAGTACATGTGTAGTGCTCCAGCTGCTGACTGGACCTCGGTTCATGGGACAAGTCTAGGGGCAGACTCAATGTCCTGTAGTAAGGGTGAGGAATTCTGGCTGCCAGAAGACCACGCCTCTGTTTCCAGGTTCTGCCTCTGCTACTTCTCCTCACATCTGACGTGAACAAAGTCTAAATGAGGTGGCATTTATTAGGCAGTTTGCTCCCTTCCCTTGTGGCTCATCCTGCTCCTTTTCTCCCTCCTCTCCTACCACTGTTTTCCTTCTTGCTCTCCCTCTCACTCAGCAAGCTGCTTGCTTTCCAAGGATAGCTTTGCCCTGAAGGTCAGAGCTGCTGCTAGCAGCTGTTTTATTTTTTATTAGTATTTGAGGAGTTCCCTCCCTACCTCCTAGGTCTGCCTGCAATCCCTGCAATGACATATCTATAAAATATCTGCACCTCCAGTCTAATGACACAAACTAGATTTCAAGGCTATTGAACTAACAGGGTATCTTAGCAACAAATATTTATTTTAATAACAGTATTCCCAGCCATGTTAAACAAGCATCTACTTCAATAGTCAGAATGCCCTAGAACATTTTATTTTGTACCACAACCCACCTTCTGTTGGCTCACCTTCACTTTAAAGAATTACTGAAGTCAATGCCATTGTCCCAGAGAGGTTGTCCTCGGTGACTTCCTAACATTTTAGAACAATACCCAAAAGAAGCAGGTTACTTCTGCTGATCACCCACACAAATTTGATATGGGGGCTTTCCTCTCACTATCTGCTAGAAATTTCTTGTTTCTGGTTCTGATCTCCTCAGAGGAGTTGTTGAACTGATTTTTTGCATTGTTCATTTACTGCATATCTGAAGACTGCAGCACTCCAACTACTCCCCCAGCAAGGACCACCAGTCTGCTCCCTGCTCTTGTCACAGTGGATCCTGGACTGTCATCCTTTCCTTGAAGCTGTCAGGAAGCAACAAGTGACATCCCAGCCAACTTTCCTGCTACCGCTCATTCATGCTGCTCACCCAACTCGCCATGAAGCTTTACCATCCATTTCTTCTGGCCCTTATTAGGATTACAGGAAGGATTTTTCTTTAAAAGAAATTTCCAATTTCCTCTTGAAAATTAGCTGTAGTGGAAACATTCACACATCAGAAATAATGGCTAACATAACCACCTGGCTTTACTGTTTTATTGTCATTGTACGTTTTGCAATTACCTTTTCCTCTCCCCTGCTAGCTAAGCCAGGAGACTGACTGCAACATCAAACCATAATTTGTATGGTCATCATTATAAATTTATGAAAGCAAGTAATAGTTTGTCTTATGGAATAAAATAACACAGCATGAAATTAGAGTAGCTTATCTTCATATTCCTTGGACAGCACATTGTTGCTCCCTGATGGGTTGAAAGCTCTTTCTTTTGATAAACTCACTAGTATCTGTCTTTGTACACTCCTAGTGAGATATTTTAGTGACAGAAACATCCAGAAACATTTTTATCAGCATCACCCTATAGAGCATAAACCCAGCCCTTCCTGCCCCCAGCACTCACTGGATTCCAGTTTCGTTGCAGGAAGGGAATACTGTGGTCATCAGAAAACACATCCTCTCCTAGTGCACAGTCACCTGGGGATGGCTGAGCAATACGTTCTCCAGTTCTCTCTATTTTCCCCCACATTGCCTCCTGGTAATTTGTGTGTCAGCAGCAATGAATCAAGTGGCATCTGAGCAGTTCTATTCCAGGGATTTAGCATGATCCAGCCTGGGCCAGTGGACACTTCCCTGGCTCTGGGAATGGTCCAGCACATGCTCAGCACTTGCTCAGCTCCTAGACACAGCTGCAGGCTCCTCACTGAATCGCTCCACTTCCAGACTGACTTTAGTCTATGTATTTTCTCTCTTACACCTGCCACCCTCCTCCTCCAGTTACAAATGAATGTTTGTGTACAGCTCAAGGAGAAACACCTTTCACAGCTTCATAAAAGTAAATTATGTCAGCCTGCTGCTGTGTTAGAAAGTTCTGCTGAGGACAAAAGCTGTTCTAAAGCTGCCATCATGCAGTATTTAGAAATCCCACCTGTGCTAGAGGGTGGACCTACTATCCTGCAAACTGTGCATGGACAGGGGAACTGGTAATGACACCCATCTCCCTGAAACAGCCATATGACTTTTAAAAAATGTTATGGCAAGAATCACTGTTTACACCTGGATAGCTGAGCACTACTTATATTGAAAGAGGAATATTGCTCACCTCTCTCATTATTGTTTGGTAAGGCTCGAAGTCCAGACCAAACAGGTGGTGTGACCTGTGCTGCTCCCCAGACAACTGAAAGGAGTGTTTTGGGCTGGATGCCAGACACTCGTGGTCTGAAAACAACTCTTCCTCTGATTCTCTTAGCATAACTTCATTAGTGACAAGGACTGAGAGTGAAAGTGACAGCCTCATCATTTGATTTGATTGCTTATTGTGTTAATTTGGTACATAAACACTTTGAAGCTATTAATCTATTGATTCATTTTTACTTGAGAACATAATTTGATTACTGTATTTTTGCATTTTATTAGCTTTGTAAATAAACTAAATAGTATGCTTGCTTTCAATTTATGTTTGTTCTATTACTCAGTTTGATAAATTATGCAAAAAAGGCCACTGAATTGGTTAGGTCAGACCACTCCAAAGACAAGCCTGCCTAACATGGCAAAGGAAAGTCTGTCCATGTAGCTCTTCTTCCACTTCCACTTTCCTCAAAGTCTGTCCATGTAGCTCCACTTCAACTTTATCCATATGGAGCATATACAGCTTTACTCTGTCCAGCAGCCCTTACCCACTCCCCTATTCATAAAGCACAGCTGGCTCCTCCAAATGCATCACAGTTCTATTTTCTGATGTTTGAGCCACATTTTTTGCAGCTGCATTAACCAACCTTTGTCAATGTTCCTCTAAGCCAGTACCAGCCCAAAAACACTCTCCAGTTTTTCTAGGTGGAGTTCTTCTCCCCATTTACCCACAGTAGCTGCTCATATATATGCACATACAGCCCTATAAATTAGGGCAACCTGAATTCATAAAGTCAGGCAAGCTTTTGGTGTTTTGGGCTGTTTTTAGCACTGCTGCTCAGCTGAAGTGGGGAAAACAGATGCAAGCTAGGCATTTGACTTGCTGCTCTCCAAACACAAAGCACCTTTCACCATTGACAAGGTGTTCACTTCATTCTCAGATTCTAGGAGAATCTGACACCTGTTGTAAGGCAATACCTCTTGTGATAAATTTGCTTTTTACAGCTCTCAAAAGAGGAGGTGCCATGAAAGCTATAGTGTTGAGTGCTGCTTCATAAACTGGCCTAAATTTAGGTTTTGTTATTTACAGCTAGAGCAGCAATGCATTTCAAAGCAGTGCTTGGATCATAGCTAGGAAATTGAAGATGAGAGATCTGACCTTTAAAAATGTGACCTCTTTGTCTAATAAAAGTATAGCCACCTATTCTTCCTCCCTGCTGTGAAGGCTGACCTTCACCCTCTGGGCTTTGCAAAATCATCACCCTCAGTGTGGTCTGGGAGAAGGAAATAAACTTCCCTCTAGAGACTATCAGTGTTTCTTGATCATGAACACTGACGGTGAGTCATCAGTTAGATTATCAGTTAAGTATAAAGCTGGAAATTAGCTGGGAAAATGATGGAGAAATATCCCATCAAATATTTGTGCCTAAACAGACAGAGATCCTACTCAGCCAGGCTTAAATCCACTTGTGTTTATGCAAATATTTGAATGGCCAGTGTTTGTTCACAGGGAAGTGTGGAGAGGGGCCATTCATCAGTGCTTGTACACAGACAAATGCACGCTGCAGGAATTGGTACCAACATGGTTTAACCCTCACTATGGGAAGGGAGTGTTTGGGGGAGTGTGAGGAAGCACAGAGAGATCAGGGAACACTTTTAGTCCAGACCCATGTGATGGATGCCTGGTGATGGTGAGGAAGAGGAGGAATCCTTGAGAAGTGTTGAAGTCCTCGACCAGAATCAAGGTTCTTGTGGTGCTGAGCAGGAGCACAGGATGAGTAGGGAGGATGTGGAGCTGGGCAGAAGGGTGCAGCTAAGTAAAACTCTTTATGTGCACTGCCCCACTCTAGTTTTGACCTTAAAGAACACTGAGATGGACTTGCTTGGTTGGGAGACGGAGATGCTGATAACTATTTAGTACATGGCTCAAAACCTGACTGGTGTCTGGATGAAATGGACAGCTACCAGCCCTGCTGTCCAGAGATAAGCATGGAAAGAGAATTGGGTATCTTGGCACGATTTCTGCTGGAGCTGAATTCAAACTGCAAACTAATACATCCCTTGCAACTCTTCAATCCTTATTACCCTCTTTGCTATCTTGAATCAAAGTCCTTTGTCTTCTGGAGTTCACTGCTCATTTTAACTGAGACATTTTTCCTGAAGAGCAACTCTCCAATTTAGGGACAGACAATAAATTATTAAAAAGATAGGTATAAATCATCACTCGTGACTTGGAATAGCTCTGCAATTATTCAAGTCTATAAGGCTTAGCTAATGTTTCTAATGTAATATTCTGCCATGAGATTTAATTTGCCTCATACGAGTCATTTAGTAACCTGAGCATAGATGTAGAACTGACAAATATCTATTAAACCACTATGTCCAGATACAATGGGGTGGATTTGTCCATCACTAGGTATTATGGCAACACTGAGCAGATGATTTTGGACAGATAGCCTCAGCTGCAAGCACTATTTAATTACATGTTTGTTATTCTCTTAGTGTTATCTGTCTTCCATTGAGCCATGTGCATCAAAAGCTCTCTCACATGAAATTTCAGGGCACAAACAACTAATTTACATTAAGTGGTTTTCTTAGTCATCTGCCTGTTATGTTCCCATATGGGTATAATGCCACACCATGGACTGTGCCTTTTTCTGTGGATTGGAAGTGGCTCACTTCCATCATCACTCTGGGAGGTCATGACTGAGATATAAGATACCACTGAGGTCACAAAAAACACAGAAAGTATAGCAAAAATTAACACACCTCCAGTTATTTTAATAGAATTGTCCATGACGTTCCCAACACACCTCCATGTGCTGTTGTTTGCATGTGCTAGAAATGATATTGCACTTTTCATAAGCTAATAGCAGAACTGTGGTTGGTGGTTATTTTAGGCAGCATTGTGTCTGATGCTAGCCCTCAGTTTTCTAATCAGCAGTTGTCATGGTGGACCTGAACATGATATTCTTCTTGGTCACAAGGTACTTGACTATGAAACTGTTTAAAACTGGCTTCAGTCCAAAGTAAAGGAGTCATAAAAATGGTCTTTCAAGCAAAATCAATGGGAAAGCACGTATTGGTTAAAGAGAAAAAAGTAAACAGAATTGAAAAGCAAAATCTAAGAGAGGAGGGTATTCAGTCAAGACCTGACACTCTCTGTGCCTGATCTGTGCTTTTCTTCACCACCTTTCTCTAAATACAAAAAAGTGATGCACTTCTTGCTGTACTACCTGCATGCTACCCAGGGAGATAAAATTCTTCAATAAAAATGAAATGTGAGGCTATACGTTTTCAGAGCTAAGTCTCATTTTTAAAATTCAAACTCCACACATCTTCAGGCAAAATAGTATGCAGCATTTAATCTAGAGTCTTCTTATTTCCGTGTTTTGAATTAATATACCATGAACAATTCTACTGGAAGAAAAGACTGAATACCAGTGTTGCAGAATACACTCCTGGGTGTGTACAGGTTTCTGAAGAGACTATCAGCATTTCCTTTGCTTGTTTTATTGTGTCTAACTGGAGGAAACTCCCAAAAATCAGGTAAGCCTGGCACCATACAGCCCTAAACTTCCCTTGTCATCTACCTTCCAGACTTAATTTCTCTCTACCCTCATTTTACTGCACTTTGGAACAAAACAGGGCTTTAATAAGCGTTGATTACAAAATGCCCTGATCCCATCCTGCTTAGATTGCATGAATGGCCTATTGCTAGTCTGTTCCAAACTTGACCCTCATTCTGCATCCAAATTCAGTGATACAGCCATTCATCAGCTTGATTTTGGCAGTGTTATACATGCCCTCTGAAACATTATTTTTGGCAGGCTCTCAAAGCACAAGTGACTTTCAGCATACAAATCTCATTTGCTGCATCGTCTCCTTCATGATCCTTGATCAGCAGGAGCCCAGGACCTCGGCTGACTAGCACAAAGCCAAAAATAGTGTGTTTGTCAGTGCAGGTCTGAATAACCATTAATATGTGACCTCAGTGACAACAGCTGGTGCGTGCATCTGTGCTGCTGGTTGTTGGTATGTGCTCTGTGGCTGCTCTTCTCCACCTGTGTCCATGTGAGCTGGTCAGCAGGAGGAAGGTGCCCTAAAAGCACTTGCATCTGGTCCCTCAATTAAGCAAATGTTCAGTAAGTTGATTTGTCCAACCATGGATTGTCTGGAGATGGCAACTACAAAGATCAGGTCCCTAAATTGGGGACCTTTTTTGATGGACTGGAGTTGAATGTTAGTTACCCCTGTGCTACCAAGAGGAAAAAGGCAGCACAGAACAAGCCTGGGGATCTCCCTGCCACTCAGATCTTTTTCTTGGAGGACCAGATCTCAGGCTTTTTCTAAGATTGCTGGACCTCACCTCTTTAAATTCTTAAAGCCTCCAGCAAAAAGCACAAGGTGCCCTGTGATCTCTGTGTGCAAGGTGTGAGCATCCCTGTACAGCTCTTTGGGAAAGCAGTAGGAAGTATTTGATTGCTGCAGTGCCTTATATAACCCAGCAATACCCACACACAGACACCTGATCCCCTTGTAATTGAAGAAATGTGGGGATCTGCTCAAGTCCACGGAGGCACAAGTGACACCACTGCACCCCAAACACACCTCTTCAAACACTCCTGCAGGGAGAAATCTGGAGGAGCTGCCTGGACAGTGGCATTGTCCTTTAATCCTTCAGAGGGAAACCTCAGGACGAGAAGTGATTCAGCAGATGATGCAGTGCAGGAGCGATTTCCTTGGCAGAGACCCCATTGCAGGTCTAAAGCTGCTGCTCTACAGCACCTCTTTCACTGAAAATGAGCAAAACCAAAACCTTTGCTTCTCACAGAAGGCAGACACCAAACACAAAGCCACCTAGCACTGCTTGCTCTTAGATAATACCCCAGCCTAGCAAGTGGGAGTCAGATTTCATAGCAGTAGCCCACAGCTTTGCTCTTTCAGCCAGGCTCACTGGAGTCCTTGTGCTCCTCAGTGCTCGGAGAGATGAAGCCAGCCCTTTGCCAGAGCAGGTCTTTGTGCCCTTTTAATGACAGAAAAAACAAGCACTCACACTGCAAGTGTGATTCTTCACTGAGTCGTGCACATTTCATGCCAGTAAGTCACTGTAGTAAAATCTATGTTCTAAGCCAGTAAAATCTATTTTGTGAAGATGAGGGATCGCGCTCAGTAAAACATACCCACAAATTAAACAAGTAGAAGACAGCAAACAGCTCTGTCCTATCAAGGTAATTTATATCCTGTTAACCACAAGAAAAAAACAAAAAAACAAAAAAACAAAACCAGCCCAACATGCACAAGAGACATCTGGAAATGAAAATTAACTAAAACCAGACTAACGACATAAACAAGAGAGAAATACAGCCTCCAGATCTGTGTAGCTGAGCCTGATGTATATCAAAAACTAGATTGCTTGGGGTTTTTGTTTTTACAAGAACACAACAAATCAGGGAGGAAATTTTCCATTTAAAGCCATAACTTCTCAATTCATATATTTGTGAGGGCATAAAAGACAGAAACATGGAGGAAAAAAAATCATCTGCCAAGAGCTCTACATGCATATTGGTCCCAGAACTAATTGAATAACAATAACCATTATTTGAGAATCATTTTTGTTGCCAAAATTCACAAATAATATTATTTACAATCTGGTGTATGACCACCTGCAGATTTAACTGAATTTTAAAAATACATACTAGCACATACACACATAAATTTGGAAAAAGTAATTTTAATGCCAATTTTAATTTTAAAAATGACAGTTAAGCAAGCACAATGATTCTCTGTGGCAATATTGTCTTACACTAAGAGCATTTGCTCCTTGTTGTGCAAAAATGTCTGGGTTTGGTGCATTTCCTCTAAACGTGTGAGAAGGCTGTACATGCTCCTAGCTGAAGAAAATCTGGGCATGGTTTTCACCTCATCACTGACCTTGACTATTCTCTTGCTTATCTAGCTATGAAATCTTCATCCAAACTGCAGTGGGATCTGCCATCTGCTTGAATCCCCTGCAGATCTGGGCAGAGCAGTTTTATGATCTGTTTCCATGCCTATGATAGAATTTTTATAAAGACAGCAAATGCTACTGCTTAAAAAATTGGATGGATGGTAGCTTATTTTTTTATTTTCAGTATTGGAAAAAATATCATTATGGAGCTTTCATTTGATTATATTACCCCCAAGATCCCACCAAAATAAACATTTGCTAAAATAATGCTAAGCTCAGCAAAGCAGAAAAGTTCAGGTTTTGAATTATATACCATTAGATCTTAAACAGTGCTTCCTGCCAAGTCCAGAGTCCACATCATTTTCAAGCATACAAGTAATTTTCAAATACCAGGCTAGTTTTGCAGTGCTGACAGACTAAAATGATCTCCTGCTTTACTTAGAAGTTGACCCAGTTTGACAGAAAATCTTCAGGAGAAAGCAAATGTAGAACTTTGTGTGTAATTTGATACTACTTTACCGACTACAGCAAAGTTCTGAAGGTCAGTAATGATATCCAGGCACTAAATACCAAATCCTGCATGAAAACACATCCCAAAAGGTGTGCCTGGTTCTTTAATTCCTGCATGGAAATGGTGAAGTCTCTCCTTATGGTACCCCCTCCATAGTGCACCTACCCCGTGCCTTTACTGTCCTGCTCCTGCACAGAAATAATACCATGTCAGTAATTCATAAGGATTATAGAGGCCCTTGCTGTGCTTGTGAAGTCACCAGGACCCAGTAAAAGGCAGTCTACAATCCAGTTTGGTTTTGTGTGACTTGTGCAGTCCTTGTAGCTCCTTTATTTACATACATCATGGAACTGCCACGTCACAACTTCCCTAAGGTGGTCTGTGGAATAAAAGATCCTGTGCAGGATCCTGTGCAGGATGGGCTGGGGCTTGGAAAGCACTGTAAAATGCAAGGTGGAAGGAAAACACCAAAATGGAAAAAGAGAAGAAGTCAGAGAGGCTTTAGGTTCTCTGGCACCAAAGTGATGAGCAAGAAACTTGCTGAGTTCTTCTTCCCCACAGAGGACATTCCAAGTGTCACTGGAATGCCTACAGTGACCCCCAGGGACTGAGGGCACCCTTTGTATCCCTCATCCATGACAGCAAGAAGATATGGGATGTTCTGGTAGTGACCTGTACCTCTTGGGTCAGAAGCTCCAGGAAGAGCTGGACAACACAGAGGATTCTTGAGAGATTATTCCCACAATGTGTTGTTGTGGTGAAGTTTATGCAGCCCCGTTTTTATGTTCTCTTTTGCTATATGAAATTGAGTATTGAATACAAGTGCCATCATTAAAAATATTTCAAATGAGTCAATAAACTATTTATCTCAGTTCCTAACACAGGTATATTTCTGGGGGTTGTCCAGAAAAAGAAGAAATTTTAACAAATTCATATAATGTAGGACAAATGTGGACATCACACATTTCGAAGGCAATAAATCAATAAAAATTTTGTCAGCCTCCACTACACATCCTTAAAAAGGAAAGCTCTAGTTCATTTTCTGTTAATTAAAAAATCTGTGTATCTCCAACCTGAGCCTGGATGCAGCAGTCCCAGTAATGCAGGCACCCTTTGTGCCTTTTTGTCAGTGATAGCACTGGAGCCTGCCAGCCCTGCTCTGTGCTGGGGACAATGGCACATGGACACGACCTCACTCCTTGCCCAGGCTGCTCATCCTGCCCTGGGCTTCGCCTGCAGCTAGGGCAGCAGGGGAGACTGTAAGGCACAGAGGGGTGATGGGGTCCAAAAAACAGTAGAAGGGGAAGATGCCTATAGTATAGAGTAGCCACGTTTGAGGTGGAGTATCAGAAAATGAAGTGGGGGAGGCACCCCCTTGGAGCTGCAGGGAGAGGAGAGGAGAGGAGAGGAGAGGAGAGGAGAGGAGAGGAGAGGAGAGGAGAGGAGAGGAGAGGAGAGGAGAGGAGAGGAGAGGAGAGGAGAGGAGAGGAGAGGAGAGGAGAGGAGAGGAGAGGAGAGGAGAGGAGAGGAGAGGAGAGGAGAGGAGAGGAGAGGAGAGGAGAGGAGAGGAGAGGAGAGGAGAGGAGAGGAGAGGAGAGGAGAGGAGAGGAGAGGAGAGGAGAGGAGAGGAGAGGAGAGGAGAGGAGAGGAGAGGAGAGGAGAGGAGAGGAGAGGAGAGGAGAGGAGAGGAGAGGAGAGGAGAGGAGAGGAGAGGAGAGGAGAGGAGAGGAGGTACCACCGAGTTATCCATCAGTGCCCATAAGGAGGGGGGGAGCATGAAGCAAGATGTCCTGGAGCTTTCCTTGTGCACTTCCCTTGCCCTTCTGCTCTCGGCTCCCTTTGCCTTGGGCTCATCCTTTTGCTCTGGCTGCTCGAGCATATGTGCTTTGTTTCCAGTGCCAGGGAGGCTTTGTGAGCAAGCTGCATGTGCTCTTGCATTCCTTGACCTGAGTCCATCTTGGGTGGTTAATTAGTGGTTTATCTGAAGTTTTTTCTGTCTTCACTTAGAGCCAGGATTAAAAAACACAGAGATGAATTTTCCCGTGTTCAGGCTTGGTTGTTTATTAAATTTTATCTAAAGTACAGAAAGTTCAGCAACACTCCTAGCTACCAGCTAGAAGCAGCAAAACGGAGGAAGAATCCAGATAGCTCCAAGGTCTCTTAAAGCTAAGCAGTCCAATAGAGAATTAACACCTATATTATTTATACTTTTGACCCAATAACCAAACACCTGTGACCTGCAGTGCAGCACTAACTGTCCAACCAGAAACCACTACCTGAAATCATGAAGAAGAAGGAAGAACACTGAAAAGAGATACCACCCAAAATCCTCCATCTTGTCCCATACCTATTACTATACTATAAAAACCTCAAATTTAAAACCCTTCACCATGTGAAATCACACACTTCTATTTAACTACTCACCTGTGGCTCTAACTCCATCACTTAAATTTGGAAGCCTTCCCCAAGGCCTCAGGTCAAAAGCAGTGTTCTCCAGGGAGTCAGTGCCAGAAAGCACAGAAAGCTTAAAAATCCCAGGTTTCTGGAATCCAACACTGCTCCTCTGCTTTGAGAAACAGAGCTTCTCACCCAATGGCTTTGGAACCTGCTGGATGGTTGTGGAGGAAACAAGGCTGCTCACTGAGGGACAAGCAGTGGGTGTCTCCAGGGAACAGATTGCTCCTCCAGAAGGAAGGGATGTGGGCACAATGCAAGAAAATTCTCCACAAGGGAAGAAGAACTGCTCTCGTCCACCTCTCAGCTCATCTAAGAAACAAGCAGGGTCTGAGTGAGCAGTTCATGTCTGCTCCATTCCCCAGCATCACAGGGAAGGAGGCTGCTCCACAATGAGCACCTGGGCCTCTAAGCTGGAGCCAGAGCTTTTGTGTGCTCATGTAAGAGACACCTGTATGCAACAGGTACGTCCTTGAAAAACAAGGACTTTGCCTACCCTGACACTGATGTGCGCACAAGATGTGCTCTAAGTATCAGTCTTGTTTCTTTGGTTTTTAAGATTTGTTGTCATACACTTCACCTGTAATTAATTGTTTTTAAAAATGTTATTGCTTGATATGGCACAATTTTATTTGCTTAAACATGGTAATATTTTTTGTCATTTTTTTCTCTTTTCATCACTAGCATATTGTTATAAGATACATGGCAACCTTAAAAATCAATCATCTTGTCTTTTGAAGACAAGAAGAGGAGCCATTGTTTAGAGGAGGAGAAGGAAAACTAGACACCATATAGAGAGAAAGCACATTGGATCAAAGTCCATGCAGTGTACCTCAAATTCCTTTCATTATGTACATGGTCTAATTTAACCTTGAGCATGGCTATTGACTCAAGAGCTCTTGGTGTTCCCATAGCCTCTGTGGTGCTCTTCACACTGTCCCTTGGAATATCACATTCCACACTTTAACCTCCCTCAGCAGCATCCATGTTGTCCATGATCCATCAGCTGTCTCACACCTGAGCTTTCCCCATCCTGCTGTCCATAAGCTGAGGACATTCAGAATTCCCTTTCTGCTCAAACAGCTGCACAAGACTTAGGTTATGGTTTCCCTTCCTCTGGAATTAGACCTGAGAGGCATACAAGGAAATGCAAGCCTCAAGGTAAAATGAAGTTTTCTCAAACCTGTTTCCGAACTGTAACTGGAGTGGTCTCTGCTGAAAGGATGTGAACACTCCTGCTGCAGGGCTCTTACAGCTGACACAAAAAATCCAGAGTCTGCAGCTGGGGCAACATGAGCAGGAGCACCCCAGGCAAGAGGTCAGGGTCCTCCCCCATGTACCAGCTGTGACTGCTGTCAGATGAGGGCCAGGGCCTGGCAGGTCCTTGCAGGTGGCCAGGCTGACCAGTGTCTTACCCAGCCCAGAAAATACCACACAATATGACAATATGCAGGCAGACACTCCCATGTCAGCCAGGAGCCTGCATCTGTCACATTGGGGATTGCTGAAGAACAGAAAAGCTGGGATTTGCTCTCCTGCCCCTGTTTTTACACAAACACTCACAGACCAGTGATGACAATGGGTAACTTCTGCCAGTGCTGGAGAAGAGGCTGAGATCCCCAGTTCTGCCTGCATTTGCTTCAGGGCACACAAAAGAGAAATCTAGTGGAAACAAATCATGGCACAGTCAAGAAAGGAAAAGGAGGAAAATGCAAACAGTACTGAACACTTTGGTGTTCACAGTTTAAGGTGCAGCCCAACCACATTTCTTGACAGAAGCTAAATAACACAAAACCATAGAGGAGGGGGAACCTCATAAATGTTTCTTGGTCCCTCACACTGATCTTTCCAGAAGAAGAAATTATCTAATTCCTCCAAGATTATTGTAAAATATCTACTGACCTTAAGAAGTCCAGGTATTCCAGGGACACACTGGACAGAATCTGGTGTTGTTATTCATAACTACAAAGAAAACAAAAAACCAGAGAAAATACAGTGTGACAAACCAATTTGAGTGACTTGGCAATTGTGCAGGGTTAATTTTCACTTTATTGCTAAAGATGAAGATAACAAAATCATATGGCTCCATTCTTCTTGCTGTGTGTCAAAACTCATCATTTGGAGATGTAATAATGCCTCTCCTGAAATAATATAGACCTGCTCTTTGTGTATTTATATGCCCTTTGTGTATTTTTCTGCTTTCTGACCTCTTATATTTTCCAAGTCCTCCACCCTCCCACTGTAAATGCCAGTGGTCTTAATTTATCCTGTTGTGGTAGTTATGCTAAGTCACAAATGTATTTCTGTTCCATTCCCTTCAAGAGGATGAAGCTTTACGAAGCTTTGGAGTAATCAGAAAAGTCATCACAGGCCATGAGAAGTACCTGCCTACAAGACAGCTATAAACTTCCCTTTGAAATCAAGGCATTTTCTGAGAAATATGAGGAGTCATGAAAAGCTTGATCATGTCAAAGTTACTGATAAGAGCCAGATATCACATGCCTGCTCTAAAGGGAAATGGGATAAAGGACATCTCTTTTTGGCCTAACATAAGAGCATAAACTGAGCATAATTCATCAAGCATGAGGTACTGCCTATGAAGCATCCTCAAGACCTTCTTAAAAGGTTTAAGAAAGCTTCCTAGCATTACTACTTATTCCTCTGCAAACATGTACTGCTGCCTACCAGGGTAAGCACTATGATCTCAATACTGCAGAGCCACCCCATGAGTCCTTGACGTTGAATCAGTGATGAATATTAATTTCATCCTAATTCATACCTGTTGCCAAACCACTGAAGCTGATGTCTGTATTTATTCCCTTTTGCCTGTGCTGCTGGAGACTGGGCCTTTATTTCCAAGTTGTGGTTGACTTTGTCAACATCACATTCATCTCCTTACAGGATCTCTTCTGGCAAATCATTCTCTGGCACTGTTTTTTTAACTCCATGTCTCTTTTTTGGGGACCTAGAAAGCCTGAGGCATCTTTAGAAGATACATTTTGGGACCTGGGCCTGGCAGCTTGGTCCTCACTGATGCATCTGCCAAAAGCATGAAGCCACCAGCCATGTGACAAACTGGCTGCTGTGCAAGAGCTCTGCTTTTTTAGAGCTGAATTATGATGCAGAGGTGTTGGTGGGACCTGCACGGAGTGGCCTGAACTCACCTGTGACCCTTGAGTGCAGCAAAATTATCAGACATTTATTATTCCTCCTGCTTCCTGCATTTTGGCACAAAGCTTGCAGTTACCCTGCAGTGCAGCGATGCAGGCTGTGGGCTCTGCCAGCTGAGGCCACATGGCGACAGGAGGAATGGGAAAAGAACAAAAAACCCCTCAAACCTCTGCTCTGCAGGGAGGATGAAATGAATGTGGATCATAAGCCTGAATGTCTAATAAAGGGTAGCAGAGGTTGCTGCCTTTACATTCAACAGCACCACAGCAAATCCAGGAAAGGCTGGAATGGGCATGAAGAGAACAAAACACACATTTCTCATCTGCTATAATTGCAGAAGGGTGTGAGACCTTTACATTTTCCCACCACTTTCCCCAGAAAGTTGCAATTTAACTGTCAAATAGCTTTGGGTAAGGATGGAAGTCCTCATTTTCACTTTCTATGCTACAGTGCTCTGCCATGGGATGAAGGAGCTCCTTCTAGACTGATGCTTTGCAAACAGACTTATTATGACAGAGGATATTCCCTGTGCATTATGAAAAAAATTGGAGCATACAGATTGAAGAAGAATCCCCTGCAAAATGCCAGTGTTTTAAAGAAATATTTTTCACATTACATATTTAGGCAAAAATGTCCTGTTTTGAATAACTACAAGAATGTTCTCTCTGTGGGGAGATGTGAAGAGCAATTATGTTCCCAACTTTGCAAACATGGATTACAGAACTGAAAATGTGTTTTGCTTTAGAAAGGTTTGCTTTGATTTTGTTCAAGTAATACTTGAGAAAGTGCCCTCCCAAATCTGCAAAACTATGATAAAAATAATTTTAAAAGGTAGATGTGTTTGCAAGCTACACATAAAGGCTAGCAATTGTTCAGTAATTCCATTTAAGCCTAAAATGTTTGATGGCTTGGTGCTCTTATCATATTTTAATGGTATTTGCAGTAATCAGGCAGATTTTCATTCAGCTCTGTTCAGACATTCTCATTTTTAATCCAAAATTTGCATCTACATCCAGTAAAGTATATGTTCCTTGGCTGTATGCCAAAAAAGCAACTCAGAGTTCCTCCAAAGACAGCCTCATGAAGAGACTGTAGGTTCAGGTGGAGATACCATGGACCCTCTGTTTCTCAGTTCTCAGGACATCATCCCCGCCAGGGTCTGACATTTGTGAACAAAGGAGCTGTATTTCCTGATGTGGACTTTTCTCCTTGCACCTCTGTTTTCTTTCTGGTGCAAAATCCTATGAGGTTTACCAGCACTGTCAAGGGAGTAGACACTCGTGCAGTTTAGATCCCCAACACATCCTTCTGAGAGGACTCAGGGGATGTATCTCAAATTAGGCACTGTGGGACAGAGTGACCTAAAATCACATGCTATTGGCAGAAAATGTGAGTCTTTGTCAAAACCAGCATCTAACAAAACATCCATCCTGATTGATATTATAGTTCGGTTCAAGCTTTCTTAAAAACACCTGAAGGGGAGGGGAAGTATAACCACAGCTACTGAAATAAATGGCTGCTGTTCTCTGGGCTGTGACAGCATTATTTATCTTTTCTACAGCCCATGTGTGAGGGGAAGGAAGAGAATTCTCCAGCTCGAAGCTATTTTCTGTCAAAAATCTTAGTGTAATTTTTGTACAGTGAATATTTATAACTGTTGTTAGTGTCAATACAATTTTTTGCAGTTAGTGCACTTATTTACATTTTAATGGCCAAGCCAATAAAGATTTATGAACCTGTCATCTGAATTTTCCACAGAAGTGGTGATTTCTTTTAAAAAAACCCCAATATTTCCTGCAGAATACTCCCTCTCCAAGAATCTTTTAGATGTCTTCATTGTTTTGAGAAACAGTAGGCTCTAAAAGTCGTAAGTTAAACCCAGCAAAATCCTGCAGCAGTCTTCATGGCAAAACTTCTGCATATTACAAAAGCACATGCTCGGGAACCATTTTTTTCTCACTCTGTTTTTCAAACACTGTCTCTTGAATGGCAAAGGCTGTTTCATCACTTTGATATGTCTCAACTGCACAAACTACATTACTTTTGTAGCTTAAGGAGATTCACTCTTTAGTGTTGACCTTGTTTTGATTTTAATGCAGTTAAAGTCACAGTTCAGATCCCTGTTTTGTGGGGCATGCAGTCCTCCAGCATCCACTGCCCCGCACACAAAACCTCCTCCAAAACGCGAATTACGGAAAAAAACCCTGAAAGGATCCCCTCTGTGCCTGGCCACGGCCTTGGCACAGCAGCTTAGGCTGCCAAGGCACATGTATGCCCCCACTCTGGACACGCTTCTCCTGGAGGTAGCCAGCCCACAAACCTTCTTTTATTCCCACCCAGAGGAGGCTGGTGAGACCCACGTCTCTGCTTTGCTGCCGGGCTCTGCAGGATCATCTCCCTTTCCATCCCCAGACTGGCAGGGTGATTTCCCTGCTGTCCATCCCTTGCTGGATTTCCCACCGGGCTGGTGGCTGCGGTGACAATGAGGAGAAGCAGGCTCCCTCGGGAGCTGCGTGCTCTCTCCAGGTGTGTTGTCACTCCAGGCAGAGCTCAGCCAGGTCTGTTCCAGCTGAAGCTGAGGGTCTCAAAGACTTAGAAGTATGAGGTTTCTGATCAATTTAGCTGGGGTTCAATGTCCAGAATAGTTTTAGCAGCGATTTCAGATTCGAGGCTGACATGAAGCCAAGGCTAGGGGCCAGGCTCCAGCAGCACCCCAGCTTCATGACCTGCTCTTGCCAGGCACCGTTCACAGGTCACGGCTCTCAGTCTCCACAGTCACCTGCGCTAGAGCTGTAAAAGAGGCACGGCACAGGCGGAGAGCTGCAGGAGCCCCGGTCCCTCAAATGGATTCGGTGCAGAGCTGCGGCTCTTAGGTACAGCCCGGCTCAGCCGCGCTGCGCGGCTGTAACCAGAGCACCGTCAAACCGGCGCTACTCGCCCCTGCTGCGGTCTGCAGACCTCTGAAGCTTGCGCAGGAACACACATTTTAATCGTGTCACTGAAAGGTATTTTCTCCCGTATGGGCAATTCCCTCTGCAGGTCCGACCATGCAGTGCCTCCATCCCCAAGCCCCCGAGCAGCCCAAGCAACGCCTCCGAGCACCTTCCGAGAAAAGGGGGCGGCCGGGGGGCGTCTTTCACCTCATCTTTCGGAACCTCAACCCCCTTTCCCCACGAGACATTGCAGTAAATGCCATCCCTGCGGCCGCCCCCCGGCAGATGATGTCGGAGCCCTGTGCCCTGCGCTCCCCGGCCCGGGGCGGGGGTCCCCGGGCAGCGGCGGCAGCAGCAGGAGGCGCGGTGAGCGCGGCCGCGGCCGCCGGGCGCTGAGCTCACCTCCCTCCGCCCCCCGCTCCCTTCTCCCTCCCCCTTCCCTCCCTCCTCCTCCGCCTCCTCCCGCGCCCAGCCTGCAGCCGGGATCTCAGTATTATGGCATCGAGGAGAATGGAGACCAAACCCGTGATAACGTGTCTGAAAACCCTCCTCATCATCTACTCCTTCGTGTTCTGGGTGAGTGCGGCGCGGCGCGGCGCGGGCACACGGGGACCGATGGGCACGTCCCGGCACTCCCCGGGCCCCACCTGCCCTGCCCGGGGCGGGGGGCACCGGGGGCTCCGCAGCGCGGCTCCGCCGGGCTGGCACCGCTGGGCGAGCGGGTACGGGGGCATGTCCGTCGGAATATGGGTCTGCACGCACGGACGCATATGTAGATGAGCGCACACACACACACACACACACACACACACACACACACACACACACATATATTTATAAATGATAGGTTTTGCCTTCTCTCCCGGCGAGCACATCCCCCTGAGCCCCCGCGGGGGAAAGTTGCGGGGGTCTCCCCGAGAGCCTGCATAGCCTGTGCCCTCCCCGCCGCCCCCCGGCCATCCGGACCGTGTCCCCGCTCCCGCCGCATCCGCGGGGTGCGGGGGATGCCGCCCGAGCCCCGCCACCTGCGGGGGCTGCCCCGGCCCCGCGCTGCCCGCGTTTCGTAACCGGGCTCCGGCTCCCGCAAACCATATTCCTGACCCAGATGCATTAATTGAGTTGCCGCGATTGCTTGACAGGCAGCCCGGCCGCGTTTCTCAGGCGAGCCCGTGGGCTGGAGGTTTTCGCAGCGCCCCGGCCTGTTACTCAGCAGATCCCCGGCAGGAGCCGCGTATCGCGGCGGCGATCGGCAGGTTAAAGAGCTTTTAATGGCACACGGTGACAACACGCGGTAATGGCCCCGCTGTGTGCAGTCAGAGAGCCGCTCCGCGCTTCGCGGACGAGCGCACTGAGTCAGGCGCGTTTGTCCACTCGTAGCCAGGGGAGCTGGTTGTGCTCCGGCCGTTTGGTAGCTTTGTGCTGGGGAAAGTGGCTCTGAAAAACACAGTGACTCAAATCTTCATCTCTCTGCTTAAAAAGGCATTCTGAACAAAGAATTGCTTATTCATGGCAATAGCGTTTGACAGCCTTACAGAGAACATAGGACTTCAACTGTTTCAACTTTAACTTCATAGGCTTTCATTTTATTTATTTTTTTTAAGCATAACCAAAACACAGTTTGCTTATCCGTACTTAAGGCAGTACCTCGGTGTTATTGGCCCCCTCGTACCCCCCCCGATTTTCAACATATCCCTCGCCCCGTTCTTTTTAAATAATTTTGGTGGCACTGATAGGAAGCCAGAATCATCTGTTGGGTTTTTCATTGGCAAGTAGATCCTTCACATTAGTCTCAAGGCGATGGGTTGGCTAAGTTTATATACTTACCACACTTTCAACATTCATCCTTTCCAGTCCTCTGTTCTTAGCGGATCTGTAAGAAACCCCTCTTCGTCCTGTGATGAGTGAGCAACTGCAGGAGCTCAGGCAAATTCATGGCATCTTTTAAAATTGTGTCTTTTTTTTTTTTTTAAGTGATCGTTGTATCTGCTGTAGCCCGAATAAACAGAGGGCTTAGATCAGCATGCCCGTTGAGCTAGCACATTTCACCAACGCTAATCTCATTTAAAAAGAGAGAATTGTACACTGAGCCAAGCAGCTGGCTGAGGGCATTTGTGCCGTAGGCTGTCACGATGCCAGGCCAGGTTGACAGCTGGGACCTCGTAGGGTAAATAACACAGCTGAGCTCTGGTTTGGACTCCAGCAACACAGCTGTGCTGGTGGGACTCTCTGCTGCAAATTATTTTCCTCTGAACTGTGGGTCAGGCTCCTGTGTGTCCTGATCTTCTCCAAGGGCATGGCCCAGTCTTCCAGTTACTTAACATTCGATGGCCACCGGAGTCTCTGTTTGTCCTCTTCCTTGAGCCTGGAAAAGGAGGGGGTCAATGGATGGAGACAGAATCCTGCAGCCATGATCAAAGGAGAGTGAATAATCACTCCTGCTCTTGCATCTGGCTTCTCAAGGCACCAGACTAGGGACACCTAGGCAGGTCTCAGTGGGAGAAGACTGCAAAGGATTTGCTAAAGGTCCAGAGCATTTGACAGCAGATTCTAAGTCTTTTTCAGTTCTTCTGTGCTAAAAGGAAGAACAAAAACTAATTCACATTTTTGTCCCCTTTCTGGGTTCTGAATCAATTTGGGACAAATTGGAGCCGGATGCAGCTATTTCCATGAGGAGAGCAAAAACATGGTGTGCTCTGGCTGTATGTTCATTTTCTTTTTTTCAGGCAAGTTTGAGAGCTGAGGGATGCATGGACTTTTCTCACCCCCCCCCCCCCCCCCCATATTTTCATTATTTTCTGGGGTGATTTTTGTAATCTTAGAAGATGCTGGCTCCAGAGTCAGTGTAATTCAACTTGAGACCTTGTGAATTCTCAGAGCTGAAAATATGGGAAGGATTCTATTGGAGGAACTATTTTAGAAATTTATTTCTTGGACCGATCAAAATACCAGAAGGAAATCATGCCAGCGCCACAAATGGCTGGTTTGTAAATTTTTATTCTGACGGCTTTCCCACATTTTTTGGAGAGGTTGCAAGCTGATTTCTGAAGGAGAAAGCTGTGCGTTGCTTAGCTGCAGTTTGTATGGGTTCTTTTCTAGCTGTGGCAATGGAGTTGCAATACAACACAGGGCAGAAACTCGTCCTGTGGCAGGGTGGTGTGTGGTGGCAGCTCTTTTCCTGTTGGGTCAGGTGGTTCCAGATGTGAGGGAGTGGGGACAAGATGCTTCTTTGCATCCAGTGAGCTGTTCTGAACCATCATGAAGGACTTCTGTGTGTTTCGCATTGTTTATAAAATAAGAAAATCTGTGTATTCAGCATGTTCCCCCAACAAGTGATTTTTTTCAGGGTTAAATATGAATTGCATTTGTATCTGTGTGACAGGTGTATATAGGTGAAGGCTTTTAGCACAAGCATTAAATGAGGCTGCACTGGTTTCGTGGGAGCATATTGACCGTAATGGGGAGACACAGTTCATTCAAATTTCATACTGCATAGCTTATTCCTTTCCAAATAGATTTTGTTTAATGTAACTTGTTATTTTGATAGCTTCTTCTCCTCCCCCTCACCATACTTGCCAACTTCTTTCTGTAAATGTATCAACATGGTAAAAAAAAATTCCATAAACAGAGATAACAAGCTTTTTGTGTGCTCACATGTTTTGTTATTCATAGAACACATTAAATGCCTAAGGTTACAGCTTTTGGTCCTTAAGGGATGTAGTAATAAAAATTCAACAGCCATTTTTTCCCTAATCAGAATTCTGTACCGAATGCATCTGGCTTGGAACTAGTAGATTAAAAAAGGTGATAAAAGCTCTGCTTGGCTGTTAGCTATTTTTATTTTTTTCTTTTGGGTATCATAAATTGCTTGCATAGAAATCTGAGATACAGCCTATCTTGTTTTTAAGAGAAGATGAATTTTGGATTAGAATTCTAAGTGAATTTTTTATAGGAGAGAGAAACCTTGAAGCACCCCTCAGTATCTTGTATTTCTCTAGTACTTAAGTAACCTTTACTCTTAAAACATGTGTATAATTAATATTTCACTATAGCCTTCTAAATTTATTTTGTTTCCAAATTAACTGCCTGCCTCAATGTGTTTTGGGAGGGAGCTTTAAGGGTGCATGCACTTGTCCTTAAAGTTTTATGGCTGAGGAAAATGGGTTTTGTCTTCCATGGAAAGCTTGCTGGTGCCCCAAATAGGCGCCGTAGCAAAGTGATTACTTTCTGATCCTGGGCCCTGTGAGACACTCAGCACTCAAATGAGTGCTTTGTGAGTGCTTCCTGCTGGAATTGGGTTTCTTTGCTGTCAGTTAATGTAATGAAAGCATGTAAGTAGAGGTTCCAGTTAGATAATGTTCCAAGGTGGGTCACTGATATGAAGAGCATCTTCCAAAATTTTTGGGGACTACGTTAGGTTCTTAGAACTCAGCATGTCTTTGGCTATGTGACAAAATCAGAACTGAGGTAGCTACTCATAGTTAGTGGTAGTTAGGTTTTCTGAGTTTCTGTTGCTTTGAGAATGGACCTGTGCATCCTGGTGTGACCCCTTGGAAGTCAGCAGGTGCAGGAGAATGGTGGGGCAGGTGTTCCAGGGCTGTGATTTTAAAGAAAGGTTGAAATTGCGTGTTTCATATGGTTCCTCTTCTTTTAGCTGGTTCCTCTGGGAATGTGGTGTCACTCGTGTGGTCAGGGGGTCTGGAGATGGCCCCATGGAGGGTGGTGGGCTCAGTGCCCCTCTGGCGTGGGAGGGAGGTGTGGAAAGTCTTGGCGAGTGCTTTGAAGTGTTCCCCCCCATTTCCATCTTCTCAGAAGTCCCCAAAAGGAGGTCACCTGTGGGTGCTGGGAGTGGCTCTGCTGTTGGGACAGGCAGTTCCTCCTGTGGCAGGGGGATGGAGGGAGAACTCCCCCACTATTCCGGGGCTCACAAAGCTGTTTTCCAGGAAATGACCGAGACAAAGAGCAAGTGTGGCAGCCTGTTCTGGAGCACAGATTTATGGCTCAACTCCTGACCCATCTTCAAATGCAGCCATCTGAGCTGCATTATAATGTGGGATTAAATTTGTGTGTCCCTTTGAGTTACGAGTGGCATTAGTCATCTCCCCTGTAAGTGTCCAGCTGGGTTGCTGAAATAACTGGTTTTCTTCCCAGATATTCTTTCCAGTGCTTTTGCATTGGTTCCTGCATGTTTCTGGTCTTTTTAATACCTCTTACCATGTCTGTGTTTCTTTTAATTCTTTTAAAATATATGTTAGCAGATGGTTTTAAAGGAAATATTTTGGGAAATTTTTAGCTTTCCCATGTGGCTTGGATTGCTCAGTCTCTTGGTGGTTCCATTTGATTGCAAAGGCAACATTGCTATACTTTTAGAAAGAAGTGTTATTACTCATATGTAGTTACCTGAAATAAAAAAAAAGAAAAAAAGAAACAAAAACCAAGCTCCCAGAAATGCACATTAACCCCCCATCATGACAGATTTGAAGTGCTCCATTGTTCAGGCACAAACGTCATGCAGTTGCTTCCTTAAGTCAGTTGTTCCCTGTTCTGTTCTCATAATGATATACATGAAAAATTAAAGATTACGGTGTTTTATGGTAAGCATAGCCCAAGGTGAATTCTGTTGGCTAAATAAATACCTGGATTAAAAAAAAAAAAAAAAAAAAAAGAACAAACAAAAAAAAGGCTAGATGGTGTTTGAAACCGTAACTCCAGAGTCAGCTTTCTAAGTTCCTTTTGGAATGTGTACCCAGCTTGGCTTAGTTTAATGGGGTTTTGATTGGGATTTTCACAATCTGGAAATTGTGTGGTTTTGGTGCAAATTAGCATTTTACACCTCATTCAATGGAATAATTGACTTTGCAGTTGGCTAAATGCATATTAGCAAGTGCAAACCCTTGACCTTGGACTTTGTGTTAGGGCAGTTCTGGAGCACAGACATTTGGTGACATTTTCACATGAACGGGTCAGTTTGGCCTGGTGACGGGGGATAGGGGGTGACTTGGAAGTTGTTTCAGTTCTATTTGGGAAGGCACAGGGTGAATTCCTAAGCAAGCAGTGGCACGAGCCCTTGTTTGTCACAGGGAAAGGGACGAGGCTGTGGAGTAGAGCCACTGTACGTGGAGTAAACATTTGGCTGTTGAGCATTCCCTCGTGCTCTGAGCAACCTGTTGTGTGGCCTAAACAGGGGAAATACAAAACCTAGAGAAAGGTGCTAGGGAGGCCTTGTTAGCACTTCTCCATGAAAACAGCAGTGGAGTCCTTGGATGCTGGTTCATTCCAGCCTTGCTTGTCAAGGAAATGGAGGCAATTATCATAGGTAAACCAAGGGAATTTTAAATGGATCCAATAATCTGATTTTATCTCTGATTCTGTGACTATTTATCAATTCCCTGTGCTGTCAGGGAGGGAAATTAGGTTACCTGGTACCGTTAGTTGTCTCCATCTCTGGATTTTTATCATCATTTCTTCTGTTGTTGCAACTGTCCTACAAATTTACGTGCCAGTGAGTTAATAGATGAATATCTAGAAAGGCTCTTTGTGCATGTGAGCTAGCAGGAACATCTCCTTCAATCTTTCACATGCTGTTTAAGCGCTGTGACGCTTGTTACAGAGATGCTGGCTTTGCTGTAGTGCTGGGTCTCTTCTGCAGCCACCAAATTTGCACTTTGCAGCCCTGTTGATCTCAGTGCCTTGCAAACCTTGGCAACTGAATCTTAAGAATAAAATGCAAGACTCCAGAAGCGACTGTGGGGAGCAGATGACAGATATTGTGTGGCCATTTTTATTTGCATAATGTTACTTCTTTAGGCTCATCTCTGTTAATTAGCATTTAATAATCTCTCAGAGAAGAGATCCTTCACGTGGCTTCTTTCCATCTTAGCTCTCTCTCACGGTGGTGGGCAGATGGTTGAAATGTTCTGTCTGTTACAGTTCTGGGTTAGGAGAGGGAAGCATTTGAATTTTCCTTGCACTGAAGGGACTCTGAAGCGTGGCACACTTGTGTCTTGCTGGATTATTGTTACTTCATAGCTGAGCTGGTTCTTTGAGCTCTGGGAGAAGGACACAGGATTTTCAGGAGCTGTAATAAAAGAGTGGAAGTTAGTGTTGTTAATACGAATTTTGCTGTAATTTCCACATAGTGTTTTGCAACATGTTTTCCAGATTTGCTTTTTTCATCTGTGTTTCTGGGGGTAGCATTAAAATATTTAAAAGAAGCAAGCAGCCCCCCTTCCCTCTCTGTTTCTTGCTTTTCCCATCTCCCTGAATTGCTGTGCTGAGTTCAGTTGGTGGCTGGTCACTGTGTGATGCTGGCAGTGACCCTCTCCCAAAGGCCAGGCAGGATTCACCACATTCACCAACAGTCTGGGCTGAGCAGAAGGTTGAAATTCTGTCTTGCCATCCTTTATTATTGGGAGATATTTGCTGAGAGCTTTGAGAAGAAAAGGTTGGGTTTGGTTTGGGCTGATTGTGGATTTGGACGGATCAAAATGAAATGTTACTTTTTTGTTTTATATTCACAAAGGGTCTTTTTAAAGTTTAATTGCTAGGAGAATGTGATGGGGTGAATAATAACGTGATGGACTTAATCTACAGAAGCCTCTGGATCTTGAGAGCAGACCTAAGGAAAAGATTGGTATGCTTAAAAGATGATGCAGAGAAGTAGGAGAGGAGAAGAGAGGGTGAAACCCTCTATGGCTATGAAACATCATAGGAAGAGGAGCACTTACATTTCCCTAAAACTGGAAAGAGGAGGAAGCCCTTGGTATCTGACCCACATAACCACTCAGTGCCTTAATGCCTCTGAACAGAAATGATCAGCTCAGACCTGCTGCTGCCACAGGACTGAAGATACCAGTGAAGCTGACAAATTCCTCAGGATCTTGTTCCTGACTGTGTTATGGACACTGCTTCAGAGAATGCAGGGCACAGGAACAGCAAATTGCATGAAAGCCACCAGCAACTCAGCACACAAGAAACTCTTACTGTAAGGACCTGAGTACATCTGCAACTGAAGATTCAGCTGGGCCATGCCGACTTAGTCATTTGATGAGTTTTAAAAACATCATTTGGATGGAGTTTCTTATGGGTTAGCCTCTATCTTGTAGTAACTTTGAAGTGTTTGGAGAAGTCCTTTTAGCATTTTTTTGGCAAAAGAATAGGAAAATTTGATCATTTTATATGTTTCTGGAAGTAAATAGGAGCTATATCAAAACCTGATATTTTTGATGGAGGTAGTCTTCTCATTGACAAAAGCTTAGTGATTTGGGAAATTCTAAAAAAAAAAAAAAAGTTTTCAAAAAAAAGAGACTTTTCTGAATATGCCAGGTAGCACTGAAATTCCTTTTTTTTTTTTTTTTTTTTTTTTAATCTGGACTTGAAACTGAGGCCAGTTTATGGCATCGTTTGGTTGTGTCATGGCATGTGTTGAATCAGTCCAGCTGGGCATTACCAAGGCTTCAAAGTTGTGTCTGGAGCTTGGAGCCCAGCCACAGGTGAGAGTCTGTGGCAGAGATGGGGACCTGGGGCCCATGCAGCCTGCAGGGATGCACACCTACACTGGGATTTTTTGTCCATGCTTGAAGATAATACAAAGGTGCAGGGCAGTGTGGAGCTTGCTCGGACTGTCCAGATATTCTGCTGTGACCTCTACCAAAGAAAAGGTGGAGGACATTGTAAACAGATTATGGAAACATGTCCAAGTCAATTCCGAAAGCTATTTGAGATGGAGGATTGCTGCAGATTCCTGCAGTGGAGGATGGGGTTTATTGTCTTCCCTAATAGTCTCCTGCCCAAAGCATTTTTCTTACAACTTGCTGTGGCCACCACTGAATCAAAAGACAGTACACCAGAAATGTGTCATGCAAGTTGTGCCTTTCATTCTTGGGAGAACAGGTTAGGATAGAAGAGAAGACACTTTCCAAGTATGCATTAACAGAAGAACAGATAGGAATTCAATCCTCCTGTTTTACTTCAATAGTACTTAACATCTAACTGGCTCTAATTAGGCTTGGAATGGGAACATAATTAAATGCATGTCTGTTTCCCTTTGAAAACAAAGAAAGGAAACAAATACAGATAGGTTACCCTCAGTACCTTGATGCTCTTTGTAATGGCTGCATCTTATGCCTGAGTTCATTTTCTCTGGTGCAGCTGCCCTATGCTGGATGTAGCATTTATTGCACTGTGGCGTGCACTGATTGCAGACAGAGCATGATTCAATTTACCTGCAAAATAATGTCTTAGAGGAAGCCAGCAGCTGATATTATTGCATGTTATTGAGATTATTTTTTTTTCAAATTTCCTCTGTTTTCAGGTCATTGATGCTATGCTAGAGCTCCTTTTTTTGTATAGCTGAATCTTTGAGACAATTAAAGCTGATCCACTGTGCAGTTGCTTGTAAATGTTGAGGTCATCTTGAGTGTTACCTGGAATTGAGTTCTTCTTTCCAGTATACTTCAGGAAAACTGCTAAGTTAAATTGTGTGGGTTAAATAATCTAGAGGCTTAAATTGATCTCTCTTGTCCCAGAATAACCTGTTGGCCATCTGTGCAGCACCTGCAGTCTTCAGGGTTTTGGTTTTACTCTATTCAAGTATGATCTAAAACCTCCTGAATAAGAAGAAAGAACCAGGACCTCAAGATGTTGGAGATCTGACTTTCAGGAATGTTTCCCTCTTATTTCCTGGAACATACAAGCCATTCCTCAGTGGATTTCTTGCTTCCTGTTCTCACAAAACAGGAGCTGATGCAGAGGGATTGAATCAGGATTTTCCCAACAGAAGGTCACACCATTTAAAAAGAAAAAAAAATGTAGTTCATGAAGACAGCCTTACAGGTTTATTTCTGTCATGGCAGGTAGGACTGGGACACCTAAAATCCTTTCTAGGAGGCAGCAGGACCTTGCTGCATTTTCTGAATATGTGCAGGATGTCTGTGCAGCTTTCACAGCACTCATGCAAAACTTTCACTGGCAGGATGGGGCAGCTGCTGCTTTTGCCCATGGTCTTGTAGATAAATAGTACCTTATAGAAAAAAAGCACTCTTTTTTTAAACCTTTCCCTATTGGTCTCCACCCTCCAAGCAATGCTTTTACTGGGCATCCTCCCAGGATGGGAAAGGGCAGCTCAGTGCCCTCTGTGCCCTGCTCAGCACTGACTTCTCCCACCCTCAGCTGTGTTTATTGGCATTCTCACCAGAGAGATGGGCAAGAAGGGGCCATTGGTCCTTGTCCCATCCGAGGTGGTCCCTGCCACAGCCAGGGGACAGCCAGCAGGCTCCTGGCCAGCAGGAGAGCACTGCCAGGCAGGTGTGGGGTGGGGTCTCCCTCTGTGCTCACCAGCCAGTGAAATTGCAAACTGCAGGAGATGTGCTGGACCAGCCAGTGTGGTAATAAACAGCATTTCATCCAGCACTTGTGTAATTTTCAACCAAAACCAGCAACAAAAATAAAACCTCCCACTCCCAGGACTTTAGTGTTTTGTAAGCAGCAGCTAGTTGCTTTGTGACAAAATGGTTGTACTCAAAATAGGTATGTCTGTGGTAGAGAGAATTTTCATCTCATGGAATTGATCAGAATGATATGGAAAAGTTGCTTCAGCTTCTGTGAGCTGGCATGATATGCATGTAATACTTTAATACAAAACAAACCTGGTTCCTGTTGTACAGAAACCTGAGCATGCTGCACCATAGCTATTTTTTAACAGAAGTATCAGATTTAATGTGTTCCGTTCCCTCCTGCTCACTGACCTCAGGTTGCTGGGGGACCAGACAGGATTAATCCTGTGCCATGAAGAATATCCAGTATTAAAGCAAGGAGCTTGGTTGTTTCCTAGAGCAATGCAATCCCCAAATTATGAAGAATAGAACTGAACCACAACCACTTAGTTGATTTCTTCTCTTAATTTAATTTCCAGTGTCATACCAGGTGTTAGACCAAAATTAATTCCTATTTTTTCCAGCATTATTGAATATGAAAAATATTTAAGATTTCAGACCTCTAAATCTGAAGGATATAGAGAAGAATTTAGTGCTAAGTCTTAGCTCTTAGGCAATCAATCAAGTTATTAATTATATAAGAGCCACCTCATCAGTGAGGAGCAGAAAATTACCCAGTTTTTC